>NC_092139.1:61011276-61313419 GCF_043159975.1 Macaca nemestrina
TCAAAGTTCGGCCTGCTGGGAAGACTTCCCTTCACTGCTGTCCTGCATGAATGTCCTAGAAAGGGGCGGTAGTGCTGCCACTGTCCACTTTTGCGTGGTGCCTGCATATCCTGCAAAGCCATCTGTGAACTAGGCCCTAGTCTTCTCTTTCTTTATCAACTGATCATAGGGAACTCGCCATGAGGCCATCGGTGCTGGCTGGGGGAGAGAAGGCAGGTGGCAGGAGTGGAGACCACGGGCATTTGAGCCACTTCCTCATGTAACTTACTTGTGCCTTCAGGACATGCTCAAACCAGGTCAGGCATGTACCGCTTCCATTTGATGATGGAATGCTGTTGTGCACAACCACTTAATGGCTGGATGGGTCAGGAAGCACCCGGTTCATGACAGGCAGTTCAGGTCATATGGTGACTTGATGACCCATAGTCAAACTGTTTCCACCAAAGCCCAGTAACAGGCCAAGAGCTGTCTCTCAAAAAGAGAGTAGTTATCTGCAGAATGTGGCAGGGCTTTGCTCCAAAATCCTAGAGGCCTCCGCTGTGATTCACCTATTGGGGGCCAGCCAAAGACTCCAAACAGCATCCCTATCTACCACAGACACATCAAGCACTCTTGGATCTGCTGGGTCACATTGCCCAAGTGGCAGAGCAGCTTGCGCAGCAGCCTGGGCCTGTTGCAGAGCCTTCTCCTGTTCTGGACCCCGTTCAAAACTGGCAGCCTTTCAGGTTACTCAATAAATGGGCCAGAGTAACGCATCTAAAAGAGGAATGTGTTACCTCCAAAATCCAAACGGGCCTTCTAGGCATTGTGCCTCTTCCTTGGTTGTGGGAGGAGACAAACGCAGCAAGTTATCCTTCACCTTAAAAGGAATATTTCCACAGGCCCCACAGCACTGTACCTCTAGAAATTTTGCTGAGGTAGAAGGTCTCTTAATTTCAGTCAGATTTATTTCCCATCCACTGGCACACAAATGTCTCCTCAATAAGTCCAGTGTGTTTGCTACTTTTTGCTCACTGGATCCAATCAGCATAATGTCTTCTATGTAATGGACCAGTGTGATATCTTGTAAAAGTAAAAAGCGATCAAGGTCTCTCTGAATAAGATTATGACACAAAGCCTGAGAGTCGATATACCCCTGAGGTAGGACAGTAAAGGTATATTGCTGGCCTTGCCAGCTGAATGCTAATTGCTTCTGGTGGGTTAATGGACAGGAGTGGAGATAAAGGCAATTGCCAAGTCAGTGGCTGCATACCAGGTGGCAGGAGATGAGTTAATTTACTCAAGCAATGAAACCACATCTGGTGCAGCAGCTGCAACTGGAGTCACCCGTTAGTTAAGCTTATGTTAATCCACTGTTATTCTCCAAGATCCATCTGTCTTCTGCACAGGCTGAATGGGAGGGTTGAATGTGGATGTGGTGGGAATCACCACCCTTGTATCTTTCAAGTCCCTGATGGTGGCATTAATTTCTGCAATCTCTCCATGAATGCGGTATTATTTTTGATTTACTATTTTTCTAGGTTAAGGCAGCTCTAATGGCTTCCATTTGGCCTTTCCCACCATAATAGCCTCCATCCTACCAGTCGGGGAGTCAACGTGGGGGTTCTGCCAGCTGCTTAATATGTCTATGCCTATTATGCATTCTGGCACTGGGGAAATGACCACAGGGTGAGTCCAGGGACCCACTGGACCCTCTGTAGTTAGACCTGAGCCAAAACTCCATTAATCACCATACTTCCATAAGCACCTACTTTGGGTCCCCTGGAATCAACATCAACTCAGTGCCAGTGTCCAGTAGTCCCCAAAATGTCTCATCACTTACCTTTCCCCAATGAACAGTTACCCTGGTAAAAGGCCGTAAATCTCTTTGGGGAAATATGGAAGAAAAAATCACGGCATAAACTGTCGGTAATGTAGTGGGGTCCTTCCTCAAGGGGACACAGCCTCCCCTTCAATAAAGGGGTTCTCGATCTGTAAACTTGCTCAAGTCTGGAAATTGATTGAGGGGCAGTGAACCCCTCTTTTATAATTCAAATTAGTCTTTTATCCACTCGATCTAGAAGTCTTCTGCTTGTATAAATGAAGTAGGAATGCAGTTGGCTTCCTATCAATTTCACGTCTAGGAACACCATGATTAATGAGCCAATCCCAGAGCTCCACATGAGTTAGACTGTTCTGATTGCTGCTTTGACTCTGCTGTCCATTGCAGCAGCTACGCCCACCTTGCCTTTGATGGTTGAGTGCTGCCACTTGGCCCCTGCCACCTCAGGATCCAATTATTCCCATTGTATTTAAATTTTGTAGTTGAGTGACCGCAGTTCCCACCATTACATCTGACATACAGAGAAGAGGAATTACAGGGCTTTTCAAAGATTCAGGTGCTGCCCTCACAAATCTATTTTGTGAGACATTGGTCAAGGGTACATCTGGATCTTCTCAGCTGGAATGAGGAGGTCTAAAGTGACTAATCCACTCCACCATCCCAATCTCCTTAAGCCTTTGGATCCCTTCCTCTACATTTAACCAAGGGAGATCAGGCATGTCCACCTCGCTCAATATGAGCCACCTTTTAATCAATATTTTAGCTAAACAAACAAATAAACTGTTAGAACTTTTTTTAACTCCCGGAGCTATGACATTAAATGAGGAGTCCCTATTTGGTGGGCCCAAATCAATAAATTCAGCCTGATTCAACTCCATGTTCCTTCTGTCATTATTCCACATCCTTAATAATATTCAGTCCCATGCCTTTTCTTCAGATTTCTGTTTATATAACTTAGAAAACTCAAGAGCGTAGTGCACCTCCTCATGGGCCACACACACAGCCTCAGCTCTAGGGGCCCACCAGGACTTCAGTCGAATTATACGTCAAGAATTATACAGGGGTGTTGGTGGTGGCATCTGAGGAGAATCAACATTATTTTGCCTGGCAACTCCCTCAGGAGCTAACACTGTGAAACTCCTTCTCTACTAAAAATACAAAAAATTAGCCAGGCATGGTGCCATGAACCTGGGAGGTGGAGCTTGCAGTGAGCCGAGATCGTGCCACTGCACTCCAGCCTGGATGACGGAGCAAGACTCCATCAAAAAAAAAAAACAAAAAACAAAAAAACAAAACGAAACAGCACACACCTGGCAAGGCTGTTCATGCACCTTTTGTTGTAGGTTAGCCACTAGCATGATAAGAGCTTGTGTCTTTTTTCACAATTTCAGCTCTTCCTCTAAAGGAGATAAGACTCTCAGGGCAAGTTTTGGAGATCTGTGGCCCAGTATCTGCCTCTGAAGCTAGGAGATAGAATCCCTGAGTTCACTATTTTCTTTCAGCACTTAGGAGCAACCAACCACCTTCATTATGTTCCTTAGTTCTCCACATATGGTCAGAAGTGTTATGTATGGCACCACTAAACTCTTTGCCTCTCACTAGCAGTGCATCAGGAGCGTCCATTGCATTTATTTTACGTAACTCTCTAAACAGTCTCTGCCAGGGACTATCCGTGTTCTCCATAGTATTAGAAGTAGAGTCCTTAGAAGTTTGGGGTTTAATCATATTAAGCAGGCAACCCCAGAAACTCCAAAACCAAAGAAATAACTTCATCCTTAATATTCTGTTCCTCTGGAACCACTTCTGGTACCAAAATCTGTGTTAGTCAGGGTTCTGTAGAGGGACAAAATTAATGGAATATATACATGGGAGGTTAAGTATTAACTCACATGATCACAAGGTCCCACAATAGGCTGTCTGCAGACTGAGGATTAAGGAGAATCAGTCCGAGTTCCAAAACTGAAGAACTTGGAGTCCAATGTTTGAGGGAAGGAAGCATCCAGCATGGCAGAAAGATGTAGGCTGGGAGGCTAGGCCAGTCTTTCTTTTCACATTTTTCTGACTGCTTGTAGTCTAGCTGCACTATCAGCTGATTAGATTGTGCCCACCCAGATTAAGGGTGGGTCTGTCTTTCCTAGCTTACTGTATCAAATCTTAATCTCCTTTGACAATACCTTCACAGACACACCCAGGATCAATACTCTGTTTCTTGACACTCAGTATTAACCATCACACACTACAAAGGTCAACATTACTAGAAAAGACACAATTTTTCCAGTGTATTCTGGGGTTTTATTATAATGGAATACTAGACAGCAGAGAATTGAACACAGTAGCCCTACACATCACTATCACTATTATAACGTTATGTGATGAACATCGGACACAAAAAGTACAGATTGTATTCTCAATTAATATAAAATTCAAAAAGAAGTAATCTAAATGTGTATTAGTTTCCTATTGCCGCTGTAACCAATCACCGTAGATTTCCCTGCTTAAAACAACACAAAAAGGTTCTCTTACAGTTCTGGATGCTGGGAGTTTGAAAGGAGGGTCACTGAGATAAAATTAATGTGCCAGAAGGCTGCATTCTTTCTGGAAACTCCAAGGGGATTCCATTTCTCTGCCTTTCCTGGCTTGTAGAGGATGCTTGTATTCCTGGGTTTGTGCCCCCACTCCTCCATCTCAAAAGCTAATGATGGCTCTGGCTTTTCCTTCTGTTGCCACAACTCTTTCTCTTACTCTGACTCTATTACCTCCCTCTTCCACTTATAAGCACCCTTGTGATTACACAGGGACAACCTGCATAATCCAGGATATTCTACTTATTTCAAGGTCAGCTGAATAGCAAGTCTGAATAAATTTTTCACCATTTATTCTCATTTGCTATGGAACAACATATTCACAAGTACCGAAGTACCAGGGAAGAAGACATTGACATCTTTGGGAATCATTACTCCTTCTACCACAAGTGATATATACATATATGCATATGTGAATTTAAGTGTATTAATTTAAATACTAATATACATACTATTGAATAAATTTAATACATGATAAATTTATACCTGTAAATTTATGTGTATATTAATTTAAATATTGACACCATGTAATATTAAATTTACATATATAGACATACATTTATATATAAATTTAAATTTAAAAATAAAAATATAATATTTAATTTAAATATGTATAATTCCTACGACAGATTATTTATTTCCAAATATCACTGAGAGTTCTAATAGTTTATTGAAATATCTGTTTAGAGAATATCTTAAATGTGTAGAAAATGAGCATGAACTTCTTATCAAAAAAAATCACTGAATTTTACAAAATAGTCTGCGCCCAACATTTTCTGAACCATTTGTCTTTAAAATTTGAAAGTGACATCTAACACAAAATCTCAATGTTTTGAAAAGCAATTCAAAGTTCAAAAAGTGCTGTTCTAGCTGAAAAAAAGTGGCAGGTGAAGCCTAAAGTGAATTTCTCTAGTCTGTAATTTCCCAATGCCTCTCAAAGCCCTTAGAATACTTCCAAGAAATCAATATGGAAATGGTCAGAGATAGCTTCAGAATTAAATAACAAATTTGTTCAGTCCTTCAAATTATTTAATTAAAATCCATAAGCCAAAATTTGAAAATTTTCATTCAATATCATACGTGGCCAGTTGTATAATGAGGAAATAATTTTTATCACCATTAGGAAATACTTATTTGAAATTCCCAGATGCACTCTTTCTGCTTGATACTATATTGCAGTATTCTAGAATTTTATTTAGGGTATAAAGAAGGATGTTTACTTGTTAAGATTTATTTTTCTGCTCAGTTTATTTAGTTATCAGAGTCCTCTTTGGGTTTAGAAATGATTTAAAGCGTTTTCAAGAGTTTCTCAGTAGTTCTTTAAGTTTCTTTGCAAAACATTTTATGGTTTTAACAAAATGAAAAAGAAATCTGACAAGCAGGGTGTCCAGAGAGAAATCTCATTTTTTAATTAAAATCTGACAAGCAGAGTGTCCAGAGAGAAATATCAGTTTTTATTATTTTAAATTATTGTGGTTACAGAACAGGTGTATGTATTTATGGGATACATGTGATGTTTTGATACCAGCATATAATGTATAACAATAAAATCAGGGTACTTAGGATAGCTAACACCTCAAGAATTTATCATTTCTTTATGTTAGTGGCAATTCTACTCTTATAGTTGTTTTAAAATATACAATAAATTATTATTGATTATAGTCACCCTGTTGTGTTATCAAACACTATATTTATTCTATCTAATCAGATTTTTTAAATAGGCTAAAGATCTGAATGGAAATTTTTCAAAAGATATGCAGATGGACAATAGCTCTATGAAAAGAAAACGTTGAACATCATTAATCATCAAAGAAATGCAAATCAAAGCTACAAGGAGATGTCATCTCATCTAGTTAAAATAATCATACAGTCACTATGGAGAACACTATGGAGGTTCCTCAAAAAAGTAAAAATAGAACTACCATATAATCTAGCAATCCCACTGCTAGGTATATTTCCTAAATAAAGAAATCGTATGTCAAAGAGATACCTGCACTATTAATAAGAGTGCAGCACTCTTTATTGCAGCACTATTCATAACAGCTAAGACTTGGAATTCACCTAAGTGCTCATCGCTGGAGAGAAGAATGAAGAAAATGTTATACATTATACCATGGAGTATTATTTAACTGCAAAATTAATGAAACCCTGTCATTTGCAACAACATGAAAGAAACAGAAAGAAATTATATTAAGTGAAATATAGGTCAAGCATACGAAAAACAAAAACACTTTCACGTTCTCACTCATCTGTGGGAGGTAAAAGTGAAAAAATTGAACTCATGGAGACTCTATTAGGCGGTTTCTTGCATAAAAAAAAATCTGTGACTGGATAACTAATAAGAAAGTAAATTCAATTTGCTCAGATTTCTGCAGGTTTTATAGGAAGCACAGTGCCAGTCTTTGCCTGTGGAAAGATCTCAGGAAGTTTTTATTTAAGGTGGGAGCAGAAGGAGGAGCAAACACTTCACCTGGCAAAAGCAGGAACAAGAGAAAGAGTGAGTTGGGGGAGATGCCACATACTTAAACAATCAGATCTCTTGAGAAGTCGCTAACTATCATGAAGACAGTATCAAGCTATAAGTGATAGGCTCCCATGACCCAAACACATCCCACCAGGACCCATCTCCAACACTGGAGATTACAATTAAATATCAGATTTGAATGGAGACAAATATCCAAACAATATCAGAGAGAGTACAGTGTTGGAATATGGCTACTAGTGGCTAGGAAAGGTAGCAAGGGAGGAGATAAAGTGGTGATGGTTAATGAGAGTAGCATCACTTATATAAAATAAAACTAAAGTGTATTTTCTAACTTAAAAGTTTTTTAAAATTCTCACTCTTCCTCCCTTCTAGGTGTTCTGATTGAATATAAACAGTTGTAAGTTGGCTTTCACTCAGCACCACACTTACAAAAATGAACTAATTAATAAAACATGACTTATCAAAATTTGTGGGATGCAGTAAAAGCAGTGCTTAAGGGGAATACATAGCATTGAATTCACATGTTATAAAAGAAAAAAAAATCTAAAATCAATTATCTAGGCTTCCACTTTAGGAAATTAGAAAGAGAAGAGCAAGTTAAACTCAAAGTAAGTAGAAGAGAATAAATAATAAGAATTAAAGCAGAAATCAACTAAATCGAAAGCAGAAAATCATACAGAAAACCAAGAAAACCAAAAGCTGGTTCTTAGGAAAGATCCATAAAATCACCGAGCCTGTAGTCAGGTTCACTAAGAAGAAAAGAGAGAAAAACAAATTACTAATATATAAAATGAAAATGGGCCATTTTGAATTATATAGACATGAAAATGATGACAAGTGGGAGAAATTATATTCAAATAATGCATCTGATAAAGAACTCAATAACTCAACAAGAAATAAAACAAGACAAATAACCTTATTAAAAAGTTGGCAAAGAATATAAGCAGACATGTCTCAAAAGAAAACATAGAGCAGTCACCAAACATGAACAAATGCCCAACATCACTGAATATTAGAGAAATGCAAATTAAAACCACAATGATATATCATCTTACACTACTCAGAATAGCCATTATTAAAAAGTTAAGAAACAACAGATACTTGTGAGAAACCAGAGAAAATGAAACACTTATATATATTGGTAGGAATATAAATGACTACAATTTCTATGAAAAAAAGTGTGGATATTTCTCAAAGAAGTAAAAATAGAACTACCATTTGACTCAGCAATTCCACTACTGGGTATCTAACTCAGGAAAAGAAACCAATGTATCAAAAGACATCTGCACTTACATGTTTATCTCATCACTATTCAAAATAGCAAAATCACAGAATCAACCTAAGTGTCTATTAACAGATGATTGGACAAGAAAATATGTGATACACACACACACACACAATATACTACTATTTACCCATAACAAAGAATACCATTATGTCGTCTGCAGCAACATGGATGGCACTGGAGACCATTATCCTAAGTGAAATGCCTCAGAAACAGAAAATTAATAACTTTTTTTTTTTTGAGACAGAGTCTCGCTCTGTTGCCCAGGCTGGAGTGCAGTGGTTGGATCTCAGCTCACCGCAAGCTCCGCCTCCCGGGTTTACGCCATTCTCCTGCCTCAGCCTCCCGAGTAGCTGGGACTAGAGGCGCCCGCCACCTCGCCTGGCTAGTTTTTTGTATTTTTAGTAGAGACGTGGTTTCACGGTGTTAGCCAGGATGGTCTCGATCTCCTGACCTCGTGATCCGCCTGTCTCGGCCTCCCAAAGTGCTGGGATTATAGGCTTGAGCCACCGCGCCCGGCCAATAACTTCTTTTTCTCACCAACAATCGATACACATGGACATATAGTATGGATTAATAGACACTGGAGACTCTAAAGTGTGGACGGGTGGAAGGGAAGGAAGAAATGAAATACTAGCTAATGGGTAGAATGTACACTCTGAGTAATGGCTATATTAAAAGCCCAGACTTCACCACTATGCAATATATTCATATAACACAACTGAATTTGTAACTCTAAATCTATAAAAATAAGGAAGTTACAAAGAAATACTATGAACAATTACATGCCCACAAAGCTGATAAACTATTTGAAACAGACCAATTTCTTAAAAGGCACACTCTGTCAAAACACATAAAAATAAATAGATAATCCAAATAGGCCTCTGTCTCTTACATAAATTAAATCAATACTTAATAGCCTTCTGAAAAAGGAAGCATCAGAACCAGATGTGTTCACTGGTGAATTCTACCAACATTTAAGAAAGAAACACCACCAATTCTCTTCAATCTCTCTTAGAAGAGAAACTTATAAGGAATACTTTCTAATTCATTCAGTGAAACCAGCACTACCCTAATACCAAATCCAGAAAAGCCATTACAAGAAAATACACTATTGACCAATATCTCTCATGAACATAGATGCAAAAGGCCTAAAAGAAAGGATAGTGGACATAACAACTTACTTATAAAACTTGTAAAGAGTGCTGTGTTGTCCATAGTTAAAATCGTATATAAGATAATCTCAACTGTATAAAGAAATAATCTGCATAGGAATAAAAAACTATTCTATTTTTAAAAAGGAAATATTAGCAAATGAAACACAAAAATATATAAAAATATCACTCAACCACAATGAGGTGGGATTAATCGATCTCAGGTATGCATGGTTGTCTCCACATTCAAAAATCGGTTAATGTAATCCATCACATCCGTAGGCAAAAGGAGGAAAATCGCACAATCATATCAATAGATGATAAAAAAGCATTTGGCAAAATCCAATACCCATTTATGTAAAAACTCTAAAAACCTAGGAAATACAAGGAAACATCCTAACTTGATACAAAAAAAAATTAAAAAGCTACAAGAAACTTACAGCTAACATTATATTTAATATTGAGAAACTTGAATCTTTCTTGCTAAGATCAAGAATAAGGCAAGAATGTCCTCTCTCACAACTGATTTTCTACATCATACTGGAAGTCCTAGTAATTCAATATGGTAAAAACAAAAAAAAGATATACAGTCTGAAATAAAAAGAAAGCTGTCTTTGTTCACAGATGACATTATCATCTATTAGGATCCCCCCAAATAAAAATACTTAGGTAAACATGTTACAAAATATGTATAAGATATAATAAAGAAAAATGTCAAAACTCTAACCAAAGTTATCAAAAAACTAAATAAATGGAAAGATATTCTACGTTCATGGAAAGCAAGATGCAATATTATCAACATGTCAGTTCCTTCCAACTTGACATACAGATTCATTGAGATACCAATCACAATTCCAGAAAGTTATTTTGCAGATAAGACCAATTTATTATAAAGTTTATACGGAGATGCAAAAGATCCAGAATAGAAAACACAATATTGAAGGAAAAGAACAAAGCTGAAGGGCTGACTCTACTCAATTTCAAGATGTATTTAAAGTTACAGTAATGAAGACAGTGTCGTATTGGTTAAAAAAGAGGCAAATGAACTAATCGAATGGACTATGGAGAAATAGATCCACACAGATAGTCCAATGATTTTGATTAATGAGCAAAAGCAATGCAATGGAGAAAAGATAGTTTTTCAACAAATGGTGTTGGAAAAACTAGACATTCATATGCAAAAAAAAAAAAAAAGAAAAAAAGAATCTAGACCTTATACCCACCCCTCATGAACCTTAACTCAATGTGTATCACAGACCTAACTGTAAAGTATAAAAGCATAAAACTCTTCCATAATAATACAGGGGAAAATCTAGATGCTCTAGGGTTGGGTGATAGCTTTTTAGATGTGATGACAAAGGTACAATCTATGAATAAAACAGTTGATAAACGAAACTTGATTAAAATTAGAAATTTCTGCTTTGTAAAATACATTGTCAAGAGAATGAAAATATAAGCCACAGGCTTGGAGAGAATCTTTGCCAAAAAAATACATATCTTCTAAAGGACTGACACCCAAAATGTACAAAGAACTCTTAAAACTCTGCAAGGAGAACACAATCAGATTTTTAAAATGGGCCAAAGACGTAAACAAATACCTTACCTAAGAAGATATTCAGATGGTAAATAATCATATAAAAAGATTCTCACCATCATAGATCATCAGGAAAATGCAAATTTAAACAATAAGATAACTAATTGCTACAGTCTAGAACACTGACAATACCTAATGCTCAACAACAAAACTCTCAAAAATTGGTGGTGAGAATGCAAAATGACAGAAGACTGTTTGGTGTTTATTTACAGAATGAAATAGCGTCTTACAATACAACCTGGCAATCATCCTTCCTGGTATTTACTCAAATGAGTTGAAAACGTATTTCCACACAGTAATCTGCACATGAATGTTTATAGCGTCTTTATTAATAATGTCTAAAACTTGGAAGCATTGAGATGTCTTTCAGTAAAAGGTGCTCCATCCAAACAATAGCATACTGTATAGCACTAAAAAGAAATTAACCATCAAATCGTAGAAAGAGATAAAGAAAAGAGAACCATAATAGTGAGTGGAAGAAGCCAATTTAAAATGACTACACACTGTGTGATTCAATTATGTGACATCCTTTAAAAGGCAAAATTAAGGAGACAGAAATAAATTAGTGGTTCCCAGGGGTTGAGGGGGAAGGATAGATGACTAGGTGGAGCACAGAGGATTCTTCAGGCAGTGAAACTACTCTGTGTGATACTATAATGGTGGATACATGTCATTATGCACATATGCAAACACATAGCATGTACAGCACCAAAAGTGGACCCTAATGTAAATGGTGAACTTTGAGTGATAATGATGTGTTAGGTTCATTAGTTGTAACAAACGTACCCTCTGGTGGGGGATGCTGATAATGCTAAAGACTATGCATCTGTGGGCAAGGATATGAGCAATCTCTGTACCTTCTCAATTTTGCTGTGAACCTAAAACTGCACTTAAGAAAAAAAGCAACCATATCCTGTAATCCTTTCTTTCCTCTGTCATGTTTTTGATAATAATGTTGCCAATGGTCTTTACTCCTAAGTGGGAAATTTAACCTGAAATATTTTCTAGCATGTAATATATTCTAAAAGATTCCTAAGTAATTCCTATTTTATCACATATATATTATAATATAAACAAATATAAAATGTTTTTTATTGCTTGATATATTTAAAATATTAGCATATTAACATAAATTAAATGTCAGTAATACACAAATTATTACACTTGCTTTGATATTTGACAAATATCAATCGTTCACCCACTGTTGCAGAAAATAAAAGGGGAGAGAACACTTCCCAATTCATTTTACAAACAGGATTACTCTGACACTAAAACTGAATCACAAAACAATATAGACCAGTATCTTTGTTTTATAAAATCAAACATCTTCAACAAAATACTGCCAAGTTGAATCCACCAACATATAAAATAAATTATGCACTGTGTGCAGATGTGATTGACCCCAGTAATGCACCATTGATTTAATATTTGAAAAATCAACGAATGCAAACACTATAGTGATATAGTAAAAGACCAAAATAGATGAGCATCTCAACAGATGGAAAGCATTTGAGAAAATAGTAGATATTTTCATCATGAAAACACTCCAGTTATGGACAGTAAGATAACTTCCTGAAACTAGTGGTAGTTATCTACAGAACCCACAGCTATCATCACACTCAGCAATGAAAGGTTGGATCCTTTCCTGGTAAGACTAATTACAAGAATGTCCACTCTTGCAAATTCTACTTAACATTATAGTGTGGATTCTAGTAAGGTGTAGTTAGTAAAGAATAGAAAATTGAAAACATACTGGTTGAAAATAAAATAATAAAATTATGTTTACAGATGACATGATCTCTTATACATATGTAATTCTAAGAAATTCAGTAAAACAGTATTCAAAATAAATTTGGCATGGTTTCCAGATATAAACGCAATACTAAAAATTCATTTTATTTCTACATACTGTCAATGAACTGCCTTAAAATATTAAAGAAACAATCCCATTTATAATAGCAACAAAACAAGTAATACATTTAGAAACGAACAAGAGCAGTTCAAAATTCATACTCTGAAACCTCAAAATATTGTTGAAATAAATTGAAGAAGAACTAAATAAATGAGAAGAGGTGGAGGGAGATGGAACATAGAATCTCAGTGATTGTGTCTCTGCTGGAACATTAAATTCAACCACTGTCCAACAATCTAAGCCAGAGAATACCTTCACAAGAGCTAAAGAAATCAGGTGACAGATTACGGAACGTCGTTTTACCTTAAAAACAAGAGAAGACACATTAAAGAGGGTGAAAAGACAGTCTTGCAGTACCTGCACTGCCCCTCCCTCAACCCCAGGCAGTGCAGTACAGAGAATGTGTCCACTTCTAGCAAAAGGAACAAGGAAGGGTCCATAGGACTTTGCCTTGGAGCCCAATGCCAGCTCTGCTATAGTAAAGCACAGCACTGGGCAGAACCCCATGGCCTTTGATTCCAGGCCAGTGCGCACAGAGAGAGCATTTGGATATGACCTGGCCTAAAAGGGAATCCACTGCCCTGGTGGGACAAACCTGAGTCCTGACTTGCTTCACTACCAGCTGATTCAAGTGGCCTCAGGCCCCAAATAAATGTCAGTGACAGGCAGGCCACAGTCACTTTGGTCCTTGGGTGAGCTCCAGTAACCAACGATGTGCTGGTCAGGTAGGCTGTGGGCTTCGTATATGACATCAGCTGCAGTGGCCACAGGGTTGCCTGTGTTACCCCAATCCCAACTCCAGGCACTGAAGTGCAGAGAGAATTCCTTCCCTATGCAAGAAAGAGGAGAACCCAGTATCAAGCACTACCACAGTGGACACAGTATCAGGCAGAACACTGTGGCCCTGATCCCAGGCAGGATTGACCCAAACCCTGACCAGCAGACTAACCTGGCTTAGAAACCTAAGTCAGTCAGCTGCAGTGAGGCAATATACTGGTCACAGGACTCAGACAAGCCCCAGTGCTGCTCTGTTCTGGGAGGCTGTGGGCTTTGGGTGTGTGATGCCAGCTGCAGTGGCCATGAGAGTGCCCAAATCACACTTCTCCCAGATCCACAAAGCTTGGTGCCCAGATTCCTTGCAAGGAGAAGAGGAGGCACGTAAATAAAGAGCTTTGCCTGGGAACCCAGGGAGCCACTCCCTTATCTACTCCAAGTCTGTCATGGCCACCAGGGACCTCAGTCTGCAGAAGTCACGGTGAACCTGAGCTTAAGGTGCCCTCTGGTGCTGAAACAGCTGCAATGACCACAGGCTTGAGGAACTCAACAGTCTTGAATTTCTTGGAATTTCTGGAAGACTCAAGAAGGACAAGTACAACAAGAACAGACTGCAAAGACTGGAATAAATACCCACTTATTCAACTCCCAAGCATGAACATATGCTCAAAAGCATTAAGAACATTCAAGGAAATACGACCTCACCAAACAATAAATAAGTCACCAGTGACTAACCCAGGAGAGCTCAAGATGTGAGACTTGGCTGGGTGTAGTGGCTCACACCTGTCAGGACTTTGGGAGGCCAAAGTGGGTGGATTACCTGAGGTCAGGAGTTCAAGACCAGCCTGACCAACAAGGTGAAACCCCGTCTTTACTAAAAATACAAAAATTAGCTGGGTGTGGTGGCAGGTGCCTGTAGTCCCAGCTACTTGGAAGGCTGAGACAGGACAATTTCTTGAACCTGGGAGGCGGAGGTTGCAGTGAGCCAAGATTGTGCCACTGCACTCCAGCATAGGTGATGAAATAAGACACCATCTTAAAAAAAAAAAAATGTGAGATTCTCCAGACAAGGAAGTAAAAATGGCTGTTTTGAGGATACTCAATGAAATTCAAATATAGAGAAGTAATGGAAGTAATTTTAAAAGGCCACAGAAACCTCAAAGCTGAAAAATGCAATGGATGAACTGAAAAATGCATGAGAGGGCCTCAACAGTAGAACTCATCTCAGCACAATGAAGTCCATATATGACAAACCCACAACTAACATCATAATCAATGGGGAAAAGTTAAAAGCTCCTCATCTAAGATCTGGAACAGGTGTGGCTACTTTTACCACTTTTATTCATCACAGTACTTGAAGTCCTAGCTAGAGCACTTAGGAGAATGAAACAAAAGGCATCCAAATTGGAAATAAAAGGAAGTCAAATTGTCACTGTTTGCAGGTGACATGATCATATATATATGGAGAACCCTAAAAATTCCACAAAAATCCTACTAGATATAATAAACATTTCATAAAGTTGCAAGATACAATATCCATATATAAAAATGAGTAGCACACCTATGTACCAATAGTGAAATACTTAAGAAAGAAATCAAGAAAGCTATTTCATTGCAGTAGTTACCCAATGCCTCCCAAAAAAGATACCTAGAGATAAACTTAACCAAAAAGGTGAAAGATGTCACAATTAAAACTATAAAACATACATGAAATATATTAAAGCAGACACAAGTAAATGTAAAGATATCCCATGTTCAAGCACTAGAAGATTATTGTTAAAATATCTATATCACCCTATGTGATCTACAGAATCAATGGAATCCATGTTAAATTAGGAAAGATATTCTTCATAGAAATAGAAAACAAAAAACAAAACAAAACAAAACAAAAAACGGCCAGGCACGGTGGCTCACATTTGTAATCCCAGCACTTTGGGAGGCCAAACCACTTGGATCACAAAGTCAGGAATTTGACACCAGCCTGAACAACATGGTGCAACCCCTTCTCTACTATATACACAAAAATTAGCTGGGCATGGTGGTGCATGCCTGTAATCCCAGCTACTCAGGAGGCTGAGGCAGGAGAATAGCTTGAATCCAGGAGGCAGAGTTTTCAGTGAGCCGAGATCACGCCAGTGCACTCCAGCCTGGGCGACAGAACAAGACTCCGTCTCAAAAAAAAAAAAAAAAAAAAAATTCCTAAAATTCACATGGAAATGCAAAATATCTCAGACAGACAAAAGAATCTTGAATAAAAAGAAAAAAAAAACTGGAGGCATCATACTACCTGATTTCAAAATACACCACAAATCTAGTAACCAAAACAACATGGTAGTGGCAAAAAAAAAAAAAAAAATTAGAGAAGAGACAAGAGAGACAGAGAGACAGACGAGTGACAGACCGACATAGACAAATGAAACAGAATAGAGAACTCAGAAATAAATTCAAGCTTTCACAGTCAACTTTTAACAAAAGCACCAAAAACACACATTGGGGAAGGACAATCTCTTCAATAAACTGTGCTAGGAAAACCCAAAACCCACATGTACAATAATCCATCTAGGCTGTTATCTTACCATACACAAAAATTTACTCAAAATAAATATTTAAATGTAGGACCTGAAACTATGAAACTACTAGAGAGGAAAACATAGGAAAATGCTTTGTGAAACTGGCTAGCACAAGGGATTTCCAAATATGTACACCAAAAGCACAAGCAACAAAAAGCAAAAATAGACAAAATACAATTGCATTACACTTAAAAGCTTTTGCAAAGTAGTGGAAGCAATCAGTAGAATGAAGAAACAATCCACAGAATGGAAGAAAGTATTTGCAAACTATGCATCAGGCAAGGGGTTAATGCAACACAAAATATATAAAATACTCAAACTACTCAAAGCAAAAATATGAATAACCTGATTTAAGACATCAGAAAAAAGAGCTACCCAAAAACTTTGTCCTCCACCTTCTTTTCCCAACCACCTTTGACCCCCTCCCTCTCGCCACCCTTTTTCTTCCTCCATCTACCCCAAAGCTTTTTTCCCACTATTTTTCCCCACTGTCATTTCGCAAAGCCTTCTCTACTCTCCCGTTCACCACTCTTTTCATCATCCATCTACCCCAAAACTTTTCTCCACTGTTTTCCCCCACTCACTGGACACCCTCTTTTTCTCCCTTCTGCTCTCATTCCCCTCTTTTGTTCCTCCATCTATCCAAAAACTTTCCCCTCGTCTTTTCCCAAAGCCTTCTCCCCACTCCTGCTGCTCACCACTCTATTTTCCAACCTCCATCTACCTAAAAACTGTTTTCCCCATCGTCTTTCCCCTCCTCCTTCTTGCCACCCTCTTTACATTCTCCATCTATGCAAAAACATCTCCCCACTGTCTTTTCAAAGCCTTCTCCCCACTCCTGCTCGCCACTCCTTCTTCCTCCATCTACACCCCCAAACTTTCACAAATCCTTCCCCCTCTTCCCATTCACCCTCTTCTTTCCTTAATCCTTACCATTCTCCTTTTGCCCTCCATCTACCCCAAAACTATTTGCCCCATCATCTTTTTCCTAACCCTCTTTCCCCGCTCCCTCTCACCACCCTCTTTTCTCCTCCCACTTGCCACCCTCTTTTCCCACTGCATCTACCCGCTTTTTACCCACCGTCTCTGTCTTTTCTTTCCCCACCATCTGTCTTTTCCGCCCACTGTCTTTTGGTAAAACCCTGCTTCCCTCCCACTCGCCACCCTCTTTTTCCTTCCCCCGCTTGCCACCCTCTTTTCCCCCTCCATATACCTAAAAACTGCAAACTTTCTCTCCTTCCTACTTGCCCGTTCCTTCCCACCCCCCTCTCTTTCCTCCTCCCACTTCCCACCCTCTTTCCCCCCAATATCTACCCAAAAACTTTTTTTCCAACCATCTTTTCCCCACCGTCTTTTTGCAATGCCTTTTCCTGATCGCCATCCTATTTTTCCCTTTGCCGCTAACCACTCTCTTTATCCCTCTAACTACCCCAAAACTACTTACCCGTTCCCACCGTTCCAGCGGAGCTGCTGTCTCTGTCATCAGCACCTACCACAGCGAGGCGAGCTGTGGTGCCGCTCCAGCCTCTAGCCGTGGCAAGTGACGACTCCTTCTCCTGGTCCTCTAAGCCTTGCACGGAGCAGCCGGGCAGACAGCCACATAAAAGCCTGAAATGGTGGGATGGCCCCGCTGCATGCTTTATATACTGATGTTATGCAAATAAGGTTCCTGGACTACATATTCTGATTGGATGAGAGAAAACCTCTAGGCCTATCCTGATTGGACTTTATTTTCATGCTGTGATTGGTTGCCCTGAGACTTGCTCTCATCCAATCAGAATTGAAGCTGGGAGCCCAGCTTAGAGAACCAGAAGTGGGATCCACATACCACAAGCTGGAGGGTTGAGCTTGTGGCACCTAGGCTTGCTTCACTGAGGTTTGTGGAGGTGACGGAGATTGCAGCTCGGCCAGCATGGTAGAAAGGTGGCAGGGTAGGTGAGCTCTCCAGGGATGCACAACCCTGGATAGGGTCCTATCAAGGTCACGTTGCGGGTGGGGTGTTGGGGGCGTGGGACGGCGGGGTTGGCTATACTGCCTGGTGGTGGGGGTGGTTGCGTGTGCTACTGGGGCCGCACCACCAGCTGGGAAGAGGGTTAGGGGCGGTATCAGCTCCTGCACTGTTATGACAGGGGGCAGGTTGGGGGCGCTATCTGGGCTGTCACTACCCCCAGCTGGTTAGGGGCACTATCCCTGGCTGCACAGATGGGGGCAGTGAGGTGATTTGGGGGCACTATCAGGTTTACGTGCCCTGTAGCATGGGAGCTCTATTGGGGGTTGCACTGCACTGCTGCTGCTAGCAGCGGTCTACAGAGGTGGCAGCCATAGCTGTGGCCTCCGAGAAAGGGGCCGTCTTCCTCTTCCCAGACTCTAGATTCTAGAGGGCAACCTCTTTCTGCTCATATTGGAGCATGGCAGGCACGCAGTGTTTCCCAGGGAATCCTGAGCACGGTAAGGCCCCAACACCCGCCATGATTCCCAGGTCTGCAGCCTCTCACTGTGTTGCAGAGACAACCTGGGTCTCCCTACCCGGGAGTAGTGGGCACCACGGGAAAACAGGGCCCTGTGGGTGG
Source organism: Macaca nemestrina (assembly GCF_043159975.1). Classification (NCBI taxonomy): domain Eukaryota; kingdom Metazoa; phylum Chordata; class Mammalia; order Primates; family Cercopithecidae; genus Macaca; species Macaca nemestrina. The sequence goes on from NC_092139.1 coordinate 61,030,025, forward strand.
AGGCATCAGAAACAGGAACTAGCACTTGGTTGGAGAGGGCTGGCTGGGTCTGAGTTTTTGCTTCTCCTGTACAACAAGGAGTGCAGCCAGGGTAAGACCAGCAGTTCCTGGCCAGCTGTACCTAACCAGGGGCCGGTTTCAGCAAAGGCAGTAACACCCACCCCAGTTGTGCCTTCGCTGAAACCAGCCCCTGCCACCCAGTGGCCAGCATGACAAGGTGAGCCTCTAACACTCCCACTCCCTGCGTCCTGTTCTAGGCATGTCTGGCTTTGACCACCCAGATGCTTCCAGTCAGAAGATGGAGGAGTCACCTGTTGCGTGCTGGAGGCAGGAGCTTGCAGACGGTGTGGTTCTGTGGCTTGCCTCGCTGCAATTGGTGGCGGAGACAGAGACTGCAGCTCGACTGCAATGGTAGGAGATTATCGACGGGGGCCAGGTGGTAGGAGGCTTGTAGGGTGGTGCATTGAGGGGAACAGCAGCGGTGATCGTGTTGGCGTTAGTGGTGGCAGCAGCAGCAAGTCTGGGATCCGAGAAGTTGGAGTGGGAATGCTGTGGAGCCCACCAGGCCCAGCCCGGCCTGAGGTGGGGAGGAAGCTGCAGGTGCTGTACTGCAGGTGCTGGCAGCAGGGGAGGCACAGCCTGCGCAAGGAGGAGTCCTCCTCCTTCTCCTGCAGTGTCTGGAGGTGCCCTCCTCCTGCTGGTGCCTGGCCCAGGTGTGAGTGACAACATTGTCTTATTCTTAACAGAATTTAGGGGGTGACTTATTGGTGTATCTTTTAGCTTGGTTTTGTTGTGAAAAGTCTTGGATTTTTTTCAAATTTCATAAATCAGGAGGGGAAATAAAGTATCATAAAGGGCTTTCTAATTCCCGCACTTGTTCGTCTTCCTTTCTTTCAATCTGGTTTTTTTTTTCATCTAATCATCATCTTGTTCGTCTTCATTTTCTTGTGCTGCTGCTTCAGTTTCTTGTTTCTATTCTTGTTTCTCCTCCTCTTGTTTTCATTATCCTAAGCAATGGCCTTAACAAACAACAAACCAAAACTGAGTTAAAAATAAACTACTTGTCAGTGAGTTGTATTCATAAAATAATCGGTCCATTACTATGCTTTAGAGATGAGGAAAAACATTGATTGCCTAATTATGGTTACTTGAATAGCTATACTTTCATGATCCTGTTAATGTGATGTAAGTAGTTATTCAAGGAATCAAAAATGAAGCATCAAATAAAATATTGCTAGCAAACAGCCATTCCATCTCTCTCACTTAGTCTGGAGCTATGCAAGAGCCACGGGGGTAATTAGTTCCAATTTATGAGGTTATTAAGTGAACTATATTCCCTTCATTTTATTTATCTGCCACCATTTTCGAGAGTATTGTCATCTGCATGAGCAAATCTGGTTCATCGCATCTTTGCAAAGGAAAAGGACGGGGAGAATCATGTGTACAATGTTTTAAAGCCAAGATTCACAACCAAAACAAAGTATTAACTTTTGCCTTTAAGAAACTGCAGTGTTGAACCCTGTTTTATTTATGGTATTACTACCTTTGGTATGAAATCTTTGTTTTAGTGATTACTCTAGAAGTGTATGCATTTTATCGGCTACTTTAAAGAAACAATCTATATTGTATCATTTTTCAAGCCCACAGAAATGCATAGGGTCTATAACTTTGACACTTTTTATTTTTAAGGTTATGAGCATGTAAACTACTCTGATATGCATAAGGATATGTAAAAATGCCACTAGATAGCTTATATTGAAGAATAGTGTCTAAATTTTGTTCAGAGTGGATTGGTTGCAGTTTCTTAGGTGTGTTTCTCAAGACATTGCCTCGATGTTTTAAAGCATATAGAAATTTCTATACTGTTTAACCTCATACAGTCCTTTGTTTGTAGGTTGTTTAATATTTCTACAGACTAAGGATATCACAGCCCCCTTTAATATTCAGTAATATTAATAAAATTTGGGATATATAGAATTAGAATCCAACAAACCTGGAGAAAAATTGTTAACTTATACACCTGTAGAGCAGGAAATGAAACCCAGGTTCCAAGCTGTAAGGGGCCACGAGCTACCATACAAGTGCATCAGTGACTGGACATAGAGTCAGCAGAATTACAGGATGGTTAAAATAGAGAGCTGTGGAGTCTAACGCTATGTGAACATAAAATTTTAAACTGCATGGTGCCTCAGTTTATCTGCCTTTACAATGAAGATAGTACTAAGTTTTTCTTTTTCTTCTTAGTTGTCTGAATTATTTTCCTTGTCTTGTTGCCACTCTCAGTGCCCACATGAGAGGACCTGAGATAATTTCTGACAGCCTGGGACTCCACGGGAAAAACAGAAGGTGCCACAGACCCCTTTTTAAGAGAAACTTCTCTTTTCCTCATGGAATCCCAAGAACTGTAAGCAGACAGGTCCCTCTCAAAATCTAAGGCTCTACTGTTTCACCTTACATTACCTGATCTTTTTTGATTTGGGTAGGCATAAGAAATTAGTAGGGAGGAAAGATACAAAGAGAATTGTGGATATGAAGATGTGTTTATGGTTAGAAATGTTATAAAAAAAGAAATTTTACGTGAGAGAGGATCTTGTATGGCAAATTCTTAGAGTAAATTAGTCATCCTAAAGCAGAATGACTCATTATTTAGGAAATAGGGAAATATAGGACAAGTCAGAAAGTTCAAGCATGTCATAGAGAGTCTCCCTCTGTCATCCAGGCTGGAATGCAGTGGCATGATCTTGACTTGCTGCAACCTCCACCTCCCAGGTTCAAGCCATTCTCCTCCCTCAGTCTCCTGAGTAGCTGGATTACAGGCACCTGCCAACACACCTGGGTAAGTTTTTTTGTATTTTTAGTAGAGAGCATTTCACTGTGTTGGCCAAGTTCATTTCGAACTCTTGACTTCAAGTGATCCAAACAGCTTCGGCCTCCCAAAGTGCTAGGATCCCAGTGAGAGCCACTATGCCTAGCCTCATCTATGATTTTATTTCAGCTTTCTTTCTCTTTTCCTTAGTCTAGTTAAAACTTGTCAATTTTGATTTTTTTTCAAAACCCCCAGCTGTTTGTTCCATTGACTGTATATTTTTCATTTTGAATTTTTTTTGTTTCTGTTTTTAAAATTTCTTCTGTAATCTTTATGATATCCTTTCTACTAATTGTAACATTTTTTTGTTTGTTTTTCTCATTACTTGAGGTATACTGTCAGGTTGGCTATTTGAGATCTTTTTGCTTTTCTGATGTAGGCATTTACGGCTATGCACTTTTCCTATTACAACTGTTTTTGCTGCATCCCACAGGTTTTGTTGTGTTTGTATTTTTATTTGTTTCAATAAATTTTTAATTTCCTTTTTTATTTCTTTATTGATTGTTCATGAACATGTATTTTAATTTCCATATGTTTGTACAATTTTTAAAGTTCCTCCTGTTACTGATTTCTCATACTGTTCCACTGTGATCAGAAAAGATGCTTGATATGAATTCAGTTTTTAAAAATATGTTGTGACTTGTTATTCGGCCTAACACATAGTCTGTCCTGGAGAATGATCCATGTGCTGCTCAGTAGGATGTGCATTGTGCATTTGCAGAGTGGAAAGCTGTGAAATGTTAGGTCCATTCAGTAGAGATTACAGTTTAACTGTTTTTTTGTCATCTGGATGATCTGTTCATTGATGATAGTGGGGTGTTGATTATAGTAGAGTGTTGAGGTGCTCTATTATTGTATTACAGTCCATCTGTCCCTTAAGGTCTGTTAATATTTGCTTCTGTGTTTAGGTGCTCGAGTGTTGGTTGCATTTGCACTTATAATGGTGATACTGCTGTGTTGGTTTCTTTCTCATTATACAATTATCTTTCTGTTTTATCAATATATGTATAGCTACTGTTACTTATTTGTTTCCATTTGTATGGGATATCTTTTATCATCCCTTCATTTTCAGTCTATGTATGTCTTCATATGTGAACTGAGTTTCTTGTAGGCAGTATAGAGTTAGATCTTGTCTTTAAATCCATTCGGCCACTCTGTCGCAATTGGAGAATTTAATTAATTTATATTCAAGGTTATTACTAACAGGTAAAAATATACTACTGCCAGTTTTACTTGTTTTCTGGTCGTTTTGCTACTCTCTTTTGTCTTTTGTTATTTCTCTGTTCATTTCTTCTTCTTTCTCTTCTCTCTCTCCTTTCTTTCTTCCTTTCTTTTCCTCCCTCCTTCCCTTTCTTCCTGTCTATATTTATAGTGAGGTGATTTTCTCTGGTAGTTTGATTTAATTCCTTGCTTTTTAGGTGTCTGTTATTTTTAAGGTGTCTATTACTGAATTTTGTTTTCTGGTTACCATGAGGCTAAAGAATATCATTGCAACAAGTGATTTTAAACTGAAGAGAACTTAACTTTGATTGCAAAGAACAAAAAAGAGAGAAATGAAAAGATATAAACATTTACCCCGTAACTATCCCCCTCAACACACACACACATTTTGACATTTGGATCTTTTCGGTATCTTATTATATTGTCTCTCAATGTAAAAACTGTTAGGTTATTATTATTTTAATAATTTTGTATTTTAGCCTTTTGTTATTGTTAATTGCTATTTGCACCATTGTTCAATAATGTCTTAATTTGTTCTAATAAATACATGATACATATATATATACACACATATATATACAAATTTCTTAATGGCATGGGCATTTTCTTCAGCATTCTTTTTCCAGCCTCTAGTTCCTATTGCCTAGCCAATAGAACACTTACACTAAATGCTTGTCAGATGAGTAAAAGAGTTTTTTACAGTGAGTAGATCTTAACACGTTGCTATATGTAATTTGATTTGAAATAATTTTCCAAGAATTTAACTCATTTTGCTCTTTTTTAAACTTCTATTTTTAGATCAGTGTACATGTGTAAGATATGCAGGTTTGTTACATAAGTAAACGTGCATTATGGGGTTGATTGTACAGATTATTTCATCTCCCAGGTATTAAGCCTAGTGTCCGTTAGTTATGTTTTCTGCTTCTCTCTCTCCCCCAACCCTTCACCCTCTGATAGGCCCCAGTCTGTGTTGTTCCTCTCTATGTGTCCGTGTTCTCATCATTTAGCTTCCACTTAAAAGTGAGAACATGCAGTATTTGGTTTTCTGTCCCTGCTTTAGTTTGTTTAGAATGATGACCTCCAACTCCATCCATGTCCTTGCAAAGGATGTTATCTCATTTTTTTTTTTTTTGTGGCTGCATGGTATTCCATGGTGTATATGTACCACATTTTCTTTATCCAGTCTATCATTGGTGGGCATTTGGATTAATTCCATGTGTTTGCTATTGTGAATAGTGCTACAAGGAACATATGCATGCATGTGTCTTTGCAATAGAACAATTTATTATCCTTTAGGCATATACCCGTTAATGGGATTGCTGTGTGGAATGGTAATTCTGTCTTTAGGTCTTTGAGGAATTACCACACTGTCTTCCACAATGGTTGAACTAATTTACACTCCCACCAACCATGTAAAGTGTTCCCTTTTACCCACAATCTCACCAGCATCTGCTTTTTAACTTTTTAGTAATAGCCATTCTTACTCGCATGAGTTGGTATCTTATTGTGGTTTTGATTTGCATTTCTCCAATCAACGATGTTGAACTTTTTTAATATACTTGTTGACCGCATGTATGTCATCTTTTGAGAAGTGTCTGTTCATGTCCTTTGCCCCCTTTTTAATGGCCTTGTTTTTTCTTGTAAATTTGGTTAAGTTCGTTGTAGATGCTGGATGTTAGACTTTTGTCAGATGCATATTTTGCCAGAATTTTATCCCATTCTGTAGGTGTCTGTTTGTTATGATGATAGTTTGTTTTTTCTTTTTGCTGTGCATAAGCTCTTTAATTTAATTAAATCCCATTTGTCAATTTTTGCTTTTGTCACAATTGCTTTTGGTGTCTTTATCATGAAATCTTTGCCCATGGCTATATTCTGAATGGTATAGCCTAGATGGTCTTCCAAAGGTTTTGCAGTCCACAAACCACTGCCCAAGGAAATCAGAGATGACACAAATATGAAAAACATGATGAAAAGAATCAATATTGTTAAAATGACCATACTGCCCACAACAATTTATGGACTCAGTGCTATTCCATTATACTACTACTGACATTCTTTGCAGAATTAGAAACATCTATTTTAAAATTCATATGGAACCATCAAAGATCCCAAATAGCCAAGGCAATCCTAAGCAAAAAACAAAGCTGGACTACCCAACTTCAAACTGTACTACAGGCCTACAGTGATCCAAAGAGCATGGTATTTGTACAAGAACAGACACATAAACCAGTGGAACAGAATAGAGAACTCGGAATAAGACCACACATCTGTAAACATCTGATCTTTGACAAACCAGACGAAACCAAACAATGGGGAAAGGACTCCCTATTAAACAATTGATGCTGGGATAAGTTGCTAGCCATATAGAAAATTGAAACTGACCCCTTCTTTACCTCATATACAAAAAAATTGACTCAAGATGAATTAAAGACTTAAATGTAAACTTAACTCATTTTGATACTGTTTCTTATGCATAAAAAATTTAATACCTCTTCAATGTGCTATATCCATTTGCTTGTGTTTGTGATTATACTTCTATAGATCCAATCTCAGAAAAATTATTCTGTGTTCAATAAAGGCAATAAGATGGATGAATGATTTAGTTCTTACCTTCGTTTTCCCTGTCTCAAGGTCACTGTCCTATCCTATCTCATGTTCGCTGTCTGAAGACTATTGGTATGTATATTTTATCAAAAATTTCTTAGTTTAGTTAAGGCAAGAATACAAACCTAGTCCTTATTATGCCATGTGTCTGGAATAAGTTCCAGTGTTATAAAAACATATGAATTCTAATGTGAATACCAGTTAAAGTAGACTTCACAGGAAAATCAGTACAAAAGAGAAAGAGAAACATTTTATAATGAAAATAATTGATTCATTTAAAAGAGAAAACAATTTGAAATGCATATACTCTTAATAATATAACTTCAAATTATATAAAGTTAAATTTTTATATAGCTAGAAAGAACAGCCAAATTCATAATCTTAACGATTTCAAGTGGGTTTTATACCAGGGATGCAGGGATGGTTTAACATATACAAGTCATAAATGTGATACATCACATAAACATAATTAAAAACAGAAATTGTATGGTCATCTTAGTAGACATAGAAAAAGCATTTGGCAAAATTCAGAATCCCTTTATGATTAAAATCCTCAGCAAAATTAGCATAGAAGGGGCATACCTCAAGGTGATACAAGCCATCTATAACAAACTCACAGTCAGTCAACAACATACTGAATAGGGAAAAGTTTAAAAGCATTCCCCCTGAGAATATGATGCCTGCTCACCACATCTATTAATCATAGTTCTGGAAGTCCTAGCCAGAGCAGTCAGACAAAAGAAAGAAAGAAAGGGCATCCAAATCAGTAAAGAGGAGTTCAAACTGTCACTGATTTCTGATGATATTATTATATCTAGATAACTCTAAAGACTTATCTAAAGAGCTCCTAGATGTGATAAATTCAGTTAAGTTTCAGGACGCAAAAATCAATGTACACAAATCATCAGCACTGCTATATACCAGCAGCAACCAAGCTGAGAATCAAATAAAGAACTTAATCCCTTTTCCAACAACTGCCATATATATACACACACACACACACATATATATGTATATGCATATATATGTGTATGTACACACACATATGTACATATATATGTGTGTACATACACGTATATGTGTGTATATATGTATATTTGAGGAATGTACAAAGCCAAGGAGGTGAAAGAACTCTTCAAAGAAAACTACAGAAAACTGCTGAAAGATATCATTGACAACAGAAACAAATCAAAATATAATAGATATTGACATGGATGTGGTGAAATGGGAACACTTTTGCATTAATGGTGGGAATGTAAACTGGTATAACCACTGTGGAAAACAGTATAGAGATTCCTTAAAGAACTAAAAGTAGTACCTCCATTTGATCCAGCACTCTCCCACTACTGGGTATCTACCTAGAGGAAAAGATGTCATTATATGAAGAAAACATGCACATGCGTGTTTACAGCAGCACAGTTTGCAATTGTAAAAATATGGAACCAATCTAAATGTCCATCAACCAATGAATAAAGACAACATGGCATGGAATACTATCTTGGCATAGAAAGAAATAAAATAATAGGCCAGGCCCGGTGGCTCATGTCTGTAATCCCAGCACTTTGGGAGACCAAAGCGGGTGGGTCATCTGAGGTCAGGAGTTCCAAGACCAGCCCGGTCAACATGGTGAAACTCCATCTCTACTAAATATACAAAACTTAGCAGGGCATGGTGGCAGGCACATGTGAGACCAGCTACTCGGGAGGCTGAGGCAGGAGAATCACTTGAACCTGGCAGGCAGAGGTTGCAGTGAGCCGAGATCGTGACATTGTGCTCCAGCTTGGACAACAAGAGTGAAACTTTGTCTCCAAAAACAAAAACAAAAAAAGAAAAGAAAAAAATTATGAAATAATGGCATTTGCAGCAACCTGAATGGAGTTGGAGATTATTATTCTAAGTGGAGTAACTCAGGAGTGGAAAATCAAACATTGCATGTTCTTACTTATAAGTGGGGGCTAAGCTATGAGGACACAAAAGCCTAAGAATGATATAATGGACTTTGGGGACTTGAAGGGAAGGGAGGCAGGAGGGTGAGGGAGACTACACATTGTGTACAGTGTACACTGCTTGGGTGATGGGTGCATCAAAATCTCAGAAATCACTACTAAATAACTTATCGTATAACCAAAAACCACCTCTTCCCCTAAAAACTATTAAAATAAAGATAATTTAACACCTTTCCATCACCTCTTCATCAAATGAATAAGATATCAGTATGAAAATAGAAGAGTTAAAAAAAACAAATAAATATTTGACATTTATAACCAATTAACTATATATATATTTTTTTCAATTGGTAAATGTTACCAAACATTTAACAAGATACAATATATGGTGAGTCATACATCATCTCAATAAAGTCCATTCTCTGATCACAAGCATATTAAGTTAGAAATAAATAAAAATAAGATACTTAGAAAAACACAAGCTATCTGGGAAAGAAATCATGCACCTCTGTACATTCTGTATCTAATGTTGTTTTAAAAATTCCTTATATTGTTGTATGTATGTGTGTTTTTGTTATTAGACTTACCACATGTCAAACAAATACATTAATCTTTCACAGAACCAAGTTTTCCTTGTATTTTTCTGTGTCTTTAATTTCTACTTTTTTATTTGCTGTTGCCATTTTCTTCTTCCTTTAGTTTTAATGTAATCTGTTTTTGTAGCTTATTGTGGATGTTGAGATAATTTATTTTGCATTATCTTTTTTAGGATCAATACAAAGAACTATAAATATTTTTAAATACTACTATGTTTGCATCCCACAAATTGTGGTACATAGTAGTATCATTATTTTTCAGTATGAAAGGTTTTCCAACTTCTCTGTGAATTTTTTCTTTGATTCAAGTACAACTTTAAGAGAATGCCTTGAAGGAACACAATGCATCTTTTCAGGAAAAAGACAATGATAAAAGAATTATAGTATAATGTTACAGTTGGGGACTTTTGATACATAGTAATTATTGGTACTCTTAAGTCAACTTTTCTGTAAGTCTGGAATTATGCCAAAATGAAATTTTTAAATTAAGGCTTTTACTTTATTACAAAAACACTTACATCAGGAACTCAAGGACAATACAACTTTAAAAAACTTATGTAAGCATGTCATATTAAAAGATTAAGGAAGAAGGATTATACGATTACCTCCATAGTTTCAGAAAAATACACTAAAAATAAATATTTACTGTGTATTATGTTTAAAGCAAAACATTAGAAAGATATCTTTTATTTTGGAAACCAGGATGCCTGTTATGACTAATTTTAAATGGAAAATTTGAGATGATTTTCAATAAAATAGCAATAAAACTAGAAAGTACATAAAAGAGTGAATATCAAGCAGAAAGAATCTATTATTTTGTATTGCAGAAGTCATAATGATATGGTTAAGATAAAAAGAACTAATAAGAATGTATAAAACAGGGCTAATTATAAGGTCAGCATAAAACAAATAACATATTTCTTATACATTATCAAAAGAAAAATGAAAATTATATAAGAAATTCATTTTACTATAGGAAATTTATGTCTACATACAAATTACTTAGGAATAAATTAGCAATAAATACATTGGAATATAATCTGTTAAATTTTACTTAACTATGTGAAAGAAAAAATTGACTATGTAAAAGAAAAAAAAGAATTGCTTTTAATGCATGGTGTAACTCAACATTTAAAGACCTCAATTATTTCCAGTTTCTCTCTGTCTCTCTCTCTCTCTCTCTCTTTTTTTTTTTTTTTTTTTTTTTTTTTTTTTTTTTTTTTTTTTTTTTTTTTTGAGACCGGGTCTTGCTCTTATCTCTAGCCTGGAGTACAGTGGCGCGATCTCACTGCAACCTCCACCTCCCGGGTTTAAGCGATTCTCCTGCCTCATCCCTCTGAGTAGCTGGGACTACAGGCACACGCCACCACATCCAAGTGATTTTTGTATTTTTAGTAGAGACAGGGTCCCACCATTTGGCCAAGATTGTTTCAAACTTCTGACCTCAAGTGCTCCACGTGCCTCCGCCTCCCAAATTGCTGGGATTACAGGCATGAGCCTCCACGCTGAGCCTTTACTATTAATTCACAGCCATATCAGTCGGTTCCATTTGGATAATTTTTGAAACCTAATAATTTCTTTCTAAAGTTTCTGTGGAAGACTAGATGGGTGGAAGTGGGAAATACAAAGAAACATTAAAAAAGAGTAAAATGTTTTACCAATTTTAAGGATCCCTGCCTACACTTATAAAAATATGATATTTATCTAAACATATGATAACCATGTTAAACCAGATAATAATGATGGAGTAGCAAAATTAAATAATGAAAGAGGAAGACTAAGTATATGTATTATAGTTAAGATTTTGTTAAATTTGGTCTTTCAAATCAATGATATTATTCAATATTGTTTATAGCACACAAATGTAAATGCTGTACTATGCTGAAACATTAAAGCATTTGTTTTTGTGCCCTCAGTCAAATGATCACAGATCACATCCATCTGTGACATGTATATGATAGTGAAAATCCGACGTCACTGAGATAATTACTTGTTGATTTAATTTCTGCTATTTTCTCTTACTAGATTTGCTGCAAATGTTTTTAAATAGAATTCATCTTGCGTGTGTAGTGCATACACATGAGGTGTGCACACACCCATGTACACATATGCCATCATCTGTGTGCATAAGCATACTCAGGTACACTTATTTTGAGTTTATGCTAGCTGTATAAAAGTAATTTCTAGTTTTTACATGTTTTTGTTTTGAATCCATCTATATATTAAGGAAATTATGTATTCTTTATTTTCCTTTCTGAACTATGAATTCTTGGCCCAGGAACTTTATTATAGGAATTCTTCGATGAAATTTTTGATAACCTTCTCATTAATTATTTGTATGACAAATATTTTAGTATTGATTTCTTCTAAAATCAGTTTTGATGATTTCAGACCACATATTTTTAAAAATGATTTGAGATTGGCACTTCATTTTATGGTTTATAGGTTTATATTGAATATGTCATTAATTATAATTCCTGTTTTTTCTGCTAAGTTTTCCATATTCTGTTTATATCATTGTACTTTTTGAATGGCTAAATATATTTTAAAAATATTCTTATGCCATAGAAGAAAAGATCCTAAACACCTTTTGTGTGATTCATATCACTAGTTAGAATAAAGATAAAACAAAGGCAATTTTAAATTCTATTAACTTATGATCAAATATTATTTCTCCACACCAAAATACCAAGTGAATGACGTGAAGTGTAACCTAACCATTGGCTATGTTTCATGTTATTGTAACACACTTGTTTCCTTCAGCATGATATTAGCAAAAATTGTGTGTGCAGTCATCAGATGAATTTTCTGGGCATGATTTCCTTCCAGATGTAATTTTATGATCATCCATTTTCCAATTTCCTTTGAAATTCACTCATTTAGTAAGAATTTAGTGAATATATTCTGTGTACACTGCTTCGTACTGAAATTGGTGATTTAAAAAGAAGTTAAAATGTGTTCTTAATACTTTCTGGGAACATTCATTGTACACGTGCATTAAAGACATGCACATAGGAAGAATCTGCAACAATTTAACTTACATACAATATGAACTATAAAAATGTGTGATACAGAAAATGCGTCAAAAATAACAAATTAGCCCTACAGGAAATAAATTAGAAAGACAATGAGAATCTGTACTTGGACTGGACATTGAACAATAAGTAAATTTTAAGAGCCAATGGGAATAGAAAGACAATTGAAAAATTAGGTATATGAAAATAATATTTTTTGAAAACCTCTTTTCTGTTTTTAGTCCAATAAAATGTTAGTATGTTGGTGGAAGATAAATCTAAGAGATTACCATAGAATAGTAAATACGTATTATAGACCTTAATGGTTTTCTAAATGCAGAAGTTTATTATATGGTTTAAGTCTGTATTTATTCAGAAAAATGTATTATTCTTATATTTACTTTCCCTGATGAGTCATTTGGCCCTCTTTTTAGAAACGTATATTGGTTATTCACATTATATCAACCACATGTATAAACAATTGAAGAAAGTTGTAAACAAAAAAAATTGCTCTGATCCTCACATAATTTGTATTCTAGAAACAAAAGATACAATTTAATAAATAAGTCAAATAATATGCACTTCATGACAGGAGATATTATCCATGTCAAAGTTTCATAAACAATCACCTGGATATGACCATGTCAAGCCAATATATGTATTGTGGAAATATAAGACCTTCTGTGTGAAAAAGAATTGAAAGGAATCCTGGACTCAAACGAATATGTAAAAAGTTTTATAGAGTGTTAAGCAGGAGATGATTGTCATTTGAAATAACAAGTTATAGGTGGGAATGGAAAGAGTAAATAGACCAAGGAAACATTTGAGGGAAACATACTTTCTGATGTTATATTTATGCTGCAAGGGAACAGAGAAAAGTTATAAATGATTATTTTTCAAATTTCTGGCTTAAAAATTTGTTAATCCAGCTCCTGATACAGGGGATATTAGTTAAGACTAATTGCTTTGGTTGCCAGGTAAAGAAACTCTACTTTGTCAGAAACAGGCAGGAGTCAATAAACTGTGGTCCATGGCCAAATTGATCTTGCCACCTGTTTTTGTAAATCAAGTTTAATTGCAACACAGCCATATCCATCATTGGAGGTTAATAGTTGCACCCAAACCGTATGTTCCATAAAAACCTAAAATATTTGCAATCTAGCCCTTTACAGAAGATGCTTACTGACCTTGGACTAAAACAGAACAGTAAAGTTCATGAGTGTTCACGTGTTTTCAGGTGTTCAGACAGTGTCATCCAGACTCTGCCTCTGCATCTTTCAGTCCTGCTTCGATATCGGCTCCTGCTTCAGTAGGCTGTGAAGGTGCTGCACTGAGACAACATTACCTTATCTATTTAGAATCCAAAGGGAGTAAACTTTGTCCACAATTTTTAGCAAAGTTCATGGAAGTCACTCTCTGTACTGAGTTCTGGATTTCATGGCGTCTGTGGAGTTATAGGTGGAATAAAGTCATTCGGACTGAGGATTTGGAGTCTCCAAAGGAAAATCATGGTACTATTATCACCCACACCTGATGTCCAGCATATTGGGAATATAGGAGAAGCATAAGGTCTTGGAAAGAGAAAACATTTTTTAATTTTAGTCAGAATGATTAAAAAGATACAGTAATTTAAAAAAATGAATACTCATGCAGAACGTATTATGAGCTAGATAAAGTTTTGGTCTTTGGAGAATTTTATCTATATTGACTGTATTCTCTCTCACAATGTTGCTATGAGATACATAACTCCATTTTTCAGATTAGAAAATTGAGGGAAACTGAAGATATTCAGAAATAATGGCAACCAACTATTTATTTACTATTTGCTAAATAATTTCCTAAATAAAATTTTAAAGTTATTATCTTCCCTGGCAATGCATAATTATTGAGAAGTCACTGTTATAAGCATCAAATGCCTAGCTATGTACGAAAAGACAAAGTATCTGCCATCTGGGAAATCGTGCTACTGTGACATGATAGTAAACAGGTAGAAAAAGTTGGCTTTCAATGCTTAAGTACCATCAGCAAAGTATGATGGGAGGCCTTCAGTTTAAATGAATGCTGCATGTTCAGTCCAAATCCCTCTAAACATAACTGATATATGAATTGATATCATACTACATATTTCTGTTTTTGAGTATCAGCATAATTTTGAGTGGAGAAAAATATACATACACCTTTATCTGCGGTGAGATGTTCCCTCTTTCTATGTAAAGAAAATTGAAATAGAATTGTGTTGTTTTAGAAAAACAAGATTAAATTTCTTTTGTTTAATAAATGTAAATCATTTACGTATTGAAAGTAGGTAACGGGAAGATCATGATCACAGCTAATGATTATTGAGTTCTTGAAAAATACTGAATAGTCTTGACTTAAATCGTCTTTAGATTAACTGGCATTATTATAAACCTATTTTACCAGCATGGAAATTCCTGTGGTCACCTGGCCCTTAGTGCACCATATGCCATATAGTCAGGATTTGAACCCAGTGAGATACAGCTAGAGCAGCATGCTTCTACTCACTGCACCATGATGCCTCCATAGAACCCCATGGTTTTCATTGGTGCTGCTTGTTCTCTTGTCTCAACTGTGAAAACATCTGAGACTTTGCAGCTGCCTCAGAGAAGTAGAAAGAAAATTGCAGTCCCTTTCCTGATACTACCAGGGATAGGAAAGTGACTGCAAACATTGAACACAATTTTAAGAGTAAGAAATGCTTGGACTCACTGTTTCCTGAATCGCATAGTGCAGAATATGAATTCAGGCAGTGGCTGACTTTGTCCTCCACCTGTGTAAACAAGGCGGTAGACTCCAGGAGGGAATCTGAGATAAGTTTAAAAAATTTTTTTAATTATTAGTTTTGTAACCTATGACACCTGTATGTTCAGTTTCTGTGGCCCTCTTTAACTCTAAATGGATTATGGGGCAAGTTGATAAATAGTCCATCACCTAGAAAACAGTTATGCAGAACAGGCCCCATCTGTGAAAGAAAACAGAAATCAACTTCATTAATGTCTATGTTTTTGGGAAGGAAATTCTCCCTTATGCTTTTCACAGTTATGTAAATCTCAGGCACAAAAAAAGCCCTTTCATAAGTATTAGCATATACATTTTTTTAAATAATGAGAATGTTTTAAATGTTACAATGAAAATACAAAGTGACATAATAGTTAAATTTCAGTAATACACATAAGTACAAAGTAGTACAAATCATATGCTATAATAGATGGGAGCACAGTAATTTGGTTCAAAGTATTTAGAGCATGTTCATTAATCTAGATTAATACATTGCATGTTTAATTTAGATAGAAATAACATTTTTATTTTATAATTATATAAGAACATAGGTATTTTTCAGATGTATACATTATTTCCTCAGAATCTGAAACTAAAATTTAGTTTTAGCTGTATTGTCACCTTGGTTTTTCTTTTTGGAGATATGTAGTTTAGGTCAGCTTAGTAATATCCAGAATTTACACATGTAAAAATTAGCAGGATTTTAAGATATATCGATATTCTCATAAAGTATGATATAAATGACAAATTAATGAAAATTAATGATAAAATAATACTAACAATAATCATGGAGAACATTGATCTTATTTTCCTTGAAACACCAAAGAATTGGCACAATGATGGGATTTTTTTTAGATTAAATGATCTAAATAATTGCTTCAGTCTTCTATTATGCTTTCCTAAACTAGATTCTTAGGACTTTATGATATGTGGTAGTTAAGAGTATACAGAGTGGAAGAAATCACATCCAGTAAGTTGTTTGCTTAGCATACTTATCACAGTTCTCACTTATAAGCTAATTTAAGCAATTTTTTAGGTATACATGTTCTAAGCTAAATCTAACATGTCTTTATTTTCTGATCTCAAAGAAGATCTTAATTCCACTGAAGTTATTGTTATCAATACCACTGTCTCATAAGCTTGTTAATATTTAGATATTGTGATACCTACATACATACATATTTGATAAAATATAGCAATAGACATACCTAGAAATACATCTACCTTTTTTAATGAGGCTTTAGCTCATGGCAACTTGATCACAAAAAAAGGATGACTGTAGTATACAGGAGTAATCCTGTTTCATTGAAGTACTTTTATGAAAGGATAGCATTGTACTACATTAAGGGTCATAAATTATCATGATACTGGTGAATGGATTTGTTAGAGAAAATAAGTAAAGTGGTATTTAGTATGTGAGAATCATTTAATACTCAAAATTTTATTTTTTTCACTCACTGCTATGAAACTTTCTATTGTTTTCTTCTGGAACTTGACTTCTCCATTTGGCGAGCTGTCATTTTGACAGGGGTTAACACCAAAGATCATCTTTCCGGAGGGCCATTTTACTGGAAAGCTTGAAGACAGCTGTGGTGGGATTTGCTTCACATTAAACCCAGTTTAGAGGAGAATGCAAAGTCGCCAGGTATGCTGTTAAAGCAGGGCACGTCAAAGTAATATCTTGCTTGGTTGCCACTTTGAACTGCTTTCTCTTTATATTGTTGAAGCAGAATTTTTCCCTCCGCCGTTAAAGGTATTGATTGTAAGTGCTTGAGAAGCACTTGTCACAAAGTACCTCTGCTCCTACTCCCATTTATTTAGTTGTAGCTTTCAAAACACAGAGAAATAACTGTTGTTTTATTTTTATATAACAGCACTTTAAAATATTTCTTTTATGCTGTTCCTAAACAATGTCATAAAGTCATCTCCATTAGACATTTTTCTGCTTATTTCAAACATCAAAAATTATCCGTATGTGTTGAAAAATTTTCACACTGTATGAAAGCTTCAGGTTTCCATACAATTTTTCCCAATCTAGAATTTTGAATCTACATGGTTTAAGTAGCCCAGACCTTTGGTACCCAGATATGGATGAATTAATCATCGATGACTAATACATATTTTATATAGTTTGAATTTTATTAATTTGTATAATGAAGGGAACTTCAGCCTGTTGTATTCCATGGGAAATCAATCATCTTATGTACAGTGTTTACTTCCCAGCTTTGCAACTATAGTGGCTGGAAATGATAAAGTAGTTCCCAGAATTTCAGTGTTAATTACAGTGTAGTACATTGTTGGGACCCTTGTTTTAGAAAAGAAAACCTTTTCAAGATTTGTATTACATTGCCATCTACTTGAAATGCAGTTTAATTGTATAAGAAATACATTTTTTTACAATTTTGATTTTGAGTATTTTCCTACTAAACAGTACCAAAGGTATTTGATGTTTTCAAAACATGTTTTTGTAAACATGTTTTGAAAGAGATAAAATGAATCACCCTAATAAATATTTTAAAATTGTTTTAGATCTAGGATATTGTAGCTGTTATTGTGATACTCTGTCAATTTTTATCTTCAGGGCCTCCAAGAAATCCATTTCCCAGTTTATGAGGAAGACCATTTACAGCTTCATCACTCAATTAGGAATTGCCCTCAACCACAGGAACCTGCATATGTCAAGAGTATGCCCATTGCATGAATGCATCCTGAGATCCATTGTTGTCCTATGGTGGGGATACCAAAGTTGAACTCTTATAACTCAATTTGGAACTGTGTTGAAGGCTCATTTTAAGTCCAGAGCTGTTTATAGAATCAGCAGAATCCTCGATTGTCACCTTATTGTTTGGCAGCTTCCTCCTCTTGTCTAACCTTGCATTTCTCCCTTCCTTGCAGGTGTGTATCTCAAGAGCACCCCACAACAAAGATTCGGCCTGCAATCCTCCACTTCAAGGTCTGTTTCAGGAAACCTGTGTTAACACAGTTATGCATAGAGTGGTCTCAGGAAGCTGACTCTAACATGAAAATTTAGATTTGGATCTTTTCCTGGCATACTGAATATTCATAAGAGCATATGATACATTTGTCTACCATAAACATGTCATTTCAAAAAATCCTCGAAATTACCTTGTAGAACATAATTTTAAAACTAGTGTGTAGGAATATTTCATATCAGTTATTCAGTCTTCTTAATATCTGAATCCAAATTAATCTTCCATTCAGCTTTTATTTATAAATAATATGATTTATTGTCAGATTCAATAATTTATATTTTCATTTATTCTAAAGTAGGAAATACCAGCATAAAAATAAATTATTTGAAACAAATCACATTGTTGTCCCATTTCACCATTACTCACATGTAGAAGATACTGTTTTTAACAAAACTAACAAGAAACAGAAACTACCATTTATTAACTCATGCTTACTGGAAGCTTAGAAGGATTTTCTTATTTAACTTTCAATCAAGTTTTTCATGAACATTTTTGTTATTGACAAATAAGTTTAATTTATCAAATCCTTACAGCAAATTATAGGTGCCATTATTAACAGTTTTTTTTTTTAAAAACCTGATTCATAGAAAATATTTAATGATATGGTTTGGATCTTTGACCGCATCAAATCTCATGTTGAATTGTAATCCCTCCCCAGTGCTGGAAGTGGGGCCTGGTGGGAGGTGATTAAATCATGGAGGTGTAGTTCTCATGAATGGTATAGCACCTTTCCCTTGGTGCTGTCCTGTGATCGAGTTTTCATGACATGCGGTTGTTTAAAAGTTTGTGGCACCTTTCCCATCTCTCTCTCTTGCTCTTCCTGCAGCCATGTGAAGGGCTGTTCCCCCTTTGCCTTCTGCCATGATTGTAAATTTCCTGAGGCCTCCCCAAAAGCTGAGCAGAAGTCAGCATCATGCTTCCTTAACAGCGGATGGAATTATGAGTCAATTACATCTATTTTCCTTACGAATTACCAGTCTTCAGGTTTTCTTCATAGCAGTGAGGAAATGAACTAATTCAGCTAGTAAATGACAAATATAAAAATAGCAAATAGCACAAGAAGATACCAAGCAAGACTAGGGGACTCCGGAACCTAAGGATTTCTGAAAGCATAGGTTTCTGAGTGTGGAGAAACTAAGTCTGGGACATGTTTAGGAACTCAATTACATAAGAAATAAAAATCATATATAGACTATTTAAATTGAGAAGCGGAGGAGGAGAGGAGAAAGATGAGGAAGAGGAGGAGGAAGAAGAAGACATTCTGGCTTAGCACATTTACTCCAGTCTATAGGGAAAGCTCAGTTACACCCCTTCCCCACTAACCCTAAGAGGAGCTCTAATGTTCGTAAGGGGCTTTCTCAAGGACTCAAATCCTCAGGGATACAAAATAGGGTGGGATACCAAGCAATAGAGGGGTGTGTGTGTGTGTGTGTGTGTATGTTAGACAAATAGATGAAAAATGTTATTTTGCGACATAATCATTTTGTTTGGAGTCTCTCTTTTTCTCTCAATTTTCTCTTTCTCTCCCTCTCTCTTTTTCTTTCTCACTTTCCCTTTGCAATACTAGTGAAGTAAGGCAAAATGAAATGAGCATGGGATGTTTCTCTAGCTTGATAGATCGTTTGTTATTATTTGTTTCTTCATTACAAACTGCCCTGTTAAACGTTCATGGCTTAAAACAAAATAATTTATCTTGTTCCTGAAACTGAACTTTGGGCAGGGCCTAGTGTGAAGGTCTCATCTCTGTCTGTGTCAATCAGGTCAGCTGAGGAAACTCCACTGGGGTCACAGGTATAATTTTCAAGACAGCTCACAGATGTGGGTGATGGATGCTGTCAGTTGGTACCTCAGCTGTAACTGTCATTCAGGAGCCTCACTTCCTTTCCAAATGAGAGTCTCTACAGAACAGCTTATGTTCTCCATGGTATAGTGGCAGTATCCTAAAAGCAAGTCTTCCAAGGGACAGGAAATAGAAGATGCTAATCTCTCTCTCTACTCCCCTCCACACTTTTAAGTTCTGGGGTACATGTGCAGAATGTGCAGGTCTGTTACATAGGTATACATGTG
The DNA here is from genome assembly GCF_043159975.1 of Macaca nemestrina. Classification (NCBI taxonomy): domain Eukaryota; kingdom Metazoa; phylum Chordata; class Mammalia; order Primates; family Cercopithecidae; genus Macaca; species Macaca nemestrina. Next base: position 61,050,128 of record NC_092139.1, read on the forward strand.
CCATGGTGGTTTGCTGCACCCGTCAACTCATCACCTAAATTAGGTATTTCTCCTAATGCTGTCCCTCCCCTAGCCCCCAATCCCCCAAAAGGCCCCAGTGTGTGATGTTCCCCTCCCTGTGCCCACAGGTTCTCCTTGTTCAACTCCCACTTATAAGTGAGAACATGCAGTGTTTAGTTTTTTTTCTTGTGTTAGTTTGCTGAGAATGATGCTTTCCAGCTTCATCCGTGTCCCTGCAAATGATACGAACTCATCCCTTTTTTTTTTTTTTTTTTTACAGCTGCAGAGTATGCCATGGTGTATATGTGCCACATTTTCTTTATCCAGTCTGTCATTGATGGATATTTCGGTTGGTTCCAAGTCTTTGCTGTTGTGAATAGTGCCTCAGTAAACATACGTATACATGTGTCTATATAGTAGAATTATTTATCAACCTTTGTGTATACAGTCAATAATGGGATTGCTGGGTCATATGGAGTTTCTAGTTCTAGATCCTTGAGGAATCACCAAACTGTCTTCCACAATGTTTGAACTAATTTACACTGCCACCAGCAGTGTAAAAGCATTCCTATTTCTCCACATCTTCTCCAGCATCCATTATTTCCTGACTTTTTAATGATCACAATTCTAACTGGCATGAGTTGGTATCTGATTGTGGTTTTGATTTGCGTTTCTCTAATGACCAGTGATGATGAGCTTTTTTTCATATGTTTATTGGCTCCATAAATGCCTTCTTTTGAGAAGTGTCTGTTCATATCCTTGTCCACTTTTTGATGGGATTGTTTTTTTTTTCTTGTATATTTGTTTAAGTTCTTTTTTTTTATTATACTTTAAGTTCTAGGGTACATGTGCACAACGTGCAGGTTTGTTGCATATGTATATTAGTGCCATGTTGGTGTGCTGCACCCATCAACTCTTCAGCACCCATCAACTCATCATTTACATCAGGTATAACTCCCAATGCCTTCCCTCCCCCCTCCCCCCTCCCCCCTCCCCCTCCCCCCTCCCCCCTCCCCATAATAGGCCTCAGTGTGTGATGTTCCCCTTCCAGAGTCCAAGTGATCTCATTGTTCAATTCCAACCAATGAGTGAGAACATGTGGTGTTTGGTTTTCTGTTCTTGCGATAGTTTGCTGAGAAGTTCTTTGTAAATTCTGGATATTAGCCCTTTGTCAGATGGATAGACTGCAAAAATTTCTCACATTCTGTGTGTTGCCTGTTCACTCTGATGATGGTTTCTTTTGCTGCACAGAAGCTCTTCAGTTTAATTAGATCCCATTTGTCAATTCTGGTTTTTGTTGCCATTGCTTTTGGTGTTTTAGACATAAAGTCTTTGGCCCATACCTATGTCCTAAATGGTATTGCCCAGGTTTTCTTCTTGGATTTTTATGGTTTTAGGTCTTACATTTAAGTATTTAATCTGTGTTGAGATGATTTTTGTATAAGGTGTAAGGAAGAGCTCCAGTTTCAGTTTTCTGCATATGGCTAGCCAGTTTTCCCAACACCTTTTAAATAGGGAATCTTTTCCTTGTTGCTTGTTTTTGTCAGGTTCATCAAAGATCAGATGGTTGTAGATGCGTGGTGTTATTTCTGAGGGCTTTGTTCTGTTCCATTGGTCTGTATATCTGTTTTGGTACCAGTACCATGCTGTTTTGGTTACTGTAGCATTGCAGTATAGTTTGAAGTCAGGTAGTGTGATGCCTCCAGCTTTGTTCTTTTTGCTCAGGATTGTCTTGGCTATGTGGGCTCTTTTTTGGTTCCATATGAAGTTTAAAATAGTTTTTTTCCAATTCTGTGAAGAAAGTCAGTAGTAGCTTGATGGGGACAGCATTGAATCTACAAATTACGTTGGGCAGTATGTGTATTTCCATAATACTGATTCTTCCTATCCATGACCATGGAATATTTTTCCATTTATTTGTGTGCTCTCTTATTTCCTTGAGCAGTGGTTTGCAGTTCTCCTTGAAGAGGTCTTTCACATCCCTAGTAAGTTGTATTGCTAGGTATTTTATTCTCCTTGTAGCAATTGTGAATGGAAGTTCACTCATGATTTGGCTCTCTGCTTGTCTGTTATTGGTGTATAGGAATGCTGGTGATTTTTTCACATTGATGTATCCTGAGACTTTGCAGAAGTTGCTTATCAGCTTAAGGAGATTTAGGGCTGAGATGATGGGGTTTTTCTAAATATAATATCATGTCATCTGCAAACAGAAGCAATTTGACTTCCTCTTTTCCTATTTGAATACCCTTTATTTCTTTCACTTGCCCGACTAGCCTGACTAGGACTTCCCACACTGTGTTGAATAGGAGCAGTGAGAGAAGGCATCCTTGTCTTCTGCCAGTTTTCGAAGGGCATACTTCCATTTTTTGCCCATTCAGTATGATATTGGCTGTGGGTTTGTCATAAATACCTGTTATTATTTTGAGATAGACTTCATCAATGCCTAGTTTATTGAGATTTTAGCATGAAGGGCTATTGAATTTTGTTGAAGGCCTTTTCTACATCTATAATCAGGTGGTTTTTGACATTGGTTCTGTTTATGTGATGGATTACATTTATTGATTTGTGTATATTGAACCAGCCTTGCATCCCAGGTATGAAGCCGAGTTGGTCTTGTGGGTAAGCTTTTTGATGTGCTGCTGGATTTGGTTTGCCAGTATTTTATTGAGGATTTTCACAATGATGTTCATCAGGGATATTGGCCTGAAATTTTCCTTTTGTGTTGTGTCTCTTCCAGGTTTTGGTATCAGGATGATGCTGGCCTCATAAAATGAGTTAGGGAGGATTCCCCCTTTTTCTATTGTTTGGAATAGTTTCAGAAGAAATGGTGCTGCCTCCTCCTTGTAACTCTGGTAGAATGTGGCTGTGAATCCGTCTGGTCCTGGGCTTTTTTTGGGTGGTAGGCTATTAATTATTGCCTCAATTTCAAAACTAGTTGTTGGTCTATTCAGGGATTCTACTTCTTTCTGGTTTAGTCTTGGGAGGGTGTATATGTCTAGGAATTTATCCATTTCTTCTAGATTTTCTAGTTTATTTGTGGAGAGGTGTTTATAGTATTCTCTGATGGTAGTTTGTGCTTCTGTGGGATGAGTGGTGATATCCTTTATATCATTTTTTTATTGCATCCATTTGATTCTTCTCTCTTTTCTTCTTTATTAGTCTGGCTAGCGGTCTATCTGTTTTGTTGATCTTCTTAAAAAAACAGCTCCTGTATTCACTGATTTTTTGAAGGGTGTTTTGTGTCTTCACCTCTTTCAATTCTGCTCTGATCTTAGTTATTTCTTGTCTTCTGCTTGCTTTTGAATTTATTTGCTGTTGCTTCTCTAGTTCTTTTAATTTTGATGTTAGGCTGTCCATTTTAGGTCTTTCCTACTTTCTCTTGTAGGCATTTAGTGCTATAAATTTTCCTCTTCACACTGCTTTAAATGTGTCCCAGAGATTCTGGTATGTTGTGTCTTCGTTCTCATTAGTTTCAAAGGACAGCTTTACTTCTGCCTTCTTTTTGTTATTTGCCCAGTAGTCATTCAGGAGCAGGTTGTTCAGTTTCCATGTAATTGTGTGATTTTGAGTAAGTTTCTTAATCTTGAGTTTTATTTTGATTGCACTGTAGTCTGAGAGACTGTCATGATGTCCGTTCTTTTGCATTTGCTGGGCACAGTGGCTCATGCCTGTAATCTCAGCACTTTGGGAGACTGAGGCAGGAGCATCGCTTAAGCTCAGGAGTTTAAGACCAGCCTGGGCAACAGGGGGAAAACCCATCTCTACAAAAAAGTTTTCTAAAAATTAGCCAGGTACAGTAACATGTGCCTATAGTTCTAGTTACTCACTTGCTATTTAGGAACTTAGGAATTTTTCACTGGAATTCATGTAAAGAAAGACCATGGGCATTTGTAATGGATTTAGCATTCATCATTTGACTGCAGGACTCACCCCTAGAACCATATATTTACTAATGAATTTTTCAGATACTACTCAGCTCAGAACAGAACCTAACCAGCAATCCACCCTCAACCACTGAGTGATCTTTTGTTCTGCTCTATTCTTCCTGAAAGTCCATTACTCTCAGAAAGTGATAAAAACTTGCATTTCTTTTTCTTTTTTCTTCCTAGAGACAGGGTCTTGCTCTGTCACCCAGGCTGCAGTGCACTGGTGCGATCATGGCTCATTGCAGCCTGAAACCCCTGGGCTCAAACAGTCCTCCCACCTCAGCCTCCCAAATAGCTGGGACTGCAGACATTTGCCCCTATGCCCAGCTAACTTTTTTTTTTTGAATTGTACAGATGGGATCTTGCTATGTTGTCCAGGATGGTGTCAAACTCCTGGCCTCAAGTGATCTTTCTGCCTCAGCTTCCCAAAGTGCTGGGATTATACACAGGTGGGAGCCATCTGTGTTCAACCCCTATTTTCTTTCTTTTTTTTTTTTTTCTTTTGGAGACAGAGTCTTGCTCTGTCGCCCAGGCTGGAGTGTAGTGGCACGATCTCAGCTCACTGCAACCTCCAACTCCCTGGTTCAAGCAATTCCCCTGCCTTAGCCTCATGAATAGTTGGCATTACAGGCACATGCCACCATGCCTGGCTAATTTTTTGTATTTTAGTGGAGACAGGGTTTTGCCATGTAGGCCAGGCTGGTCTCAAACTCCTGACCTCAAGTGATCTATCCGTCTCGGTCCCCCAATTTGCTGGAATTACAGGCATGAGCCACGGCACATGGTCCCTTTTTAAAATAATGATTTTATTGAAATATGATTAACATATCATACAAATCATTTATGAAAGTATGCAATTCAGGCTGGGTGCAGTGGCTAATTCCTATCATGCTAAGACTTTGGGAGGCTGAGGGAGGTGGATCACTTGAGTTCAGGAGTTTAAGACTAACCTGGGCAACAAGACTAAACAGCATCTCTACTAAAAATACAAAAATTAGCTGGGTGCGCTGGCTTATGCCTGTTGTCCCAACTACTCGGGGACATGAGGCTGGAAGATCACTTGAGCCCAGAAGGCATAGGTTGCAGTGAGACCAGATGGTGCCACTGCACTACAGCGTGGGTGACAGAAGGAAGAAAAAAAGAAAGTTTGCAATTAAGTGGTTTTTAGAATATTCAAAGAGCTGTGTATTCCTTACCACAGTCACCTTTAGAAGTGATTGCCCACTTACAAGTTACCCGTTTATAAGTGAGAAACCCTCACTTACTAGCTACTACCTCCTACTTCCTCCACATTCCTGTGTCTTTATAGACAACCACTGATTTATTTTCTGTCATTGTAGTTTTGCCTAATCTGGATCTTTTATAGAAATAGAATTATACAATATGTGAGCTTTTGTAGTTTGCTTTTTTTTCCCCCTTAGCACAATATTTTCAAATTTCTTTCATGTTATGGTGTGTATCAGTATTTTTTTTTCTTTTGTAGTTGAATAATAGCTTATGTTTATCCATTCATCAGTTGATGGACATTTGTGTTGTTTCTGTGTATTGACCATCATGAGTAATGCTGCTATGAACAAGCATATGCAAGTTTTATTGTGAGTATATATTTTTATTTCTCTTGGATTTACACCCAGGAGTGAAATTGTTGCATTATGTGATAACTATACATTCAACCTTTGAGAAATGGTCACATTGTTTTTCAAAGTGGTTATACCAGTCAGGCATAGTGGCTCACACTTTTAATCTCAGGTATTTGAGAGACTGAGTTTGGAGGATTGCTTTAGCCCAGGAGTTCAGGACCAGCCTGGGCAACATAGGGAGACAATATCTTGGTTTTTTAAAAAATCAAATGACAAGAAAAGAAACACTCAAATTGATTACACCATTTTATGTTCCCACCAGTAATGTATGTGGGTTCCAATTCTTCCACATTGTCATCAATTTTTTTTTTTTTTTTCTGGAGACAAAACCTTGCTCTGTCACGCAGGCTGGAGTGCAGTGGTGTGAACATGGTCAGTGCAGCTGTGATCTCCTAGGCACAAGTGATCCTCTCACCTGAGCCTCCCAAGTAGCTGGGACTTACAGCTGAATGCCATCATGTGTGGCTGATTTTTACATTTTTTGGTGGAGATTGGGTTTTGACATGTAGCCCAGGTCTGTGTCAAACTCCTGAGCTCAAGTGATCTGCCTGCTTCCGCCTCCCGATGTGCTGGGATTACAGGTGTGTGCCACCACACCTGACTGGTGTAACCACTTTGGAAAACAGCCACTGAGCCCAGTCTTCACCAATATACCAATATTTGTTATATCTTTTTTTTTACTTACTATTTTTTATTTTTAAAAACTTAGATTTATTTTCTTATTTATAACAACAGACAATTTTGTAGTAAAGTCCCCAAAAATGTATTTGTTGTTTAACTGAAATAGTTCTTTTTTAACCTGGATGTATATTTTTTCATTTTCATTTTTAGTTTTTATTTAAAAAATTGTTTTTATATTTTTTATTCTAATAGGTGTTTGGGAAACAGTTGGTGTTTGGTTCCACAAATAAGTTCTTTAGTTTTGATTTCTGAAATTTTGTAGTACCCCTCATTACCCATTAAATTATATATTAAGTCATTATAAAATCATTAATAAATCAAAGACTTTAGTAAAATGGAAATTTTATTTTAACTTGCAACCTGAGAAATAACTGTCAAAAAAATTAGAGAAATTACCACATTAAAGTTTTAAAATTTTGAACCTAACAAGGAACTGAGTGGTGCACCTAAGAACCACCAGCCCACTGGTCAAGGTGAACAAAAATAATGACAAAGCAAAATAAAATGAAGAAAACCAAATTCAGGATTATTCGGTATTCTATAATGTTGTTTTATCTTGGGAGTCACAGGAAATGGTTATTATTATTTTTATTTTGATATGGAATCTCTGTCACCCAGGCTGGAGTGCAGTGGTGCAATCTCGGCTCACTGCAACCTCCGCCTCTCAGGTTCAAGTTATTCTCCTGCCTCAGCCTCCAGAGTAGTTGGGATTACAGGCATGCTCCACCATGCCTGGCTAACTTTTGTATTTTTATTAGAGACAGAGTTTCACCTTGTTGGCCAGGCTGGTCTCAAACTCCTGACCTCAAGCAATCCACCTGCCTCGGCCTCCCAAAGTGCTGGAATTACAGGCATAGGCCACTGCACTCAGCTGAAAATAATTAATTTTATGCACATTCCAAGTCAGAATACATTCTATTTTTGAGTATTTGATGACTTTAGGATACTGTATTAACTCTTAATTGAATTAATACAAGGTTAGATGTAAAGGTCATGTTTATGTTGACTAAAATTTATTAATGTTTTATGTATATGAAAGTAATAATGTCATAATTTTTATACTTGTAGAATACTTTGAAATATATATTAGCTAATATTTTATATTCATTTTGGGTTTTCACATTATTGTTAGAGAGATCCATAGAAAACTAATACTTTGTGAATACCCAAATCTTAAGCATTTTGCTGGATGCATTCATAAATATTTTACTTAAAAAGAACATTAATTGAAGTTTTACACCATTTTATGATTCATCAAACACAGCAACTGAATACTGGCATATAGCAACATTACAGAGGTTAGTCTAAGATAAAACTCATAAAAGGGTAAAAGGAAGGAAAGGAAAAAGGATACCAGGCTTTACAAAGATTTTAAAAACAGTCCGGGCACAGTGGCTCACACCTGGAGTTTCAACACCTTGGGGGGCCGAGGTGGGCAGATCATGAGGTCAGGAGATCGAGACTCATCCTGGCTAACATGGTGAAACCTCGCCTCTACTAAAAGTACAAAAATTAGCTGGATGTGGTGGCGCACATGTTTTGTTCCAACTACTCAGGAGGCTGAGGCAGGAGAATCACTTGAACCTGAGAGCCTGAGCTTGCAGTGAGCCGAGATCGCACCACTGCACTCCAGCCTGGGCGACACAGCGAGACTCCGTCTCAAAAATTAATTAATTAATTAATTAATTTAAATAAAGATTTCAAAAACAAACTTCATATGTCTGAACCTTTGCCTGGAGTTTCATATTTTGTGAAAAGCATTTTGTAAGTAGAGGACTCATGAGTGCTATAAGGCACCTAGTACATTACAATGGCACAGACGTGGCAGATACTCAATGAAATGATTTTAACTTCTGCTATATGTTATCTTCATTGTCCATTTATTAAACTAGTGAAGATCAGCCAATAGATGGAGTGACATTAACCTGTAAAACTTCCAAGATCCCATCCAAGCTTAGTGACCTCTGAAGTTCTCCATAATTTATTGTCTGTTCCAGCCAACATTTAGCATAAGCTACAGCTTATATTGTTAATCATCCTATGTTTATGTGCTGACTTGCAGACAAATGGACCTATGTGGCCTTTATTTTCACAGCCCTAATACTATCTACATAATTTAATAACTTTGTTATAAACTTGATGCTTCATAAAATTACGTCTTTATCAACTGTGTTCTGGTAAAAGAATTACACATTTTTGCTTAAGCTTTTCTGACTATCCACTGTGTGCTGAATACAGTAAGTTCTTATTTAGTGTGAGGATTTAATACATTCTTGAAAACTGTGACCTGTAATTAAACCATTTTTCCATTCTACCATAGCCTAATTGATAGAAATAGTTCATTTTCTATGGCATATTTCTGATCACAAAAACATCACCAAAGTTAGAAGGGCCCAAAACACTTACAGTATTAAACACTGAAATAAATGCGAGCTCTACATAAATGTAAGAAAAATTAGGTTGGGCACGGTGGCTCATGACCGTAATCTCAGCACAGGTGGATCACTTGAGGTCAGTAGATCGAGAGCAGCCTGGCCAACGTGGCAAAATCCTGTCTCCACTAAAAATACAAAAAATTAGCCGGGTGTGAGGCTGAGGCAGGAGAATCCCCTGAACGTGGTGGGAGGTGGAGGTTGCAGTGAGCTGAGATCGAGCCACTGCACTCCAGCCTGGGTGGCAGAGCAAGACACCAGTTCAAAAAATAAATAAATACATAAAAATACATGCGTAAGTAAATAAAAGAAAAATTAATAAAAATGTTACCAGGGCCACCCTGATGAAATAACTGCAAAAGTTCTTTTTCTTACTGTGTTTCTTCAGTTTCTTTATTTTATTTGTAGGCACAGCTATATAAAGAAATCAGATGGCCCAACAGCGCCAGAGCTTCTGCACCCCTGACCAGATATCAGAAGGAGGTAGGATCCCCAACCAGCACAAACTTTAACAGGTGACCCCTAGTGGCTTTTAGGTCTGTTTGTTGTTGTTGTTGTTGTTGTTGTTTTAAGACAGAGTCTTACTCTGTCACCCAGGCTTGGGTGCAGGGGCACCATCTCATCTCACTGCAACCTCCAGTTCCCAGGTTCAAGCTATTCTCCTCCTCAGTTTCCCAAGTAGCTGGGATTACAGGTGTGTACCACCTTGCCCGGCTAATTTTTTTTTTTTTTTGTATTCTTTTTTAGTAGAAACCAGGTTTCACCATGTTAGCCAGGCTGAACTCCTGACCTTAGGTAATCCACTCACCTCGGCCTCCTAAAGATGTATGTTTATGCACTGAACCTGTGCCTCTAGAGTCCCACCCTGCACAGTTCTTAAAAACCCCTGATAAAATTGTGTATTAATTCTAGTGATATTTTAGTGAATCCTTTTTTTTATCAGAAAATTATTTCATTTGCTATAATGACAGTTCTACTTTTATTTTACAATCTGGACAGTTTTTTCTGTTGTAGAATTTCCCTAGCTAATACCTCCAGTACAATGCTGAATAGAGTGGTTAAAGTAGAAATTCTTGTCTTCTCAAACTTTCAGGTAAAGAAGCACAAGTCTGTCACCATTAAGTATGATGTTAGCTGTAGGTTTTTAGTAGATATCTCTTAGTGGGTCTCAGAATCTTCTATTAGTGGTTTTCTGGGGGTTTTGTCAGGAAAGGATGCTAGATATTTGTAACTTTGTACCTATTTAAAGGATCGCTTTTTGTTCTTATCTTGATTGAATTTCAAATACTAAGTCACAACTACATTTACGAAACAATCACATTTGTTCTTGGTGTATATTCATATTTTATGTGCGTGGATTTATCATGCTGAAGTTTTCTGAGGCTGTATGTGTCTACGTGAATATGGCACATTTGCCCACAGACCTTCTGTTTATTCTTGTGTCTGGCCTTAGTATTACAGTAATACTGGCCTCTAGAATGAATTGGAAAATGTTCCCTCTCTTTCATTTTTTGGAAGTATTTTCTGCTGAAGAATTAGTATTAATTATTTATTGAATATTGGTAGAACGTTTTATATAGATTATTTTTCCCTGGACTTTTCTTTGTGAAAATATTTTAAATGAATGCTTTTGCTTTACTTGGGTAACAATTCATAATATATAAATATTTATTTTACATTATACTTTTCTGTTTACTTTCATAATTTGTACATCCAAGATATTAATTTCTAATTTATAACATTACATGTGTAATAGATTTTCTAGGCTGTTAACATGAAAAAATCAGAATTAATATAGAGTGAGGCTTCAGCCCAATCAATGAATGACCCAAAGTTTGTCTGTTGTAGGACGGATCATTTAAATATGATGTTGTCCTTAATGTTTACATTTATTATGTGAGGAAATAAGGAAATAAGGTACTAAATCTAAAGGAAATTAGTAAAACTACCAGTTAACTTTGGATTTTCTCAAGAGGGCAGACCAAGTAGACCTTCTAATTTTTGTTGATACTTACATAAGACAGAAACATAGTTTTTAATTAGAACAAACAGTATGCCACTTGAAGAATGGTATGAAGATGATAATTTGATGAATAATTTTACTAGTGCTTGCTTAGTGCATGCAATATATTAGGCAAGATTCTAAGACTATATATATATATATATATATACACATACCTCATATATAATTGTTTAAAATAAGGATCCCACAGATTCATGGGCAGTGAAAAAATGACATATTCTCAATCTTAGTAACTTTAAAACTGTCATAAAAATTTACTGTTTTGATTTACAATAACTAAATGTACATAAAACTATTAACTTCATTAGAAAGTTTGACTTGGCATGGAGATAAATTGTTGCACAATTGAAAAGTAACCATAGACACATTATTATCAAATACCAAACAAAAGCATTTTAAAAAAAGATTAGGACTAAAAGATGCCATAGAATTTGTCACAACAAAAATACAACAGAACACACTTTTAGGCACTGTGATATGTTAATAAAAACTATCAATGTATAAATACAGGCCAGTGTGCTCATCATTACATGAAAAAATTTTGGAACTAGTAAACGAAGTTGGTAGGTTTGCAGGATACTATATCAATGCACAAAAAATCAATTGCATTTTTATACCCCAACAACAAGTATCTTGGAAAAATCAAGAAGACAGTTACATTTGCCACAACGTCTAAAATAATAAAGTATTAGGTTGTTAATGGCAAAAACCACAATTGCATTCGCACCAACCTAACACTTAGAAATAAAGAAAGTAAAAGATTTGTACAACAAAAACTGTAAACTATTAGTGGAGACAATTATAGACAAGACAAATTTAAAAATACTTAGTGTTCATGGATTAGAAAAATTAGTATTAAAACATTCATACTGGTCAGGCACAGTGGCTCACGCCTGTAATGCCAGCACTTTAGGAGACTGAGGCGGGTGGATCATGAGGTCAGGAGATCGAGACCATCCTGGCCAAAATGGTGAAACTCTGTCTCTGCTAAAAATACAAAAATTAGGTAGTGTGGTGGCACATGCCTGTACTACCAGCTACTCAGGAGGCTGAAGCATGAGAATCGCTTGAGCCTAGGAGGCGGAGGTTCCAGTGAGCTGAGATTGCGTCACTGCACTCCAGCCTGGTGACCGAGTGAGACTCCATCTCAAAAAAGCAAGACCAAGAAAAAAAAAAAAAAAAAAACATTCGTACTACTGAAATTGGTGTATATAGCATTTTCAACAAAAATTTTTTAAAAATCCACAGTTTGTATGGAATTATAAAAGACCTCAAATAAAGCAATTTTGAGCAAGAGGAACAAAGCGAGAAGCAGTATGCTACTTAATTTCAAGCTATATAGCAAAGCTGTAGTCATCAAAACTGCAAAATATTGGCATAAACACAAAAACATAAGCCAATGGAACAGAATAGAGAGCTCAGATATATATATATATCCATCTGTATACAGTCAATACATTTTCAACAAAGGCATATAAACAGACAATGGTGAAAGAATAAACTCTTCAATAAATGATGATGGGAGAATGGGATATCCATATGCAAAAACAGATTGCACCCAACCTTTACAGCATACTTAAAATTAATTTAAAATATATTAAAGACTTAAACATTGGACTTGAAAACTATAAATCTTCCAGAAGACAACACTAGGCAAAATTCTTTGGCATTGATCCTAGCAATAGTTTTTTTTTTTTTTCTTTTTTTTGTATTTTACACCAAAAGCACAGGAAAAAAAGTGGGACTACATCAAACTAAAAAGTTTCTACTGCAAAGCAAAAGACTGTCAGTGACATTAAAAGGCTATGTACAGAATTGGAGAAAAATACCTGTGTGGCAAATATCAGATAAAGTATTAGTGTTCAAAATCTGCAAGAGACTCATACAACTTAAGCCCCCCAAATAAAAATAACAATGAAAAGTAACACATTGTTTTAAAAAGTGGCCAGAAAGCTAGTTTTTTTTTTTTAAAGAAGCCATTAGTAATTCTGAGAAAACTGCAAATCAAAACCACAATGAGTTAGCATTCAAACACATATTAAGGTGATATTTATCAAAAATTCAAAAGAAAGCAAGTGTTATCAAGAATATAGAGAAGAGAGACCCTTGTACATTGTCACTGGGAATGTAAATTGGTAAAGCCATTATGGAAAATGGCATGGAGTTTCACCAGATAATTAAAAATAAAACTATCATGTGATTCAGCAATCTCACGTCTAAGTAAATATCCAAAGAACATAAAATCACTATCTTGAAGAGATAGAAGAGATATTTTCACTCTTATGTTTATTGAAGCATTATTAACTATAGATAAGGGGCCGGGTGCAGTGGCTTACGCCTGTAATCCCAGCTCTTTGGGAGGCCAAGGATCAGGAGGTCAGAAGTTTGAGACCAGCCTGGCCAATATGGTGATCCCAGCACTTTGGGAGGCTGAGGCGGGCGGATCACGAGGTCGGGAGTTCGAGACCAGCCTGACCAACATGGTGAAATCCCATCTCTACTAAAAATACAAAAATTAGCTGGACGTTGTGGTGCGTGCCTGTAATCCCAGCTGCTCAGGAAGCTAAGGCAGGAGAATCGCTTGAACCCAGGAGGTGGAGGTTGCAGTGAGCTGAGATTGCACCACTGCCCTCCAGCCTCAGAAACACTGTCTCAAAAAAAAAAAAGGAATACTTCAGGAGAAACATTTTCTGCTATCAAAATGAAAATAAAAATGAAAGAAACTTGCTACAGAAATGTCAACCCATGGTAGACTTTGGAATGAAAGAAATTACATGGTCCTTGGATGCATCAGTTTTGAAAGCGTATAAATACAATAGAAGTGTGATTCCGTGCATTTTATTAAATAAGATAAAAGGAACTCCAGGGCTACTTGAACAATTTAACTGTAGGAGAAGACTATTTTTTAGAAATGTTTTCCATCACCAACTTGTTAAAGCTTTATAGCACTTCGCATATTTTGGAGAATGTCATCTATCTTTTTATCAGAGCTGATTTGTACTGGTGGAACAACAGTGGCATAGACATTGCCCACAAGGTTCTGCACACTCAGGATGACTGGGTTACGCGTCCACAGCAGGGTTGAAGAAGATGAGATGATGAGGTCCACCCAGCTTATGACGAGAAAGTAGCTCACTAACAGCGGGATGGTCTGAGTGGTCCTTTTCTCTGGGAAGGGTGGTGGAGAAATGCTGATGCTGTGAAGGTGAGGAGATCGCCTCTGATGCCTGGAGAAAAGGATCACCATGTGTGCAATTGAATGCAGTGTCATTCCTATAATGAAGACATCCCTGGATAATGTCAGAGTTAAGAATACTTTTCTCCTGAAGGACTTCATGGGAGAAAGTGAACAGTATTTGCTGACCTTAAGTAGGTTGGTCTGGGTCACATTAGCAGAAGCCACAGCGAAGAATATTATGTTATAAATGAAAGACAAAGTGACAGACCAGAAAAAAAATTAACGCTGCTAATGTTACTGTGAATTTGTGTTGAAGCCTTGCCAAACAGCAGTTGCTGGGGCTGATGGTGCCGGCCTGGTGTACACTCAGGAGACAGGTGTTAACAGACACACAGGTCCATCCTCACTCTGTTTAGACAAGGACTTACATTTGAACTCATTCCCTAAGTGCAGTGATTCAAGCATATCTGGAGGCCAAGCATCCACCACAGTGAGGAACATCACTACATGAATGAAGGCCGAGTTACAGCTGATGAGGTCATGGGGCTTCGATTTCTGATCATGAAGGAATGTGAAGATGTTGAAGAAAAGGTAAGAGATGTTGGTTAAAAGTCCAAAGACAGGTTGGGGAAAAAGGGTTTTTGTATTTTGTTTTTGAGAAGGAGTCTTGCTCTGTTGCCCAGGGTGGAGTGCAGTGGCACGATCTCAGCCTTCCAAAGTGCTGGGATTACAGGCGTAAGCCACCGTGCCTGACTGAAGAAAGGTATTTTTAAGTGTAACAGAAGCATTATGCTTAAAGTATGTTCATCTTAATAACAAGAAATGTATTTCATGTATCTAGGAAAAAAAAACAGATCTCGCATTATCAATGTTTGTTCTTTAGTGCTCCAAATAATTACCATGATCATTTTAATTTTACCTTGGTTAACTCTGATTATCTCATATACATTCCGGATAATCTAGCCTCTTCACTCATTTCCACATCAAATAATATAAAACATCAACACATCCACAGAGTGTACAATTTCTAAACTTTTATTGTACTGTCTGGGTTCCATACTTTTTAATGTGAAAGCTCATTTTTCTATGCAGCTTCTGCCTAATGGATTGTATGTTCTCAGAACTTGTCAACAAAATGTACCTCCCAAATAATCCAGCCTTCAAAATGGGCACAACACAATGTCACATTTCCTAATGTGTTTCTATGGATTCTCTACAGGTGATTTGTAGTGTTTTTCAAATATGTTCCTTAGTGAATTTTTGTTTTCTGAATTGAACTAGATCAAAAGCATTTTGGAAGTCAGAAAAGTGTTACTTCTTTCAGAGCTACATAAGAGAAGTGCTCCATCCTCCAGAGGACACATCTATGACACAGAACATGAGATACAGGGAGGAAACCTAGGTTGCTTATTACTTCCGCTCCCATCAATTTGTCCTGATGCATTTATTGAGAACAGAAGGACATCTCCATTCCAGCCACTGAGTTCTGTGTCTTTTAGTGAGTCTGTGCCTCTGTCTTGTCATCTTAAAAAATGCTTCACATTTCCCACCCCTTAGATTTAACAGGGAGGCTGGAGGGATGGGAGTTGCACATGTTTCTTCTCTCACATGAAGGGCTCAGGTGGTCTGAAGTTGAATATTTTTCTTCTTCCCCACTGAAGACTAGAGCAGTCTGGTGATGGGTGTTTCCCTTAACTGAGTCATATAAACTCTGACAAAACCCCAGTAGGTTAGGCTTTGCTAAAATAGTTTTCTGATGACAGAGCTTGGTAAGAAGAATAGAATGTTCTAGGTGGCTTTTAGAATGGGTGCATTTTCTTTCCCTATGCCAGAAACAAGAGATTTTTCTCTCTACTATAAGAATCTGGTAAGGCTTCTGAAGATAAAACTCTCAAAAGTGAGAAGGAGGAAGTAAGACTGGCCTCCCTGGAGATTTTAACTCTCACACTTGTCCACTCTCAGGCTTCAGCAATTCCTCCGTTACAGTGTAGGTTTCCTACCACAGTACTAATTGCTACTGAAGTTTTTTCTTACAGGTTTCTCTTCTGGTGAGTCGTGATTATCTTTATTCATATACCTTTCCATACAATTTGGGTGGCAGATGTTTAGCTCATGACCTCATTTTTCCTTTTAAATTCTTTTCTTTTGAGACGGAGTCTCAGTCTGTTGCCCAGATTGGAGTGTGCTGGTGTGATCATGGCTCGCTGCAACCTCCACCTCCTGGGTTCAAGCAATTCTCATGCCTCAGCCTCCTGGGTAGCTGGGATTACAGGCGCCTGCCACCATGCTCAGCTAATTTTTGTATTTTTAGTAGAGACGGGGTTTCACCTTGTTGGCAAGGCTTTTCTTGAACTCCCGACCTCAGGTGATCAGCCCACCTCAGCCTCCCAAAGTGCTGGGATTTATACAGGCATGAGCCACCACGCCCAGCCTTTAATTCTGTTTTTAATTGACACAATACTTTTATATGTAGATGGGGCACAATGTGAGCTTTAGATATGTGTTTATATATGTAATAATCAAATTAGAGGATTTAGCATATCCAACATCTCATTTATTATTTCTTTGTGGTGAGAACATTCAAAATTCTCTTTTCTAGCCATTTGAAATATTCAATACAAAACTGTTCACCATGGTCACCCTACTGTGCACTATAATATTTTCCTCCTGTTAACTGTAACTTACTGCCCATTGACCATTTTCTCCTCATTTTGCGCTCTTTTACACACGCTAGCTTCTAGTAACCACCATTCTACTCTCTACTCCCACGAGATCAACTTTCTAGATTCTATATATTAGTGAGAATGTGCAGTATATTTTTTTCATGCCTGGATTATTTTACTTAACACAGTGTCCTCCAGGTTCATCCCTGTTGCTGCAAAGGACAGAATTTTATCTTTTTATGGCCGAATACTATTTCATTGTGTGTGTGTGTGTGTGTGTGTGTAATGGTATATATACACAATGAAATACGATTGTGTATTTACATTATTGTGTAACATATCTATATTACATTCTGTATATATATACAATGAAATTATGTATACATACACACACACACACACACACCACATTTGTAAAATCCATTTATTTATTGAAGGACATCAGATGATTCCATGTCTTTGCTATTATGAATAGTACTTGTACTGTTGTAAATAGTGTTGTAATAGTACTGTGATCTGTGATTAATATAAGCATGCATGTGTCTTTACAGTTGAATGATTTCTATTTTGGGGGTATATACCAATAATGGAATTGCTGGGTCAAATGGTAGTTTGGTTTTAAATTCTTTGAGAAATCTCCGGAGTACTTTCCACAGTGGCTAGAAAAATTTACATTCCCTCTAGCAGTGCATAAGCTTTCTCTTCACTACTCACCAGCATCTATTATTCTTTGCCTTTTTAATGTGGCTGCTGTGACTGGCGTGAGATGGTATCTCATAGTTTCGATTTGCATTTTTCTAATGATTGGTGATATTGAGCATTTTAATATGCTTGTTGGATGCATGTATATCTTCTTTTGAGAAATGTATGTTCTTGTTCTTCTTTCATTTTTAATAAGGTTTGTTTTTTTGCTTGGTGAATTACAATTTCTTTTAATAGATTGTACATATTAAACCTTTGCTGAAAAACGTAGTTTGCAAGTTTTTTGTTTGTTTGTTTGTTTTTCTCATTCTGTTGGTTGTGTGTTTACTCTGTTGGTAGTTTCTCTTGCTGTGCTGAAGCTCTTTAGCTTAATCTGGTCTCATTTGTCAACTTCTTGTTGTTGTTTCAGTTGCTTTTAGAGTCTTGAAGTCTTTGCCAGGGCCAATGTACAGCATGGTATTTCCTAGATTTTCTTCTAAGGTTTTTATACTTTTAGGTTTTATATTTAAATCTTTAATCCATCTTGAGTTAATTTTTGTATATGGTATAAATGAAGTGTTTCAGCTTCAATCTTCTGCATATGACTAGCCAGTTATGCCAGCACTATTTATTGAATAGAGAGTCTTTTCCTTCCTTCCCCCTTTTTTTTTTTTTAAGATGGTGTTTGACTCTTATTGCCCAGGCTAGAGTACAATGGTATCATCTCAGCTCACTGCAACATCCGCCTTCCAGGTTCAAGTGATTCTCCTGCCTCAGCCTCCAGAGTAGCTGAGATTGCACCCTCCACCACACACGGCTAATTTCTGTAATTTTAGTATAGATGAGGTTTTACCATATTGGCCAGGCTGGTCTCAAACTCCTGACCTCAGGTGATCTGCCCACCTTGGCCTCCCAAAGTGCTGGGATTACAGGCATGAGCCATCGTGCCTGGCAGAGAGTCCTTTCCTTATTGTTTATTATTGTTGGCTTTGTGAAAAATCTGATGGTTTTAGATGTGTGGCTTTAATTTTGGGTTCTCTAGCCTGTTCCTTTGGTCTATGTATCTATTTTTGTACCAGTACCCATGCTCTTTTAGGTATTGTAGGCTTGTAGTATAGTTTGAAGTTGGGTAGTATGATGACTCCAGCTTTGTTCCTTTGCATAAAATAGCTTTGAGTATTCAAGTTCTGTAAAACATGTTGTTGGTAGTTTGATAGGAATAACATTGAATTCAAAAGTAAATTTCTTTTGGTAGTATGGCCATTTTAGCAGTATTGATTCTTCCTATCCATGAGCATGGAATGTTTTTCTATTTGTTTTTGTCATCTCTAATTTTTTTGTTAACAGTGGTTCGTAATTGTCATTGTAGAGATCATTTGCCTCCCTGGTTAGCTGTGTTTCCAGGTATTTTATTCATTTGGTGGCTATTGTGAATAGAATTGTATTTTCAATTGGATGCTATTGGTGTATAGAAATGTTACTAATTTTCATACATTCATTTTGTATGCTGAAATTTTACTGAAGTTCTTTTTCAGATCTAGGAGCCTTTGGGCAGAGACTGTGGGCTTTTCTAAGTATAGAGTTATATCATTTGTGAAATGAAATCATTTGACTTCCACTCTTCTTATTTGGATGCCTTTTATTTCTTTCCCCTGGTTGATTGCTTTGACTGGGACTTCCAGTATTTTGTTTAATAGGAATAGTGAGAGAGGGTATCCTTGTTTTGTTCTGATTCTCAAAAGGAATATTTCAAGCTTTTGCCCTTTCAGTATGATCTTGACTGTGGGTTTGTTATAGATGGCTGTTTTTATCTTGAGGTACCTACCTTTGATGCCTAGTTTTTTAGGGTGTTTAACCATGCATCCCAGGAATAAAGCCTACCTGATCATGGGGATTAGCTTTTTGGATGTGTTGCTGGGTTCGGTTTGATACATACATATAATAAATATAAATAATATAAATATATATAAATAAATATAAATGTATGTATAAATATATAAATATGTATTTATATATTTGTGTGTGTGTGTGTGTGTGTGTGTGTATATATATATATATATATATTTTTTTTTTTTTGAGATGGAGCTTCACTCTTGTTGCCCAGGCTGGAGTGCAATGGCGTGATCTCGGCTCACTGTAACCTCCGCCTCCTGTGTTCAAGGGATTCTCCTGTCTCAGCCTCCCGATTAGCTGGAACTACAGCCCTGTGCCACCATGCTTAGCTAATTTTTTGTATTTTTAGTAGAAACGGAGTTTCACCTTGTTAGCCAGACTGGTCTCGAACTCGTGACCTCAGGTGATCTGCCCACCTCTGCCTCCCAATGTGCTGGGATTACAGGCATGAACCATCACGCCCAGACCAATTTGCCTTCCCCCCCCCCCCATATCTGCTAGGTTTTGGTGTCAGAATGGTGCTGGCCTCATAGAATGAGTTAGGAAGAAGTCTCTCCTCCTCCTTTTTTTGGAATAGTTTCAGTAGAACTTCCAACTCTTCTTTATATGTCAGGTAGAATTTGGCTGAGAATCTATCTGGTCCAGAGCATTTTCTGGTAAAGTTTTTATTATTGATTCAATTTCAGAAGTCAGTATTGGTCTATTCAGGGTTTTAATTTCTTCCTGATTCAGTCTTGGGAGTTTACATGTTTCCAGGTATTTATCCATTTCTTTTGTGTTTTCTAGTTTGTGTGCATAAAGGTATTCATAATAGTCTCTAATGGTTTCATGTATTTCTGTGGCATCAGTGATAATATTTCCTTTGTCACTTTTTATCGTGTTTAGGTAGATCATCTTTTTTTCTTTAACTAGCTGTCTATCAATCTTATTTATTCTTTCAGAAATAAGTTTTTTGTACAGTTTTTTTTTTATCTCCATTCATTCAGTTCAGCTTTGATATTTCTTGTCTTCTAGCTTTGGGGTTGATTTGCTGTTACATTTCTGTTTCCTCCAGATATTGCCTGGCACAGTGGCTCACGCCTGTAATCCCAGCACTTTGAGAGGCCAAGGTGGGTGGATCACCTGAGGTCAGGAGTTCGACACCAGCCTGACCAATATGGTGAAACCCTGTCACTACTAAAAATAAAATAATTAGTTGGGCATGATGGCACACACCTGTAGTCTCAACTAGGCTGAGACAGGAGAGTTGCTTGAACCTGGGAGATGGAGGTTGCAGTGAGCTGAGATTGCTCCACTGCACTCCAGCCTGTGCGACAGGGCAAGACCCTGTCTCAAAAATAAATAAATACAATAAAAAGATACAACACTAGGTTCTTAATTTGATATCTTTCTAACTTTTCAATGTGGGTGTTTAGTGCTACAAACTTTCCCTTCAACACTTTTTTTAAACCGTTTCTTGGTGATTTAGGTACGTTGTATCTTTGTTTCTATTAGTTTCACATAATTTATTGATTCCAGCCTTAATTTTATTCTTTACCCAAAAGTCATCCAGCAGCTGCTTATTTAATTTTTTACAAAATTGTATGGCTTTGAGAGATCTTCTTGGTATTGATATCTGTTTTTATTGCACTGTGGTCCAATAGATAGTGTGGTTGGTATGATTTTGATTCTTTAGAATATATTGAGAGTTGCCTTATGGCCAAGTGCGTGGTGGTCAATTGTAGAGTATGTGTCCCGTGCAGGTGAGAAGAATGTATATTCTGGTTTTGCTGGCTGGAGTGTTCTGTAGATGAGTATTAGGTCCATTTGGTTAAGTGTCAAATTTAGGTCCTAAATATCTTTGTAGGTATTGTGCCTTGGTGATCTGTCCAGTACTTTCAGTGGGGTTTTCAAGTCTCACAGTGTAATTGTGTGGTTATCTAAGTCTCTTCATAAGTCTCTAGGAACTTGATTTATGAATCTGGGTGCTCCAGCATTGGGTGCATATAATTAGTATTTAGAATAGTTAAGTCTTCTTACTGAATTGAACCCCTTATTTTGAAATCCCCTTGTCTTTTTCAATCATTGTTAATTTAAAGTCTGTTTTGTCTGAAAAAATAATAGCAACTTCTGCTTTTTTATGTTTTGTATTTGCTTGGTAGATCTTTCTCCATCTGTTTTCTTTGAGTCTGTGGATGTCCTTGCATGTGAGATAGGTCTCTTGAAGACAGCATGCAGTTGGGTCTTCCTTCTTTATTTAACTTGTCACTCTGTGCCTTTTCAGTGAGTATTTAGCACATTCTTTTTCGAGGTTAATATTGACATGTGCAGATCTGATCCTGACATTGTGTTGTTAGCTGTTTGTTATGTAAACTTGATTGTGTATTTACATTATAGTGTAAATAGCCCATGTACTTCAGTGTGCTTTTTGTGGTGGCCAGTAATAGTCTTTCCTTTCCATGCTTACCATACCCTTAGGAATCACTTTTAAGGCAAGTTTAGTGGTAATGAATTCCCTTAGCATTTGCTTGTCTGAAAGGATATCTTCTCTCTTTTGTTTATGAAGCTTAGTTTGGTGTGCTTAGATTCTTGGTTGGAGTTTGTTTTCTTTGAGAATGCTGAACATAGGACCCCCCAATTGCTTTTGTCTTTGTATGGCTTCTGCTGGAAGGTCTGCGGATAGCCTAATGGAGTTCCCTTTATAAGTGACCTGCCCCTTGTCTCTAGCTGTGTTTAATATTTTTTCTTTCACATTGACCTTGGAGAATCTGATGATTATATGTCTTGGGGATGAATGGTTATCTTGTGTACTATCTCCCAGGGGTCCCCTGAATTTTCTGAATTTGAATTTCAACCTCTCCAGGAAAGTAAAGAGAATTATTTTGGACAGTATCCTAAAAAAATGTTTTCCAAGTTATTTCTTCTCTCTTCCTTTCTTTTAGAGATGCCAATGAGTTGTAGATTTGGAGTCTTCATATGATCCCATATTTCTTAAAGTTTTTATTCATGAAAAACAATCTTTTTCAGTTAGTTTTGTCTGACTGAATTAATTCAAAGAACTGGTCTTTGAGCTCTGAGATTCTTCCCTCAGCTTGGTCTCATCTGGTGTTAATATTTCTGATTGTATTACAAAATTCTTTTTATGAGTTTTTCAGCTTTATCAGATCAATTTTGTTCATTTTTAAGAAGGCTGTTACATCTCTCACCTCTTGAATAGTTTTACTGAATTTTTTAGATTCCTTGAAATGAGTTGCAACTTTCTCCCGAATCTTGACAATCTTCATTGGCATCCAGGCTCTGAATTCTCTGCCATTTCAGCAGTTTTATGCTGGTCCCCCACTTGAGTACTAGCCATAGGTCTTGGGTTGGCTCTCCCATCCCATAGCCCTGTGCATCATAGCTCTGGGGTGAACTCAGGCTTTTCATTTTCTCCCCAACTTGGGAGCAGCAGGGTTGGGGACCTCGGCAATGGCAATGGCAGACAGCCTTTCACTTGTCTCTTGGGCTACCACCTCAGAGACATGCAGAGCTGCTGCCAATCAGAATGATCAGTGAGAAAAGGAGCAGCTGCATTGTGGGCCTAAGCTGGGACCCTTGCCTGGTTAAGAGCAGGAGATTTGGGGCCAACAGGGAAGACAGACTGGACTTCCCTCCATATGGTGGCTGTGGCCTGCTGCAGGTGTGAGCAAAGCACTGAGGCACTTTGTTTCTTCCCCAACCTGAGGGCAGCAAGGGCAGCATCACTGCAGCAATAATGGCAGAAAGGTTGTCAGTTGCCTCCGGGAACTCCACCCCAGAGAGACACAGAGCCACTGCCAGTGAGAATGTTCTGCCAAGGGTGAGGTGGCCGAACTGTGGACTTAAACCTGGGGCTCCTTCTGGTGAAGGGCAGGAAGCTGAAAGCTCACAGAGAAGAGAAACTGGAATTTTCTCCTTCTGGTGGCTGTGGCATGCTGGAGGTGCTGGCAAAGCAATCAGGGTCTTTATTCTTTGCCCAGACCAAGGGCAGCAATGGTGGTACTGCTACAGTGGCAATAGCAGAGAGCCTGTGGGTTACCCCTGAAAGCTCCATCTCAGAGAGATGCAGAGATGCCACTGACTGAAGCAGTTCGTCAGGGTGGGGGTGCAGGATGGCTGTGCTGGGGGCCCAGGTCAGGAGACCCTCCCCAGTGAGGCATAGCAGAGAGGGGGACCAACGTGGAAACAGTTTGTGCACTTTCTGTAAGGCAGCTGTGGTGTGCTAGAAACCTGTGACAGTTCTTGGGCTCTTCGGTCCCTCCCTAGCCTCAGAAAGGTAAAAGTGTAGGGGCCATGGCAATTGCAGAAACAGCAGACCTGACAGGTACCTCTGGGAGGTCTGTCTACAGAGTTGCAGTTAGCCTGAGTGCTCAGGCGGGGGGTAAGTGGCTGCACTGAGACCCAGGCCAGTGGGCATTACCAGGCGAGGTGTAGTGGAGGTGAGGCCTCTACAGGAGGTAGAGTGGAGACAGGAGGTGAGTCTGTCTGCTCCTCAGCACTATAGATATGGCCCCTATCCTGGGAGCATGTGAGCGAGTCTGGCCTCTTCTGGTGGCAGAGCTATAGCAGCTGGCACTGTGGTGCTCAGGGGTCCAGCGTCCTTAGGGTTCCGTGTGGGCCTGACTGGAGGCTCTTACCAGACTCCATGCAGCTCTCTGTGTCAGTTGGGGAGCTCTGTGGGGAGGGTGTCGGAGGATTTTCTGTGCCCAGGATTTCAAAAGTTGATGGCAGAAGGGTGAGTCAGCAGTGGCCCTTGCTTACTTACCATTTCTCTGCCGTGGGGAGACCCCTGGGCTCCACGCCGATTCTGGGTGGGTGGCTTTTCTGTCTCACTCCTCTCTGCTCTCTGTGGGTCACATTTCTTCCTCGATGAATTCCCCATTTTAAAACAACTTTGCATATTTGTGGAGTATGAGTACGGTTTTGTTGCATGCGTAGATTGCATAGTGCTGTCAAGGTTCATCTATAGGGTTATCAGAATTTTCTTTAAAAAAAAACTTAGAGATGAGGTCTTGCTATTTATTTTGCCCAGGCTGGTGTGCAACTCCTGGGCTCAGATGATCTGCCTGCCTCGGCCTCCCAAAGTGCTGAGATTACAGGAGTAAGACCCTGAACCTGGCCAGAATCGTTGTTTACTTTATGCAGCTGAATAATATTCCATGTATGTGTGTGTATCACATTTTGTTTATCCATTTACCTATTGATGGGCCTTAGGGTTGGTTGTAGTTTTTGGCCACTGTGAATAATGTTGCTGTGAACATGAATGTACAAATACCTGTTTGAGTCCTTGCTCTCAGTTCTTTTGGGTATATACCCTGAAAGGGAGTTGTTGGATTGTGTGATAATTCTGTGCTTAATGTTGTAAGGAGCTGCCAAACCATTTTCCACAGGGGCTGCAGCAGTTTACGTTCTGAAGAGCAGTGCGTACAAGGTCCGGTTTTCCGATATCCTTGCTGACAGTTCATATTTTCTGTTTATGTGTTGAATATTGATAGTGTTTGAAATTCGTTTGAGGGTCTTTTTTGTTACCGAAATATTACAAAACATTTTTCAAATAGAGCAACGTGCTGTAATATAAATCATCTTACTTGTTTCTTGATGCCTGTGATCTGTTTTCTCAGTAAGAAGGGAAACGTGTCTCCCCCCAGCCTCAGTCCACTGCACCCACCCTTCGTTATGTCAGGATGTGCAAGGGAGAGAGGGAGCTGGGCAGCTCTGTCCCACGTTGGTCTGTGATAGTCCGTCTATCTCTCCTCCTCCTCCTCCTTGGGAGAAATTTCACTGATTCTGAGTGCCATCTGCATTTATTTTGGGTGTGATATTAACCTAATGTTATTGAAATAACACTAGATACAAAGTTATGGAATAGATTCTCTATGTGATGAGAGTTTTAGACAAATCACATACTTAGTTTTTGAGTCTTGTTTTTTCTCATAGGCAAAAAAAAGCAGTAAATTAGACAGCCAGTGGGAGATCCTCAGAGCTCTGAATGTGGGTTTGGAACACCAGATTTTTACCACTCACTTTCTTATTACTTGTGTTTCACAAAGATCATGGCCCAAGTAAAAATGTCCACCCTGGCCATTGAAGATGAGGAGTCCTCAGCAGGATGGTGGTGATATTCCTCATGTTAGCTCTTGAGTCCATGGTGAGACCTTCTCTTCTGACATTCCATAGTTGGGTAGAACTAGGCTGTAGATAAAGTTGATTTGTTTTTGTAGAAGATATAATTTTATGGGTTTTTTTTTTTTTTTTTTTTTTTTTTTTAGTTTTAAGGAATAGTTTTCTTTTCTTGGATAGTAGTTTTGCTTTTCGAATCACATTTTATTACCATGCTTCAGAGTGTTTAATTTTTACATTGAATCTCAAATAATTTTCTACCATTATTTTAGGCAATCATTTGTTTTGCAAGTGTTAACTTTGAAATTATATCTAATATTTGTGGTTACTCAGAATGAGTTTGTATACTAGAGTGTGGTACTGGAGTTTTATTGTATCTGTATGTAGATTTCCGGAATTTGGGGTCGTGATGGCATCTTTACTATTGTGTATCTGTATTTCTTCTGCTTACACATTCACTATTGCGTTAACCACCTCTTTCTAAATTGTTTAGTGTTAGCTGTTTATATGTGTGTGTGTGTCTGTGTGTGTGTGTTTTTAGATGGAGTCTCACTGTGTCACCAAGGGTGGAGTGCAGTGGTGCGATCTTAGCTCACTGCAACCTCCGCCTCCCAGGCTCAAGTGATTCTCCTGACAGCCTTTCTGGTAGCTGGAACTGCAGACGTGCACCACTGTACTCAGCTAATTTTTGTATTTTTGCTAAAGATGGGGTTTCACAATGTTGGCGAGGCTTATCTTGAACTCGTGAGCTCAAGTGATCTGTCTGCCTTGGCCTCCCAAATGGCTGGGATTGAAGGTGAGAACCACTGCACCTGGCCACCTCTTTACTTTAAAAAAAGCCTATCATCTGCATAATTACAGTGAAATATTGAGTACTGATTATGTAGTTTTGTATTTTTATATTACTATCATGGCAGTTATACATTTAATTTATATTTTTATGGGTATATGGCTGAAACTAGTATTTATTATAAAAAGTATCAGGCTTAGGTGTTTTCTGTTTTTTTTTTTTTTTTACTTTATTTTGAGAAAGGGTCTTACTCTATTGTCCAGATTGAAATGCAGTGATGTCATCATGGCTCACTGCAGCCTGGACATCCTGGGTTCAAGTCTTCCTACCTCTGCCTCGGAGTAGCAGGGACTATAGGCATGTCCTATCACATCTGGCTGCTTTGTTTTGCTTTTTAATGGGGATGAGGTCTTAATATACTGCCCAGGCTGGTCTCTTAACTCTTGAGCTCAATCAGTTCCACCTCTGCCTTTCAAAGTCCTGGGATTACAGGCATGAGCCACTGCTCCTGGCCTAGCTAATTTTTAAGCTTTTTTTTTTTTTTTTTTTTTTTAATAGAAACAGGGTTTCTTTATGTTGCCCAGGTTTGTCTTAAACTCCTGGGCTCAAGCAATTGTCCTGCCTTGGCTTCCCAAAGTGTTGGGATTACAGGTATGAGCCACCATGCACGGCCTTAGGTATTTTCTGACATATTAAATGTAAACATTTTAAGCAGGAGGAGCTATGCATTTTCCTCCTCTTAAGTGGTTGAAAAGTATTAGGTGGTGCTTAACCTCACAGAGCTCTGTGTGACATAGTTTGTGGATGCTTTGTTTTTCTTTCATTTTTTTGAGACAGGATCTGACTCTTTCCGAATGGAGGGCAGTGGCTTGATCATAGCTCAGTGCAGCCTTGACCTCTTGGGTTCAAGTGACCTTCCTGCCTCGGTCTCCCAAAGTGTTCAGATTATAGGCTTGAGCAACTGTGCTTGACCATCTTTTCTGTTTTCTTATTAGGGCATTAAAAAAAGTTTTAAAAACTTCATAAAATTATCTCCCTAAAGAAATTTCAGAATGGTTTGTTGTTAATCTATTGTTGTTTTATGAATGACTTGTTTCTTCCTTGTTGTCATAAAATCAGCCAAACTTTGTGACTGTAAATTCTAAATAAAAATTTGGAGATGAAATGCGGTTCTGTTGATAATAAAATCATTTTTTAAAATATTGATCTCTGCAAAGAGTACCATAGGGCCTCATAAGATCCAGTCACTTCCTTGGAATTTCTTTACAGTTCCCTCATCTTTGGCATAGTCATTCCACTATTCTCAGCCTTTACTTCTTCCTCCCCAGCATTAGTAAGACTATTTCTTCTCCTATTTCTACTTGTATATTACACACTATAAGTAAAGGTGTAGAAACTGCTGAGCTCTTCACTGGCTTGAAGTGAGTGCTTCACTGGCTTGAGTGCTAAACAGATCCAGGCTGACTTTATCTCTTCCTTGGCTAGTAGACGTCCTTTAGCTAATCTGTGGATAGTACATGAACCTTGCTTTACTCTTTCATAAACATTGCCATTGTTAACAGGATTGTTTTAAGAGTGCGGATAGTGAAGCAAGAATGTACCCTCATTTACTGCAAGGTAAGTAAATAATAGTTCCTTACAGGAGAATGTCATGTAAGTGCAGCACATGTCATGTAAGCGCAATGGAAGGAAATTACCGTGGCCCATCATTCTTCACTCTGGGGCAACTGTTGGGCCACCTGCAGGTCAGAAGTTCTCTACCATGGCTTTATTATAGCTCAAAAGATTTCTGATCCCCTCACTAACTGCTAAATTAGTTACTGAAGATAACATTTTAAAGCAATATTATGCAGAAATAATCTCCATTTAAAAAATTAGAGGGCAATTATTGTACAAATCAAAAACAAATAGTGGAAAGCTTATAGTTTTCAACAAATGATATTGAGAAAATAGGCTATTTGGTAAAAAGTTAAAATTTTGGTAAAAACAAGCTTCAACGTATAGTCTTCATCATGTAATCAGTTAAATTCTAGATGAGCAAAAATAGTTTTACTGAGACAAATTTTAAAACCAAAACAAAATATATGTAATTGTTATGTAATTATTTAATTCCATAAATGGCTTCTCTATGCCTAAAATAAGTGATGTACTTTTATGGGTCAGTCGGAGATACACTAACACATTTGATAAATAGACAAAGGATATAGTAATTTGCAGAAAATTATGCTGCGATGCTCTTTAATTTTAACACCAATCAGTGGAGTATGTTTATTATACTAAGATACCCTTTTTCAAGATTTCTGGAAAAGTCACGTGTTAACATTTGCTGGGATATTACGAACATTATTAGAAAGCAAATTTCAGTGGATTTTGAGTGTTTGGAATATTGACTCTAAATGGTTTTTTTTTTTTTTTTTTTTTTTTAGTTATACAACTAATCATTTACTTATTTATTTTATTATTATACTTTAAGTTCTAGGGTACATGTGCGCAACGTGCAGGTTTGTTACATATATACACATGTGTCATGTTGGTGTGCTGCACCCATTAACTCGTCATTTACATTAGGTGTATCTCCTAAAGCTATCCCTCCCCCCATCCTCTCCCCACAATAGGACCCGGTGTGAGGTGCTCCCCTTCCTGGGTCCAAGTGATCTCATTGTTCAATTCCCACCTATGACTGAGAACATGTGGTATTTGGTTTTCTGTTCTTCTGATAGTTTGCTTAGCATTATGGTTTCCAGCTGCAACCATGTCCCTACAAAGGACATGAACTCATCCTTTTTTGTGGCTGCATAGTATTCCATGGTGTATATGTGCCACATTTTCTTAATCCGGTCTGTCACTGATGGACATTTGGGTTGATTCCAAGTCTTTGCTATTGTGAATAGTGCCGCAATAAATATATATGTGCATGTGTCTTTATAGCAGCATGATTTATAGTCCTTTGGGTATATACCCAGTAATGGGATGGCTGGGTCAAATGGCGTTTCTAGTTCTTGATTCTTGAGGAATCGCCACACTGTTTTCCACAATGGTTGAACTAGTTTACAATCCCACCAACAGTGTAAAAGTGTTCCTATTTCTCCACATCTTCTCCAGCACCTGTTGTTTCCTGATTTTTTTAATGATTGCCATTCTTACTGGTGTGAGATGGTATCTCATTGTGGTTTTGATTTGCATTTCTCTAATGGCAAGTGATGATGAGCATTTTTTCATGTGTCTGTTGGCTGTATGAATGTCTTCTTTTGAGAAGTGTCTGTTCATATCCTTTGCCCACTTTTTGTTGGGGTTGTTTTTTTTCTTGTAAATTTGATTGAGTTCTTTATAGGTTCTGGATATTATCCTTTTGTCAGATGAGTAGATTGCAAAAATTTTCTCCCATTCTGTAGGTTGCCTATTCAGTCTGATGGTAGTTTCTTTTGCTGTGCAGAAGCTCTTTAGTTTAATTAGATCCCATTTGTCAATTTTGGCTTTTGTTGCCGTTGCTTTTGGTGTTTTAGACAAGAAGTCCTTGCCCATACCTATGTCCTGAATGGTATTCCCTAGGTTTTCTTCTAGGGTTTTTATGGTTTTAGATCTCACATGTAAGTCTCTAATCCATCTTGAATTAATTTTAGTATAAGGAGTAAGGAAAGAATCCAGTTTCAGCTTTCTACTTATGGCTAGCCAATTTTCCCAGCACCATTTATTAAATAGGGAATCCTTTCCCCATTTCTTGTTTTTGTCAGGTTTGTCAAAGATCAGATGGCTGTAGATGTGTGGTATTATTTCTGAGGGCTCTGTTCTGTTCCATTGGTCTATATCTCTGTTTTGGTACCAGTACCATGCTGTTTTGTTTATGTAGCCTTGTAGTATAGTTTGAAGTCAGGTAGTATGATGCCTCCAGCTTTGTTCTTTTGGCTTAGGATTGCCTTGGTAATGCAGGGTCTCTTTTGGTTCCATACGAACTTTAAAGCAGTTTTTTCCAATTCTGTGAAGAAAGTCATTGGTAGCTTGATGGGAATGGCATTGAATCTATAAATTACCTTGGGCAGTATGTCCATTTTCACAATATTGATTCTTCCTATCCATGAACATGGTGTGTTCTTCCATTTGTTTGTGTCCTCTTTTATTTCACTGAGCAGTGGTTTGTAGTTCTTGAAGAGGTCCTTCACATCCTTGTAGGTTGGATTCCTAGGTATTTTATCCTCTTTGAAGCTATTGTGAATGAGAGTTCATTCATGACTTGGCTCTCTGTTTGTCTGTTGCTGGTGTATAAGAATGCTTGTGATTTTTGCACATTGATTTTGTATCCTGAGACTTTGCTGAAGTTGATTATCAGCTTCAGGAGGTTTTGGGTTGAGACAGTGGGGTTTCCTAAATATACAATCATATCATCTGCAAATAGGGACAATTTGACTTCTTCTTTTCCTAACTGAATACCCTTTATTTCTTTCTCTTGCCTGATTGCTCTAGCTAGAACTTCCAACACTATGTTAAATAGGAGTGGTGAGAGAGGGCATCCCTGTCTTGTGCCAGTTTTCAAAAGGAATGCTTCCAGTTTTTGCCTATTCAGTATGATATAGGCTGTGGGTTTGTCACAAATAGCTCTTATTGTTTTGAAATACTTTCCATCAATACCGAATTTATTGAGAGTTTTTAACATGAAAGGCTGTTGAATTTTGTCAAAGGCCTTTTCTGCATCTATTGAGATAATCATGTGGTTTTTGTCTTTAGTTCTGTTTATATTTTGGATTACGTTTATTGATTTGCATATGTTGAACCAGCCTTGTATCCCGGGGATGAAGCCCACTTGATCATGGTGGATAAGCTTTTTGATGTGCTGCTGGATTCGGTTTGCCCGTATTTTATTGAGAATTTTTACATCGATGTTCATCAGGGATATTGCTCTAAAATTCTCTTTTTTTGTTGTATCTCTGTCAGGCTTTGGTATCAGGATGATGCTGGCCTCATAAAATGAGTTAGGAAGAATACCCTCTTTTTCTATTGATTGGAATAGTTTCAGAAGGAATGGTACCAACTCCTCCTTGTACCTCTGGTAGAATTTGACTGTGAATCCATCTGGTCCTGGACTTTTTTTGGTTGGTAGGCTATTAATTATTGCCTCAATTTCAGAGCCTGCTATTGGTCTATTCAGGGATTCAACTTCTTCCTGGTTTAGTCTTGGGAGAGTGTAAGTGTCCAGGAAATTATCCATTTCTTCTAGGTTTTCTAGTTTGTTTGTGTAGAGGTGTTTATAGTATTCTCTGATGGTAGTTTGTATTTCTGTGGGATCAGTGGTTATATCCCCTTTATCATTTTTTTATTGTATCTATTTGATTCTTCTCTCTTTTCTTCATTAGTAGTCTTGATAGCAGTCTATCAATTTTGTTGATCTTTTCCAAAAACCAGCTCCTGGATCCATTGATTTTTGGAGGGATTTTTATGTGTCTATCTCCTTCAGTTCTGCTCTGATCTTCGTTATTTCTTGCCTTCTGCTAGCTTTTGAATGTGTTTGCTCTTGCTTTTCTAGTTCTTTTAGTTGTGATGTTAGGGTGTCAATTTTAGATCTTTCCAGCTTTCTCTTGTGGGCATTTATTGCTATAAATTTCCCTCTACACACTGCTTTAAACGTGTCCCAGAAATTCTGGTATGTTGTATCTTTGTTCTCATTGGTTTCAAAGAACATCTTTATTTCTGCCTTCATTTCGTTATGTACCCAGTAGTCATTCAGGAGCAGGTTGTTCAGTTTCCATGTAGTTGAGTGGTTTTGATTGAGTTTCTTAGTCCTGAGTTCTAGTTTAATCACACTGTGGTTTGAGAGAGAGTTTGTTATAATTTCTGTTCTTTTACATTTGCTGAGGAGTGCTTTACTTTCAACTATGTGGTCAATTTTGGAATAAGTGTAATGTGGTGCTGAGAAGAATGTTTATTCTGTTGATTTGGGGTGGAGAGTTCTGTAGATGTCTATTAGGTCTGCTTGGTGCAGAGTTGAGTTCAATTCCTGGATATCCTTGTTAACTTTCTGTCTCATTGATTTGTCTAATGTTGACAGTGGGGTGTTAAAATCTCCCATTATTATTGTATGGGAGTCTAAGTCTGTTTGTAAGTCTCTAAGGACTTCCTTTTATGAATCTGGGTGCTCCTGTATTGGGTTGTATATGTTTAGGATAGTTAGCTCTCCTGATGAATTGATCCCTTTACCATTATGTAATGGCCTTCTTTGTCTCTTTTGGTCTTTGATGGTTTAAAGTCTGTTTTATCAGAGACTAGGATTTCAACTCCTCCTTTTTTTTTTGTTTTCCATTCGCTTGGTAGATCTTCCTGCATCCCTTTATTTTGAGCCTATGTGTGTCTCTGCATGTGAGATGGATCTCTTGAATACAGCACACTGATGGGTCTTGACTCTTTATCCAGTTTGCCAGTCTGTGTCTTTGAATTGGAGCATTTAGTCCATTTACATTTAAGGTTAATATTGTTATGTGTGAACTTGATTCGTCATTGTGATATTAGCTGGTTATTTTGCTTGTTAGTTGATGCAGTTTCTTCCTAGCATCAATGGACTTTACATTTTGATGTGTTTTCGCAATGGCTGGTCCTTTTGTTCCTTTCCATGTTTAGTGCTTCCTTCAGGATCTCTCGTAGGGCAGGCCTGGTGGTAACAAAATCTCTAAGCATTTGCTTGTCTGTAAAGGATTTTATTTCTCCTTCACTTATGAAACTTACTTTGGTTGAATATGAAATTCTCGGTTGAAAATTCTTTTCTTTTAGAATGTTGAATATTGGTCCCCACTCTGGTGCACCCAAGATGGCCAAACAGGAACAGCTCCAGCCTCCATCTCCCAGCATGAGTGACACAGAAGACGGATGATTTCTGCATTTTCAACTGAGGTACCAGGTTCATCTCACTGCGGAGTGCTGGACAATCAGTGCTGGTCAGCAGGTGCAGCATGACCAGCGAGAGCTGAAGCAGGGCGAGGCATCACCTCACCTGGGAAGCACAAGGGGGAAGGGTATCCCTTTTCCTAGCTAAGGCAAACTGAGACACACAACACCTGGGAAATCGGGTAACTGCCACCCTAATACTGCACTTTACCAAGGGTCTTAGCAAACGACACACCAGGAGATTTTATCCCACATCTGGCCCAGAGGGTCCTATGCCCACGGAACCTCCCTCATTGCTAGCACAGCAGTCTGAGATCTAACTGCAAGGCAGCAGCAAGGCTGGGGGAAGGGTGCCCGCCATTACTGAGGCTTAGGTGGTAAACAAAGCCACCGGGAACCTGGAATTGGGTGGAGCCCACTGAAGCTCAAGGAGGCCTGTAGACTCCTCCTATAGAGACAGGGCATAGCTAAACAAAAAGCAGCAGAAACCTCAACAGAAGGCCGGGTGCGGTGGCTCAAGCCTGTAATCCCAGCACTTTGGGAGGCCGAGACGGGCGGATCACGAGGTCAGGAGATCGAGACCATCCTGGCTAATATGGTGAAACCCCGTCTCTACTAAAAATACAAAAAACTAGCCGGGCGAGGTGGTGGGCGCCTGTAGTCCCAGCTACTCGGGAGGCTGAGGCAGGAGAATGGCATAAACCCGGGAGGCGGAGCTTGCAGTGAGCTGAGATCCGGCCACTGCACTCCAGCCTGGGCGACAAAGCGAGACTCCGTCTCAAAAAAAAAAAAAAAAAAAAAAAGAAACCTCAGCAGAAGTAAATGCCCGTCTGATAGCTTTGAAGAGAGCAGTGGCTCTCCCAGCACGGAGGTTGAGATTTGAGAACAGACAGACTGCCTTCTCAAGTGGGTCCCTGACCCCTGAGTAACCTAACTGGGAGACATCCCCCACTAGGTGCAGACTGACACCTCATACCTCACACGGTGGGGTACACCCCGAGACGAAGCTTCCAGAGTGAGAATCAGACAGCAACACTCGCTGTTCAGCAATATTCTATCTTCTGCAGCCTCCGCTGCTGATACCCAGGCAAACAGTGTCTGGAGTGGACCTCTAGCAAACTCCAACAGACGTACAGCTGAGGGTCCTGACTGTTAGAAGGAAAACTAACAAACAGAAAGGACACCCACACCAAAACCCCATCAGTATGTCACCATCATCAAAGACCAAAGGCAGATAAAACCACAAAGATGAGGAAAAGCAGTGCAGAAAAGCTGGAAATTCAAAAAATCAGAGCGCATCTCCCCCTCCAAAGGAACGCAGCTCATTGCCAGCAACGAAACAAAACTGGACGGAGAATGACTTCAACAAGTTGAGAGAAAGCTTCAGTCGATCAGACTTCTCAGAGCTAAAGGAGGAACTACGTAACCAGCGCAAAGAAACTAAAAACCTTGAAAAAAGAATGGATGAATGGATAACTAGAAAAATCAATGCAGAGAAGACCTTAAAAGAACTGATAGAGATGAAAACCATAGCACGAGAAATACATGACAAATGCACAAGCTTCAGTAACTGACTCAATCAACTGGAAGAAAGAGTATCAGCGATTGAAGATCAAATGAATGAAATGAAGTGAGAAGAGAAGTGTGGAGAAAAAGGAGTAAAAAGAAATGAACAAAGCCTCCAAGAAAT
Organism: Macaca nemestrina; assembly: GCF_043159975.1. Lineage (NCBI taxonomy): Eukaryota > Metazoa > Chordata > Mammalia > Primates > Cercopithecidae > Macaca > Macaca nemestrina. The sequence continues at coordinate 61,084,709 of NC_092139.1, forward strand.
ATGGGATTATGTGAAAAGACCAAATCTACGTCCGATTCTTGTGCCTGAAAGTGACGGGGAAAATGGAAGCAAGTTGGAAAACACTCTGCAGGATATCATCCAGGAGAATTTCCCCAACCTAGTAAGGCAGGCCAACATTCAAATTCAGGAAATACAGAGAATGCTACAAAGATACTCCTCGAGAAGAGCAGCTCCAAGACATAATTGTCAGATTCACCAAAGTTGAAATGAAGGAAAAAATGCTACGGGTAGTCAGAGAGAAAGTTTGGGTTACACACAAAGGGAAGCCTATCAGACTAGCAGCAGATCTCTTGGCAGAAGCTCTCCAAGTCAATGGTGGTTTTTCTTGACTTTCATGTCTTTTTTGAGAAAGTCATTGAAGATGTACATAAATATTTTCTTCCCAGGCTATTACAATAGTGTTATTTTTAGGAGGGAAAGTTTGAATCACTGACCTTTGAAATAATGTTAGCACTAAATGAATTATGGTGTATCCATAAAATGGAATACTATGTACTCTATAACGTTTTTAAAGAATTTGACTTTTATAGAAATATACTTAGTGAAAGTCGGTAAGTAATCACCTAAATGTGACTCTGGCTATGTGTAGATGGAGGAATACTTCTGGAGGAGGGGATTATGTACTGAATGTTGCAGTGTGGGTTTCAGTCCCTTCTTTCAATACTGATGGCACTAATTTCCCCAGCTGCTGCCAGTGTTTGAGTCACCTTGTCCACCTTTTCCCTGGGGAGGGCCACACTGGCTTCTGAGCCCTTGGTGCAGCTGCATCCTGTTCAGCACTTTGCCTGTTCATCCATGCCTGCCTCCCATTCCTGGGTGCTGTTATTGACAGTGCTCCCCAGCAAGCCTGCTTGAAATCTCAGTCTTTTTCTTCAAGAATCTGACCTATAACAGATTACAAGGGATTTCTGCATTTTTTTCTTATAAATTTTGTCTTGTCTTTTGTTTAAAATCAGGCAGAAATCTATTTAGAAAGAGTGGTAACTTAAAAAATGGTATTATATATATATATATATATATATATATATATATATATATATATATATATATATATATATATATATATATATTTTTTTTTTTTTTTTGAGACAGAATCTTGCGCTGTCACCCAGACTGGAGTGCATTGGCATGATCTCGACTCACTGCAACCTCTGCCTCCCAGGTTCAAGCAATTCTCCTGACTCAGCCTCCCAAGTAGCTGGGATTACAGGCATGAGTCACCACATCCGGCCTTTCTTTCTTTCTTTCTTTCTTTCTTTCTTTCTTTCTTTCTTTCTTTCTTTCTTTCTTATTATTATTATTTTGCTTTTCTTTTTTTTTTTTGAGATGGAGTCATGCTCTGTTGCCCAGGCTGGAGTGCAGTGGCACGATCTCGGCTCACTGCAGGCTCCACCTTCTGGGTTTACGCCATTCTCCTGCCTCAGCCTCCCGAGTAGCTGGGACTACAGGTGCCCACCACCACACCCAGCTAATTTTTTGTATTTTTAGTGGAGACAGGTTTCACCGTGGTCTCGATCTCCTGACCTCATGCTCCACCTGCCTCAGCCTCCCAAAGTGCTGGGACTTCCGGTGTGAGGCTTTCTGCCCAGGCTTGTGTTAGATTTTTTAATTCATCTAGCAGAAATGGTGCTTTTAAATGTCTGCCTTTAACATAATGTTTGCTGTTCTTATTGTAGTTTAAAGAACTGGCCAAGTTTAAGGTGAAAGTGACCTGCATCACAGATTATAAAGAGGAACTGAAGGACAGAGGACACAATTTTTTTCAATACCAGAAAGAATTTTCAAATAGACTTTGTAAAATATTGTAAGCATTGTATTTTTGTCATTTTTATTTCATGAATTTTAAACCTAAATTTTTATAGATAAGACTAGTCATATTTTCTTCTAAAGCAGAAGTTTAAACTGTGTGTGTGTGTATGTGTGTGTGTGTGTGTGTATATATATATTTGTTTTTCTTTTTTTTTTTTTTTGAGATGGAGTCTCATTCTGTTGTCTAGGCTGGAGTGCAGTGGTGAGGTCTCGGCTCACTGCAACCTCTGCTTCCTGAGTTCAAGCAAATCCCCTGCCTCAGCCTCCTGAGTAGCTGGGATTACAGGCACATGGCACCACACCCAGCTAATTTTGTTTTTCTTTTGTATTTTTAGTAGAGATGGGGTTTCACCATGTTGGTCAAGCTAGTATTGAACTCCTGACTTCAAATGATCCACTCACCTCGGCCTCTCAAAGTGCTGGGATTACAGGTGTGAACCATTGTCCACAGCCTAAACTATGAATGATTTTCTGAAATGTTTATGAAGAGATTTCACAATGCTCAAAAGGAATCACTGAGGTGGTAATATGTCAGGGTAGATACTGAGGAATTGAGGAAAATGGCAAGTGTTTATTGTGTGGGGCTCCTTGTTTGGCTTCCCTCTGGATTGATGAGACACATTAGAGAGAAAGTAATGAAGTTTGGGAAATTGTGAATAGATTAAAAGTTGTTACTCAGATAAGGAGTTCTAGATAAAGATGGTGAACTGAAAACAAGAAATTCACTGTGCAAATGAGTTTGTTTAAGCATGGTACAGAATTAAACAGTTCTGAACTCACTGAGTGGAATCACCTTATCTGAATCTTCAGTGGGTTTTGTAATCCTCATTTAGAGCAGTGAGCTTATTTGACATTGGAAGACAGCATTTACTATAGGGTGTTAGCACTTATGGCCTTTCACAGTATGACAGGTTTCATATCTGTATGTAACCTAACACTATCGATAGGTTTCATGTTAACTGAGTGATACAGCATTTTCTTAAAAACACTGAAAGGGAACAAAAAAAGGCGGGGCATCTATAGGCACAGAATACATACAGGCATAACTCATTTTTTTGAGCCCTGCAGATACTGCAGTTTTTACAAATTGAAGATTTGTGGCAATCTTGTGTCAAACAAGTCTGTGGTGCCATTTTTCCAACAACACATGCTCACTTTGGTTCTCGGTGTCACATTTGGTTACTCTTACAATATTTCAGATTTTTTCATGATTATTATATGTGACCTCAGGTGACCTGAGATCAGTGAGCTTCGATGTAACTGTTGAATTTGTTTTGGACTCCATGAACGCACCCATATAAGATGGCAAACCTCATTGGCAAATGTTGTGTGTTCTGACTGCTCCACCAATCAGGTGGTTTCCCATCGCTTCCTCTCCTAAGGCCTCCCTAGTCCCTGAGACACAATATTGAAATGAGGCCAGTTAACAGCCCTCCAGTGGCCTCTAAGTGTTCGTGTAAAAGAGAGTTGCAGTCTGCTCACTTTAAATCAAAAGATAAAAATGATGAAGAAAGAAAGTGATGAAGACATATTGGCAGCTGAAAGCTAGGCCAGTTTGCCAGGTGGTGAATGCCCAGGAAAAGTTATCAAAGGAAATGAGAAGTGTTGCTCCAGTGAACCCACAAATGATAAAAAAGCAAAACAACCTTATTGCTGATAGAGAAACTTTGGTCTGGAGAGAAGATCAAACCAGCCACAACATTCCAGTAAGTCAAAGCTTAATCCAGAACAAGGCCCTAACTCTTCAATTCTGTGATGGCTGAGAGGAAGTGAGTAAGCTGCAAAAGAAAAGCTGAAAGCTAGCAGAGGTTGGCACATGAGGTTTAAAGAAAGACACAGTCTCTGTAATATAAAAGTGCAAAGTGAAGCAGCAAGTGCTTGGTGTAAGAACTGCGAGTTCTTCAGAAGATCTCACTGAGATAATTCATGAAGATGGCTACACTCAAAAAACAGATTTTTAATGTAGGCAAAACAGCCTTACATTGGAAGATGCCATCTAGGACTTTGCTAGCTAGAGAGAATTCTATTACTGGCTTCAAGACTTCAAAGGATGGGCTGAGACTCTTGTTAGGGGCTAATGCAGCTGGTGACTTTAATTGAAACCATTGCTCATTTACTATTCCAAAAATTCTAGGGCCCTTAGCTATGCTAAATCTGCTCTGCATGTGCTCTTATCAGTGGAACAACGAAGCCTGGATGACAGCACATCTCTTTATAGCATTGTTCACTGAATATTCTAAGCCTACTTTTGAGACCGACTGCCCAGAAAAAAAAAAAGTTCTTTTCAAAATATTACTGCTCATTAACACTGTACCCAGTCCCTCTGAGAGCCCTGAAGGAGGTGTACAAAGAGATGAATGTCGTTTTCATGCCTGCTAATGCAACATCCATTCTGCAGCCCATGGATCTAGGAGTAATTTCAAGTCTTATGATTATTATATTTTCTTTTTTGAGAAGGTCATCTCACTGTTGGTCAGGCTTGAGTGTAGTGGCACAATCACAGTTCACTGCAGCCTCAATCTTCTCAGGCTCAGGTGATCCTCCCACTTCAGCCTGCTGAATAGCTGGGACCACAGGTGGTGCACCAGCACGCCTGGCTAATTTTTGTGGGGTTTTTTTGTCGAGATGTTTTGTTTCCATGTTGCCTAGGCTGGTTTCAAACTTCTGGGCTCAAGCAGTCGGCTCACCTCGGCCTTCTTCGGTGCTTGGGATTACAGGTGTGAGCCACTGCACTCAGCCTACAAGTTTTATTCTTTAGGAAGCATATTTTGTAGGCCAGGCACAGTGTCTCATACCTGTAATCCCAGCAATTTGGGAGGCCAAGGCAGGCAGATCACGAGGTCAGGAGATGGAGACCAGCCTGGTCAACATGGTGAAACCCCATCTTTACTAAAAACACAAAAATTAACTGGGTGTGGTGGTGTGCACCTGTAATCCCAGTTACTTGGGTGTCTGAGGCAGGAGAATCACTTGAACTAGGGAGGCGGAGGTTCCAGAGAGCCAAGATCGCACCACTGTACTCCAGCCTGGCAACAGAGCAAGACTCCGTCTCAAAAAAAGAAAGAAATACATTTTGTAAGGCCATAGCTGCCAGAGATAGTGATTCCTCTGAAGGATCTGGGCAAAGTAAATCAGAAACCTTCTGGGAAAGATTTACTGTTCTAGGTGTCATTAAGAACATTTTTGATTCACGGGAAGAGAACAAAATATCATTAACAGGACTGGAAAAAGTTGATTCCATCTTTCATTGGTGAGTTTAAGGGGTTCAAGATTTTAGTGGAGGAAAGAACTGCAGATGTGGTAGAAATAGCAAGTGAACTAGAATTAGAAGTGGAGCCTGCTGGCTGGACACAGTGGCTCATGCTTATAATTCCAGCAGTTTGGGAGGCCGAGGTGGGTGGATCACCTGAGGTTGGGAGTTTGAGACCAGCCTGACCAACATGGAGAAAGCCCATCTCTACTAAAAATACAAAATTAGCCAGGCATGGTGGGGCATACCTGTAATCCCAGCTACTTTTGAGGCTGGGGCAGGAGAATCACTTGAACCCAGTGGGTGGAGGTTGTAATGAGCCGAGATCCTATCATTGCACTCCAACCTGGGCAACAAGAGTGAAATTCTGTCTCAAAAAAAAAAAAGAGTGGAGCCTGCAGAGGGGTCTGAACTGCTGCAGTTTCATGATCAAATGTGAACAGCTAAGGAGTTGCTTCTTACAGTGAGCAAAGAAAGGGGTCTCTGAAATGAAATCTACTCCTTGTGAAAATGTCATGAATATTGTTGAAATGACAAAAGATTTAGAATATTCCATAAATTTACTTTATAAAGCAAAGGCAGGGTTTTGTAGGATTGACTCCAATTTGGAAAGAAGTTCCACTGTGTATAAAATGGTATCCAATAGCATCATACGTCCCAGAGATCTTTTGTGAAAGAAAGATTCAACATAACTTTTAAATGCATTGGGAAATGAAGACATTTGTGTAACTTCACTTTATACTTCCATGATTGTGGTGGTCTGGAATTAACCTACAGTATCTCCCACAGATGTCTGTATGCCACTAAGGTTTAAACTTAAATTTCTGTCATCAGATTAGATTCAATTCGTGATAAATTGAGCAGATTACTAGTGTATTAAAAATTTTGCCAATTCACTATTTGCCAATTCCTATTCTGTGTAGCATTTTTTGCCAATTCCTATTCTGTGTAGCATTTTTAGTTTCTTAAAAAAACTATCCTTGCCACTGTAACCCTCCCCTCACCACCTGTGATACAATCTTCCAAGCTTTATGGTAGTAACCTATTTTTTAAATTTTGCCAATATTACAATTTTGAGAAATGTGAAGTCCGTGACTGTATGTGTCTTTATACTAATAATGCTATTTTGATTGTGTGTGTATCACCTGCCCTCTGACCCACAAATCCCACAGTCTCGCGGGCAGCTGTGCTTACTCTCCCCTTCCTGTGCTCCATGGTTATACATGGTTCTCCATTGATTAGAACTAAGCATTAGGGGAGTTGTTCTCGTTGCGAGTTGTAGTCCCGGTCTATTGGTATTTGTAATTTGTTTACATTGCTACTAATTTGATACCATGAAGAATGGTTTTTGTACCTAATTCTCAAGTACCTTTTATTTGTTTACAATAGTGTTCTTCTGAAACATGATCAATAGGTTCATGAGGAAGTTGTAGAAATTCTTCAGGAGAATTCTGAGCCCTTCTCTGGGATTTAGTGAAGTGCTATTGAATAGAACTAAATATAATGTGAGTCATTCACATGATTTACAGCTTTCTAGTTATAATATTATAATATACAGGGAAACAAGTGAAAATCATTTTAGTGGCAATACTTTAAAATATTTCAATGTGTAATCAATATAGAAATTATTGATGGGATATTTGGAATACTTTTTGTGCTGAGTTTTCAAAAGTCAGTGTCTGTTGTTCACTTACAGAACATCTGAATTTGGACTGGCCACATTTCAAGTGTCACGCGTGTCTGGTGGTGGTTGTGCTGGACTTTGTAAGCCTAGAATTTTTTTCTTGATGATAGACTTCCCATATTTCAGTTTATAGCCAATAAATTACTCTTATGTTAGGTTTTTATTTTAAAAGCTCCCTTTAAAATCTTCCCCCTGCTTTTGTTTTTTTAAACACAGGGTCTCTTTCTGTGACCCAGGCTGGAGTGTAGTGGTATAATTATAGCTCATTGTAACCTTAAATTCCTGGACTCAAGCAATCCTCTTGTTTCAACCTCCAGAGTAGCGAGGACTGCAGATACGCACCACCACACCTGATTTTATTTATCTTTTTATGTAGGGATAGGTTGTTTCTATGTTGCTCAAGCTGGTCTTAAAATCCTGGGCTCAAGCGATTCTACTTCAGCCTCCCAAAGTGTTGGGATTATAAGTGTGGGCCACCTCATTTTACTTATGTTTTGTTTGTAAAACAGATCACAATATTGGAACACAGGAAATACTATTTTTATTAAAAGCCAAATAAATGCTAAGAGAATATATATGCACCTTAATATTTGTTACAGGTGTTGAAGAAGAAGAAAAGGTTGCAGAGATGCATAAAATGAAGTCTACAACCCAGGCGAATCAGATGAGTGTAGAAGCTGTAGAAATGGCAACACTCAGAAAAAAGAGTTGAGGACGATTTCTGCTTTTGCTATCTCAAAGGCAATTTTATAAAAGATACATGATATAATAGAATTTTCTAATGTTATGCCATTGACTTAACAGCCATATAACACACATTTTCACAAACTGAATGGATGAGGAATAACCTTACTTTTTCCATTTCTAGTTAGGAGGAACCCAAGAAATACGCCACAGTAGGACCATCTTAAAGACAATAATGCAAGAAATCAGACATTTCTCTCTCCTTTTGTGTGGTTTTAAAAGTCATATATTTAGTATACTTTTCATTTTGGCCCTTTGGATCGGCGTCAGGTTTAGAACTTCCTACATGTGAATAGGGTGCTGTAGTATTAAGTAATTTTAAAATCACATATTACAAATGATCATGTATGTCTTTATTAAGCCACAATAAGGTAGTGATGGTTTTGTAAATCTTACAATTTAATGACATTTATGTGCTTTTCACCTGCCCCAGGGGAAGCTTTACAAAACCCCACAGAGGTGCCTGTACCATATGAGAAGATGCTACAAGACCAGTCAGCTTTGATAGGACGGGGCTTCCAGATGGTTTTACCTTTAAACACCCTGAGAATTGTGATCTTGCAACCCTGAAATGGATTTTGCAGAACACAGTCGGGATTTTATTTATTATCCTTAGATATTTATATAAACCAAGAAAAGTTCATTGAGCTGAGAAAGTAGAGACTTGTTTTTTGTTTTCAGATCAGCTGCTTGTTTTCTAGGTAAGATCATAGATCTGCCCCCACTTCCAAGCATTATGAGTAGGATTAATTGACCTCATGTCACTGAATAGGCATGGTGTTTTTGGGCACAGGTTTGGGTGTTCATGCACATGAACACACACATTATGTTTTCTGTTAACCTTTGTTTTATTCTCATTGTAGTGAAAAGATTAATTTTTAGCAGCTTCATTGAGGTATAATTGATGCACCATGAAAATCACCCATCTGAAATATTTAATTCACTGATGGTAAATTTACAGTCTTAAAATGTTTTTAAAATGATTTTACAACCATTGTCACAATCTAATTTTAGAATGCTTTTATTACCCCTGTCTCTGAATTATGATACAGAAATTGAATGTATAGTGTGTTTCTATTGAAATTAGTTTTTTTTCACTGAGCATAATTCACCTCAGGCTCATTGGGCTTGTTGCGTGTATCAGTAGCTCCTTTTTATTGCTGAGCATTAAGTATTCTCTGAACATACCACCTGTTTATCTCATCATCACTTGATGATTCTGTTGTTTTCATTTTTTGCTGTTATGAATAATGCTGCAGTGACCATACTTGAGAAAGTTTTTGTCTGGACATATACCTGAATATCTCTTGTATGTATACCTAGGAGTATAATTTCCAGGAATAGGGTACATTTGCACTGAACTTTGAAGAAGCTGACCAGTTGTTTTCCCAGGTGGCTGTACCATTTTATATTCCAGCAGCACATTATGAGCGTTCAGATTCTCCACATCGCTACCAACTTACTGTCTTCTTGATGTTAGCCATCGTAATAGGTGTGAAGTGGTATCTCATTTTGGTATTTTTTTTCTTTTGTTTTATATTTCTCCAATGACTATTGATGTTGTGTTACCTTTCACTTTTTCTTTTTTAAACAGAGTCTCACTCTGTCACTCAGGTTAGAGTCCAGTGGCATGATCTGGGCTCAGTGCAGCCTCAACCGGATGATCCCCCTGCCTCAGGTCTTGAGTAGCTGGGACTACAGATGTGCGCCATCATACCTGGCTAATTTTTGAAAATTTTTTTTTTTTTTTTGAGAGATGGGCTTTCCTCAACGTTGCCCAGGCTGGTGTCAAACTCCTGGACTCGAGCAATCCACCTGCCTAGGCTTCCCAAAGTGCTTGGATTACAGGTTTGTGTTATCTTTCAGTGTGCTTATTGGTCATTTACGTATATTTTTTGGAGTAATGTCTATTTAGATCCTCTTTCCATTTTAAAATTGGGTATATCTTTTTATTATTGAGTCAGAAGAGTGTTTTACATGGTCTCGATATAAGTCCCTAATTGATTGATGATTTTAAAAAAAATGTGTGTGTGAGACAGGATGTCGCTCTTTCATGCAGGCTGTGGTGTAGGATTTGGGAATATTTTCTCCAATTCTAATAATTCTACATTATTCTTAATATATAAGTTGTCTTCTCTCTTTCTTGGTAGTATTGTTTTGAGGCAGAAAAGTTTTTAATTTTGAGAGAAACCAGATTATTCTCTTGGCACTTGTGCCTTTGACTTCACTTTTTTTTTTTTCTGAGACGGATCTCGCTCTGTCGCCCAGGCTGGAGTGCAGTGGCGTGATCTTGGCTCACTGCAACCTCCGCCTCCTGGGTTCAAGCAATTCTCCTGCCTCAGCCTCCCAAGTGTCTGGGACTACAGGCACGTGCCTCTGTGCCCGGCTAAATTTTTGTATTTTTAGTAGAGATGGGGTTTCACTGTATTAGCCAGGATAGTCTCGATCTCCTGACATCGTGATCCACCTGCCTTGGCCTCCCAAAGTGCTGGGATTATGGGCATGAGCCACCGAATCCAGCCTTGACTTCCTATTTAAGACACCATTGCCTAACCCAAAAGCATGAAGATTTTATTTTGTTTTACTTTTATTGTGTGTGACATGTCTATATAAGTATCTGCCCATTTAAAAACTGTGTTCTTCTTTTACAAGTTATAGCTAAGTCCTCGATATGTTCTGGATGCAAGTCTTTTATCAGAAATAAGAGTCTGCACATATTGTTGCTGTCTGGCTAGTTGTTTCATTTTCTTGGTGGTATCCCTTATAGCTCAAAAGCTTTTGCTTTGGTGAAATTCAGTTTTTCAAGTTTTCCTCTTATTACTACGCTCTTGGTGTTGTATCTAGAGAATCTTTATCCAACCTAAGGTCACAAATGTTTAAACTCAGATTTTTTTCCTGAAATTTATAGTTTGATCTGTCATGTTTAGGGTAAGATCCATTGTAAGTTATTTTTTGCACATATTGTGAGGTAAGAGTTTGAAGTCATCATTTTGCACGTGATGTACCAGCAGCATCTGTTGAAAAGACCATTCCTTCTCCACTTACTTACCATAAAACCTTTTTCAGAAATCAGCTCGTGGGCTCAAGTAATCCACTCAACTTGGCCTCCCAAAGTGCTAGAATTACATGCACGCAGCACCGTGCCTGGCACTAGTTTGTATATTAAGGGATTTATAGCTTATATGTTCCTTTAAGCGCTTTAACCTGTCTTTAGGTTATATGTGGGGCCCAAAAATTTTAATCTATGAAACACAATTTTACATTGTTGAAAAATAGTTGATGTCTCTGGGCTTAACCTCTTGCAGAGGATGAGAGCCAGTTGTCGGTTGTGTTCTATCTGAATTTTCACTGTTGCAGATCCTGGCATCGTGGGGCTTTTAACTGTGCTTTCACATGAGTTCAAAAAATATCTTCCGGCTCAGTGTGATGACTCATGCCTGTAGTCTCAGCACTTTGGCAGCCTGTGGCATGTGGATTGCTGGAGCCAAGGAGTTAGAGACCAGCCTGGGCAATATAGAAATACTCCACCTCTATAAAAAATACAAAAATTAGACAGGTGTGGTGGTGCATGTCGGTCGCCTCAGCTACTCAGGAAGCTGAGACAAGAGGGTCACTTGGGTTCAGGAATTGGAGGCTGAAGTGAGCTAGGATTACACCATTGCACTCCAGCCTGGGCAATAGAGCAAGATTCTGTCTTTAAAAAATAAAAATGTATATTCTACAGTGAATTTCAGGTTTAGGATTTATCCAGAAACACAGGATAATTTTATAAAAAATCTTAATTCATTTTCTCATATTATTGAACTAACTAGAAATAATGTATCATCTGGGTATCTCATGAAAAAGCAGCAGAAATCCTTAATATAATTGGTTGCAATAATATTATTGCAAATGCCAACCCATTATTATCTAATAGTGAACCACTAGAAGCATGCTTCATAAGAAACAGATACACATTCCCCCCAGGTACTCATCAGTTTCCTAGATGTTTAAACCAGTCCAGATTACTTGTAAATAATTAGAAAGTAAAGGGCACATCTTCTTTTGCAGGTTATATGATTATATATGTAGGAAACCAGTCAGAATCATTTAGAAAATGAATAAAATCCAAACATTTATAATCTGACATTACTTCAAGAAATGTTAAAATCCAGATATAATAAGACTTTAGATTAAAAACAGGTGAAAAAAAATACACTTCAGTTTCTTTAAATGTATTCTATGCACACATTTGACTAAAAATCTAAATGTTTTGTATGGCAAAACCAACTAAAATGTGTCAAAGGCCATGTAAGAGAAAGGGTAGGCTATTTGCAAGAAGATGACAAAGGGTTCGATTTGCAAAGAACAAATCCAGGCTAGGCACGGTGGCTTACACCAGTAATCCCAGTGCATTGAGGGGCCAAGATGGGAGGATTGCTTGCCCTCAGGAGTTTGAACCCAGCCTGGGCAACAAAGGAAGACCCCCACTGTATAGTTTTTTAAAAGAAGCAATCCACAAAATAAATGAGAAGAGACTCAAGAAATTCTCAATCTAATTAAAGAAGTGGAGCTAAAAATCTAAGAATTAAAATGTTTGACACCTAGTAGGTTGGCAGACGGTAAATTTTGCTTATGCTCAGTCTTAGCAAAGGGTTTGGAAAAAAAGGCAGGTTAAGACATTGTTTATGTGCATGTAGACTATAACTATCTTGTGGATGGTACTTTGATGAAATCTGTTATTTTCAAGATACGTATATTCTTTAACCCATTGCTGCTTTATAAAAAAGATAATTAACCTATAGTTCCATTCTGGAAATTCTATTCATGTTGCCAGTAAACACAAAGTGATGGCTCTGTTTATATTCATATGGAAATACCTGTAAGATAGACCACAAGAGAAAAGCTTGATATAGAAGAGATAAATAATATTGTAATTCTTTTACATTTTTGTTGTAAAATCAGTTACAGTTTGAAACAATTTCAAGCTAACAGAAAGCCCCCAGAAAGCATCCATGTACATGGTGCAATAAACTTTTTCCTGTACTATTTGACAGTAAGTTGCCAGCACAATGCCCTATCTCTCAGCTACTTCCATGTGTAATTTTTATAAACAAGGACATTGGCCTGTGTAACCACAATACAGTCAGCACAATAAGGAAAATCATCGTGTGCATGCGCACATTTACATCTGTATTTATCTGTGTTCTTACACAGGTTGAAGGCCAAAAGCTCATACCTGTATCTTCACTTCTGTTCTTAACATCCAGGGCTTGTTTTTTGTTTGCTGGTTTGTTTCTTTTCCTATTTATAAGTCTTTCATAGAACCATACCAACCAGATATTTTCAGCCTGTTGATTTATTCCATCATTTCCCCAGTGTTTATCTTGCGTACTAGTGCCACCATCGAGCCTCCCGCTGCTTGACCCATGTCCTTTACTCACATGGGACACTCCTTGGTGGGCTGTTACCACCTTGCCTGCCACTCATCTGCCTCTGTCTGCCCAGGGACTTGGCAACTTCTCCTGCTCCTCCTGAACCTTCTCATCCTGCTGTGCTTCCCGGGGCAACCACCTGCCACACTTAGCACCATGTAATGGCATCTGGAATGAATTGCTGGGGAGAGGGGAAGGACTGTGATAATATGAGTGTGTGCATGCATGTGAATGAGCTTTTATGTATGTAAGTGTATTTTGGGAGAGCTGCAAGAAACCATAGAAGTATTATTATTTTTTGTTTTGTTTTGAAACAAACTCTCACTTTGTTGCCCAGGCTAGAGTGCAGTGGTGCAATCTCAGCTCAGGGCAACCTTCGTCTCCCAGGTCCAAGTGATTCTCCTGCCTCAGCCTCCTGAGTAGGTGGGATTACAGGTGAGTGCCACCATGCCCAGATAAATTTTATATTTTTAGTAGAGACTGGGTTTCACCATGTTGGTCAGGCTGAACTCATACTTCTGACCTCAAATGATCCACCTGCCCTGGCCTCTTCCAAAAAACTAGAATACTAAGGTGTCTGAGGAACAACTCTAGGCCATGGCTGCCACTGCACCCACTCTCCTTTTGACTTTGGAGGTGGGATACTGTGTGGCTGGCACTGGCGGCTTTGGGGCATAGTGAAGCTGTCAGTGGTGTCAGAGGCATTGCCAACCAGATGCATATCTTGTTATTGGAGGGCCTTCCTTCACCAGGCAGAATGAGGGTACCAAGGAGTGACCTTGATGGGATTAGGGTGCAGACAAGGAGACCAAAAGAAGGCACAGATCCCTCTGCCTTCTCTGGCCTGTTGTCTCCACATAGTGTGTTCTTGTGGCAGAGACTCACACAAAGCCAGTTGCTGTGCAGAGCGCAAGCTTCAACACAAACCCAGAGGATGGGTTTGCAGCTGAGAGACATCAGCTTTGATGGCTAGCCACGGCTACCCTCTTTGGCTACTCAGGAAATATACACACCCTTCCCTGCACATGTGACTTTCTGTACAACACAACTGTTCCATCCAACAAAGTGCAACTTCCTACAGATAAATCACTTTTTACCATCTACTCAAAATGAGGAGATGTAGTGTTCCAACAGCCACACCTGTCTCTGGGAGACTGACTAGTCATGAGGCGTATCACGTACTCTTCAAATTCAATCCTAGCCTATTTGAGTAATCTCTAGTCTAATGGACAAATGGAAAAGAAACCTCCAATAAAACTTCTGTAAAATATTGCACAAAAGAAGGGAATAGTTAATATATGCAAATACATAATCTGCATACAAACACATTCATAACAGGAAAGGAAGAAAATACGTGTAGTTGCTACAGCCTATGTTTCTGCAACTTCCAAGACTTTTTTTGGATTTAACCTTTTTAATTCATACATTTGTACATATTTATAGGGTAACTGTGATATTTGTTTTATGTATCATCTGTGGTATGATCAAGTCAGAGTAGCTGGGGTGTCTATAACCTTGACTATTTATGATTTCAAGTTCTGTCTTCTAACTAATTTGGAATGTACAATGCATTGTTGTTAACTATAGTCATTCTAATCTGCTGTCAATTGTCACAAAAATTTATTCCTTATTTAGTTTACTACCTTACATTAACGTTTTTAGTTGTTTTGTTTTGTTTTTTTTTTTTTTTGAGATATGGTCTCGCTCTGTCACCCAGGCTGGAGTGCAGTGGTGCAATCTTGGCTCACTGTGAGCTCCACCTCCCGGGTTCACGCCATTCTCCTGCCTCAGCCTTCCAAGTAGCTGGGACTATAGGCGCCTGCCACCATCCCTGGCTAATCTTTTGTATTTTTAGTAGAGACAGAGTTTCACTAAGTTAGTGAGGATGGTCTTGATCTCCTGACCTCATAATCCACCCACCTCAGCCTCCCAAAGTGCTGGATTACAGGCATGAGCCACCGTGCCCGGCTTTTCGGCTTTTCTTTTTTTTTTTCTTTTGAGACAGTCTTGCTCTGTCACCCAGGCTGGAGTGCAGTGGCACGATCTCTGTTCACTCCAAGCTCCGCCTCTGGGGTTCATGCCATTCTCCTGCCTCAGCCTCCCAAGTAGCTGGAACTACAGGTATGTGCCACCATACCCAGCTACATTTTTGTATTTTTAGTAGAGACGTGGTCTCACCCTGTTGGCCATGCTGGTCTTGAACTCCTGACCTCAGATGATTTGCTTGCCTCGGCCTCCCAAAGTACTAGAATTGCAGGCATGAGCCACTACTCCCAGCCTAGATATTCAATAACAAGGATTTTGTTTGCCTATTTTGACCTTCAAATGAGAGACATTACCCAGTATGCACTCTTTTGTATCTGGCCACAAAAGTCCGCTTCAAATTACCTATCCTAATTGTGGGCAAAGCTTTATGCAGAAAGGTATGCTTTGTCCTCTTATTAATAAAAGAGATTTATGAGGAGGAAAAAAAAAGCAACGTATCTCATCATTGAAATTGCCAAAAATTATACCATCTCTACTCTGGAATATTGAGTTTTTTGTTTTGTTTTGTTTTTTGTTTTGAGACGGAGTCTCGCTCTGTCGCCCAGGCTGGAGTGCATTGGCGTGTTCTCACTGCAAGCTCTGCTTCCCGGGTTCATGCCATTCATTTTCCTGCCTCAGCCTCCAGCCTCCCTAGTAGCAGGGACGACAGGCACCTGCCACCACGCCCAGCTAATTTTTTGTATTTTTAGTAGAGATGGGGTTTCACCGTGTTAGCCAGGATGGTCTCGATCTCCTGACTTCATGATCTGCCCGCCTCAGCCTCCCAAAGTGCTGGGATTACAGGCGTGAGCCACCACGCCTGGCTGAAATATTGAGTTATTAAAACTGATGTATATAAGGGTTTTTCAATGGTTTTAATAATAGTATTTTTAGTATTCAGTGAACGTGGATTGTGACTGAATTTTCTTTAATTCTAAAGATAAGAATTTGCTGGAGAAAAAAAATTAGCAAGTAATTGCAGAATATTAATATGTGGCTAAAACTTTGTCTTGGTTGGGACTATAGGCAATTCCTACACTCTGCTACCTAGCAAACTTGTGTCCTTTCTAAGACTTTTAAAGTCTTTATTTAAAATGGGTATAGATTGCTGTATTTATAGGGAGCATGGAGAGGAGTTCCCTACACAATCTAGCTGAAAGCCCTGACACGCAATCATATAATTTCATTTGCTTTTATAGGCATTTCCCTGGAAGTGGCAGCAGTGACAGGAAAGGAAGAATCAAGATCCCAATTATGATTTATACCACATTCAAGGTAATAAGGGTTAATGCAATTTTTTTATAAAAAATATTTGTGGTTAAAATTAAAGTTTATCAGTTGCTTTAACTTCTAAAGTAGTATTTTATCGATTAGTTCTTGATTGACATGTGTATTTGTAAATCAGTCACTGGGATAAAATATTTTTTAAATGTGGATATAAAGTCAACTCATACAATTCAGAGGATATGTAAAATAGTCATTCATGTTTGTAAAAGTATAAACAGAAGTTGTGGCACAATTTAGAATTCAATCCCAGTCTCTAGTGTTGCAAAATAAACCTATTAGGCAAGTGCCGATATAATCAGCTTAATTTTTTATCAATGCTTAATTATAGTAAATTAAATATTTAAAGTATAAAATCCAGTTAGTTTTGAGATGCACATACCTAATAAACCATCTTCATTGCCACCAAGATACTGAAATATCCATACCCCCGAAAGTTTTCTTGTGTCGCCTTGTAATTCATGACCCTGCCCAGTATTTAGGCAACATGCTGATTTTCCATTTAAGCTTAGTTTGCATTTTCTAGAAAGTCATATATATGATATATGATATGACAACGTGGACTATTTTCATGGGGTGGAGATTATTGTGGCTTCTTTTACTTCACATAGTTGTTATGAAATTCATCCAGTGTTGCATGTATCAATAGGAGATTCCATTTTGTCATTGATTAATACACTGTTGTATACCTGGGTCAAAATTTGTTCATCCATTTGTCTGTTGATTGCCATTTGGGTTCTTCCAGTTTGGGGCTAATGCAAATAGAGCTACTATGAACATTTGTGTACAAGTTTTTGTGTGGACATAGGCCTTCATTTCTCTTGAGTAGATATCTGGGAATGGAACAGCTGGGATCTATGGTAGGTATATAACTTTTGAAGGAAGTGTCAAACTGTTTATTTTACATTTCCATCAGCACGGTGTGAGAGTTTTGGTTGACATTCTTGTGAATACTTGTATGGTCAATCTTATTTTTACCATCTTAAGTTGATATGCAGTGATTGCTCATTGTGGTTTTAATTTGCAATTGCCTAATAGGTTTATTTTCTCTCAAAGGATAGCTTTATGAGGTCTAGAGAACACTGAAAGTGTTTTGAGTAAATCTGGCTCATAATTATGTGAGTATGTGTATACACATATTAAGCCATGTCCAAGTGAATTTCATGTTTTTAGCAGTTTTCAGTAATTTACTGCTTGTGACATTAGGAATTAATTACGTTCTTTTTTTAATAAGTTGGTAAAATATGCCAGTGAAACCTTCTGGGCCTTGAGGTTTCTCTGATAGTAAGTTTCCTAACTCCCTTTGTTACAAAAATTACCCTCATCTGGATGTGCACCCTATTGTCACTCCCCAACCTGAGGTGGAAGAATCACTTGAGCCTGGGAGTTCTAGGCCAACCTGGGCAACATAGTGAGATTCCATCTCTTGGGAGGCTGAGGTGGGTGGATCATCTGAGGTCAGGAGTTCAAGACCAGCCTGGCCAACATGGTGAAACCCCATCTCTACTAAAAATACAATAACAACAACAACAAAAAATTAACCCAGCATAGTGGCAGACACCTGTAATCCCAGCTACTCAGGAAACTGAGGCAGGAGAATCACTTGAACCCGGGAGGTGGAGGTTGCAGTGAGCCAAGATCTTGTCATTTCACCCCAGCCCAGGCAACAAGAGCAAAACTCCATCTCAAAAAAAAAAAAAAATGTTTTAATCGATACAGGGCTATCAGTTTTCTCTTCTGTGAATCTTGTAATGAATCTCAAAATGGATACATGACACATTTTCCTATTTAAGGTAAAGTACACATTTATACCTTAGAATAGTCAGAAGTCAGGTTCTTATTGTATGATTAGTAATGCAAATATTGATAAGGTCATGTTGATACTTAGTATTGAGAAGAATTCTGAAATATTCACTTGTTCATCTGTAAGTTTCATGAATTGATTACCTTTTTTGGAATTTTTCCTGGTGTTCCCAAACTTGATACTTACAGGCTATTTGTAACAGCTTTTACTTCGATCTGCTCTGGTTTTTAGCACATGAAATGGATTTTCATTAGGTTCAGCGTATAACATATATTCAGTTGTTTATTTCAGATTTTAAAAGAACAGAAAGGGCCTATGGAATCATTGCTTACTTTGAAACCAGCCCAGTAGTCCCATAGGATAAACAGAAATTTAACCCTGCTGTTAAAGCTTGAAACTTGTATTTATCTGCCTTCCCTCAAAAAAAGACCTTCAGGAAGTATCAAAGAGCTGAAACTCACCAGATCACAGTGCCAGATGCTTCCTTGCTCTTCCCTAATTCCTGTTTTCTTATACAATGTTACATTTCTTCCTGCCAAATAGACTCCCAGTTTTAGTCAGTGAAGGAGATGGATTTAAGACTGAGCTTCCCTCTCCTTGGCTGCACCACCCGGGTTACAGCCTTCTTCCTTAGCAATACTTGTCACTGGGTTTCTGTGCGGTGAGAAGCAGGACCCAGACCAAACCTCTTTTGTTTCGATAACAACATGAACGACCATCTTAACTGTTACTCTTTACTGAAAAATTTTACTTTTCAACTGCTGGCTCATTTTTCACTATCTCTCCTTCCTTTGACCTCACATCTCTTTTTTCTTTTTGATTTTACAGTCCAGAACTTAATGCTCCATAAATTCAAATTTTAAGGTTAAAAAAAGAGGAATAACTAATATTTACACTCCCAGAAAATGTGGTGCATATACACCATGGAATACTATGCAGCCGTAAAAAGGATGAGTTCATGTCCTTTGCAGGATGAAGCTGGAAACCATCATTCTCCACAAACTAACACACAAACGGAAAACCAAACGCCGCATGTTCTCACACATAGGTGGAAGTTGAACAATGATAACACATGGACACAGGGAGGGAAACATCACACACCGGGGCTTGTGCGGGGTGGGGGGCTAGGGGAGGGATAACATTCGGAGAAATACCTAATGTAGGTGACAGGTTGATGGGTGCAGCAAACCACCATGGCACGTGTATACCTATGTAACAAACCTGCACGTTCTGCACATGTATCCCTTAAAAAAAAAAATCTAACTCAGGAGATTGCTTTGAGGATTATATAAGATAATGCATATTTAAAAAGGGAAAGAAAGTGTGTGTAGAGAAAGTATTATTTTTTAATGAACTGAAGGTTGATTCATAGGTATATGTTTATAGATTTACCTAGAGTTTTGAGTTCATGTGCAGTTTTACAATGTAAGTGGAAAAGAATCTGAAGGTCATTGTGACATAATAAAGCTAGATATTGAAAGCCAAAAAGATTTGGCCTCAGTGTGGCACTTTGAATACTAATCGCTGAATGACAGTTTTTCAGACTGTAATCATTGCTCTTTAAAAATTAAGAGAAAATATATTTATAACATTTGTATTACTTTTATCACAATTTCTGAATTTAGTTATCAGTAGATAAGACAAAATAGATAAGCGTCTGCTTCCCTGCTTTCTTACTAAGATGTATATTTTTATTCATACCTGAAGGCAGTGTTTTTCAATCATTTCCATGTTCGCAGCTCAGGTCTTTAAGGACAGAGGATGCATATTGGGGCAGCTTGCATTCTGAATCCTAAGTGGCTCTCTGATGTCTTAACTTCTTTCTTTCCTATTTGTGAGGATTCAGGAGATAATGTATGCAAACTGCCTGTTATTAGTATTATTGGTTGTATTAATAATCTGCTTTGCAATGTGAAAATCTCCTTTGTATTAAATAGTCCTGGCAGATGATCCTTGACCCTTATGTGGAAAGTACCCATTGTCTAGTGAAAACATGTACTGTGTGTTCCTAGCTGTGAGACTTTGAGAAAGATACTTGACCATTCTGAGCTCCTACCTCACAGACATTCATGAAGCTCAGTGAGATAATGGCTGTAATGTATCTAGCACAACTTGGTTTTTAGAAAGGATTGACTTAAAATGTGTAAAATTCAGTGGCATTTAATTACATTCATAAGGTTTACAAGCATCATCACTATGTATTTCCAGAATTTTCCATCATTCCAAACAGAAATTCTGTACCCAATAAGCAATAACTTTCCATTCTTTCCTCCCTGACACCCTGGTAACTTCTTAATCTAATTTGCGTTTCTGCGAATTTGCTTATTTGGGTACCTCACATAAAAGGAATCATGCAATACTTGCCCTTTTACGTGTGACTTACTTCACTTAGCCTAATGCTTTCGAGGTTCAGCCAGGTTGTAACAATATGTCTGATAGCATTGATCAGAACTTCATTCTTTTTCATGGTTGAGTAATATTCCATTGCATGTGTACGTCACATTTTGTTTATCCCTTCATCTATGGATGGACACCTGGGGTGTGTCCACCTTTTGGTAATTGTGATTACTGCTGCAGTGAATACTGTCCTCGGACTTCCCTTTTTTCTCTTGTCTTCAGCCAGCATCAGCAGTTGCACGTCAGCACTCAGCATGTTTCTGAGTTCATTTTTGCAGTTCTTTTGGGTATACACCTGGGAGTGGAATAGCTTAGTCATACAGTAATTCTGTGTTTAACTTTTTGAGAAACTTCCAAACTTTTTCACAGTGACTGTACTGTTTTACTTTCCTACCAAGAATATTCAAGCGTTCTAATTTCTCCACTTCTTTGAAACAGCACTTGTTATTTTTTAATTATTATTATAGCCATTCTAGTAGGTATGATGTGATATCTCATTTTAGGATTGATTTTCTTCCCCTAATAATGAATGATTTTGAACATTTTCTTATGTGCTTATTGGCCATTTGTATATCTTTGGTGGAATTACTATTTAAGTCTTTTTTTTTTTTTTTTTTTGAGATGGAGTCTTGCTCTGTCACCTGGCTGGAGTGCAGTTGCATGATCTCGGCTCACTGCAGCCTACACCTCCTGGGTTCAAGTGATTCTCATGCCTCAGCCTCCCGAGGAGAGCTGGGACTACCAATACGCACCACCACGCCCAGCTAATTTTTGTATTTTTAGTAGAGACAGTGCTTCACTATGCTGGCCAGGAATGGCCTCGATCTCTTGACCTCATGATCCGCCTGCCTCAGCCTCCCAAAGTGCTGGAATTACAGGTGTGAGCCACCATGCTTGGCCTACTATTCAAGTATTTTGCCTGTTGTAAAGTTTAAATAATAAACTCTGGTCAGCTATATGATTTCTAAATATTTTGTCCCATTCCATAGAGTGTCTGTTCTCTTTCATTTTAGAGACAGAGTCTTGCTGTGTTGCTCAGGCTGGAGTGCAGTGACACAATCGTAGCTTACTGTAATCTCAAGCTCCCGAGCTCAAACAATCCTCCCATATCAGCCTCGGGAGTCACTGGACCTATAGGCGCACACTACCCTGCATGGCTTACTTTTGTTTGTTTTCGTAGAGACAGAACTGCCTCTTTCTTCATAGGTAGGGGAGTGTTCTGTGGTAAATATGACCTGGTGATGGATGGATCCAGCTCCCTATTAAATCCAGCAAACATTTGAGGGCAGTTGTCATATTCTGTTCTTTCTTCCAGTCTAAAATGCTCCCAGTTCCTTTAGTCCAAGGGTTAGCACATTAAAGGGCCAGATGCTAAATATTTTAGGCTTCAAAGACTAAGAGACAAAAGCAAGAATAACATGTAGGTATAATGAGATAAAACAAATTTCCACAAAATTTTAATGAATGAAATTCAAAATATAAATGAGTACAACTTTTTGTAATATAGCTCCATTATGGAGAAGAATTGGGTTGTTTTGTGGGGGATGGGGTAGGAAGTAGGGGGTAGGGTGGTCTACAGGAGGATCTTGTGCTAGAAACCTAGGACTAAGACCAAATATGAAAACAAAAGATGCTCCTATCACTTCTATCTTTATAAGAGCTTTAGAAGCTCTGTGCCAGGACCAGGGGCAGAGACCAAATGTGTCTTCCTCTTCATTTGTTTTCTATTTTTGAGACAGTTTGAGACAGAGTCTCACTCTATCACCCAGGCTGGAGTGCAGTGACGTGATCATAGCTCATTGCAGCCTCAAACTCCTGGGCTCAAGCAATCCTCCTGCCTTATCTTCCTGAGTAGCCAGAACTACAGGTGCATGCCACCTACGCCCAGATCATGTTTGTATTTTTTATAAAGATGCAGTCTTGTTATGTTGCCTAGACTGGTCTCAAACTCCTGGGCTAAAGTAATTCTCTCTCAGCCTCTCATGTAGCTGGGACTGCCTGTGCACATCACAATGACTGGCTAAATTCATTATTACTACCATTTCTGTAGAGATGGAGTCTCACTATGTTGCCTAGGCTGGTCTTGAACTCCAGGCCTCTAGCATTCCTCCCACCTTGGCTTTCCAGAGTGTTGGGATTACAGGTGTGAGCTACCATGCCAAGCAATCACAAGGGTCTTTACGATAGCAAGAGGGAGGTAGAAGAGTCAGAATTGGAGGAGATGTGATGATGGAAGCAGAGGTGAGATGCTCCGCTTCTTGCTTTGAAGATAGAGTTAGGAGCCATGAGCCAAGGAATGTGGGTGGCTTCGTGAAGCTGGAAAAGGCAAGGGAACACATTCTCTTTAGGCCCTCCAGGAGGAATGCAGCCCTGCTGACGCCTTGACTTTAGCCTTGTTATGCCTATTTTGGATTTCTGAGCTTCAGAACTGTCAGATAGTGGACTTGTGATGTTTTAAGCCACTCAATGTAGGGTAGTGTGTAAAAGAAGCAAGAAGAAATGAACACGAAGCCAGGCACAGTGGCTAATGCCTACGATCCCAGCATTTTAGGAGGCTGAGGTGGGAGGATCAGTTGAGCCCAGGAGTTCAAAACCAGTCTGTACAACATGGTGAGACCCTGTCTAAAAAAAAAAAAAGTCATGGTAGCACACACCTGTAGTTTTAGCTACTAAGGAGGCTGAGGCGGGAGGATTGCTTGAGCATGTGAGTTCAAAGTTGCAGTGAGCTGTGATTGCACCACTTCACTCTAGCCTGGTTGACAGAGGGAGTTCTTGTCTTTAAAAAAAAAAAAAGAGAGAGAAAAGAAAAGAAATGAGTGAGCATGGTGGGAATGGGGACAGACGGCAATATTAAATAGAGTGTTCAGGGTTGTCCTCATAAGTGAAAACTGAACAAAGGCTTGAAGGAGGGAAAGGAGCTGGCCAAGGTGCTTAGGGAAGAGCATTGCAGGCAGAAGCAACAGAATGAAGATGTTAGGAGGGAACTCCTTGGTGTGTCTAAGGCTCAGGATGGAGTCCAGTGCAGCAGAGAGAGGGAGGAAGAGAAGCAGGGGAGGAGGCCAGGGAGGTGTTGGGCTGAGATCACTACAGGTTGTGTCAGCCCTGGGAGGTTATTGCTGGGGCGTTGACTTTTACTCTGACTGAGATGGGAACTGCAGGAAGGTTCTGAGCAGAGAGGTGACATGATCTGTCTCTCTATTTAAAAGCACCCCCTGGCTGCTGATTTGGGAAAGACTACAGGGAGGTTTTGGTAGAAGCAGGGAGGCCAAGCTGTCACGATGTGCGGGTGGGAGATGATAGTGGTCCTGACCAGGGTCCTGGTGGCGGTGAGAGATGGTCAGAACCTGGATACATGTTGAAGACTATCAACAGGATTTCCTGAGAGACTGCACGTGGGGTGTAAGAGAAGGCAGGGGTCATGGTGGAGTTTGATTCAAATTGAATTATTAAGTAATTAAAAAAAAACACTACTGCCTTTCCCAATCCTACCAAGTAAAGGATGCTAGATGAAAGAAATCTCAAGTCAGGCCAAGTGCAGTGGCTCACACCTGTAGTTCCAACAGTTTGAGAGGCAGAGATGGGAGTGGCTTTTAAGGCCAAGAGTCAGCAGCCTTGGCAACATAGCAAGACCTCCTCTCTACAAAAATAAAAGAAAGAAATTTAGTAAAATAAATGTAGCCAGGCATGGTGGTGTATGCATGTGGTTTCAGTTACTCAGAAGGCTGAAGTGGGCAGATAACTTTTGAGGCTAGGAGTTTGAGGCCAGCTTGGGCAACATAGCAAGACTTCTCTCTCTACAAAAATTTAAAAAAAAATAGCCTGGCATGGTGGAACCTGCCTGCATTCCCAGGTATTAGGGAGGCTTAGGCAGAAGGATCTCTTGATGTCAGTTGGTCAAGGCTGTAGTGAGCCATAATTACACCACTGCACTCCAGCCTGGGTGATGGAGCAGAACCCTGTCTCAAAATACAAATAAAATGAAATCTCAAGTCAGACCAGTTCCATCTAGGCTATGCAGGCCTTTCAACTGCATAGCCACATGATTGGGTTTGTGTGGCTGTGGATGAGAAGACTGCTGCCCAATTATTGTTGACTGTATAATCAGTTTATTTTTAAATATAGTAGTAATGGTCTTGATGGTCTCAGATACATGTGGGTTTTGGAATTCTTTTTGGGACAAGTTTTAACATCTAATTGGTTCCATCATTTCATATTTTTTATCAGATCAATTTTTTTTGTTTGTTTGTTTTGAGACAGAGTCTCACTTTGTCACCCAGGCTGGAGTACAATCTTGTCTCACTGCAACCTCCACCTCCCAGGTTCATGCGATTCTCCTCCATCAGCCTCCTGAGTAGCTGGGATTACAAACACGTGCCACCACTCCCGGCTACTTCTTTGTATTTTGGTAGATACGGGGTTTTACCACATTGGCCAGGCTAGTCTCGAATCCCTGACCTCAAATGATCCACCCACTTTGGCCTCCCAAAGTGCTAGTTTTATAGGAGTGAGCCACCGTGCCAGGCACTTAACAATTTTTAATAGAATCAGAGTTGATATTACACTACCTAATCAGTTTTGATTAATGAAAAATGAAATTGTGTTGTTTGCACTTTATCCAAATTTGGTGTCATATTGGCTAAATCAGATCAACGCTTGAACAGAGGCAAAATTAGAGCTTCTTTATCACGCGACATTATGTTGTTCTTGAAGAAGATGCCATTTTTCTATTGTAGTCTTTATAATAAACAGCTGCTATCATTGCAAACTTGCTGTTTTGGCACATAGGAATTTTTCACTAGAAGGCATGTGAAGAAAGACCAAGGCCATTTGTAATGAATTTAGCATTCATTGTTTGACTGCATGACTGTCCCGGAGCTGTAACTTTACTAATGAATTTTTCAGAACCCACTTGGCTAGCAACTGAGACTAACCAGCCACTCACCCTCATTATTCAGTGTTCTTTTATTCTTGTCTATTCCTTCTCAAACTTGGCTACGCTCACAAAGTGATAAAAACTTGCATTTCTTTTCTTTTTAATTTTTATTTATTTATTTATTTTGAGATGAAGTGTTGCTCTTGTTACCCAGGCTGGAGTGCAGTAGCATGGTCTGGAATCACTGCAACCTCTAGGATCATAGTAACCTCTTGATCCTTGTGCCCCTGTGGTTTTATGCCTTACTCTTAATGGGAACCATAAACATAGTTCTAAGGAGGCTGGGAGGTCTGGACTGGGTGGAATTCACCCCAGCATGGCAAAGCAGCTGTGGCCAGACTACTTCTCTAGATTCCTCCTCACTGGACAGGGCATCTCTGAAGGAAAGGCCCCAGTCAGGGGCTTACAGATAAAACTCTCATCTCCCTGGGACAGAGCACCTGGGGGAAGGAGCAGCTGTGGGCGCAGCTTCAGTGGATTTAAACTTTCCTGCCTGCCGACTCTGAAGAGAGCAGCTGATCCTGACAAGTGGGATTCTCCCAGCACAGCGCACCAGCTCTGCTGTGGGACAGACTGCCGCCTCAAGTGGGTCGCTGACCCCTGAGCCTCCTGACCAGGAGAGACCTCCCAACAGGGGTTGAGAGACACCTCGTACAGGAGAGCTCTGGCTGGCATCAGGTTAGTGTCCCTCTGAGATGCAGTATCCAGAGGAAGGAGGAGGCAGCAATGTTAGCTGTTCTGCAGCCTCCGGTGTTAATACCCAGGTGGACAGGGTCTGGAGTGGACCTTCGGCAAACTGCAGCAGACCTGCAGAACAGGAGGGGCCTGACTGTTAGCATAAAAGCTAAGAAACAGAAAGCAACACTATCAACATCAACAAAAAAGACCCCACACAGAAACGTCTTCCAAAGGCCATCAGCATCAAAGATCATAGGTAGATAAATCCACGAAGATGAGGATAAAACAGTGCAAAAATGCTGAAAATTCCAAAACCAGAATTCCTCTTCTCCTCAAATGGTAGCAACTCCTATCCAGCAAAGGCACAAAACTGGACAGAGAATGAGACTGACTAATTGATAGAAGTAGGCTTCAGAAGGTGGGAATAGCAAACTCCTCTGTGCTAAAGGAGCATAGACTAACCAAATGCAAGGAATCTTAGAACCTTGATAAAAGGCTACAGGAACTGCAATCTAGAAGAATCAGTTTATAGAGGAACATAAATGACCTGATGGAGCTGAAGAAACCCAGCACAGGAACTTTGTGAATCATGCACAAGTACCAATAACTGAATTGATCAAGCAGAAGAAAGGATATCAGTGATTGAATATCACTTTGCTGAAATAAGGCATGAAGACAAGATTAGAGAAAAAAGGAATGAAAAGGAATGAACAAAGCCTTCAAGAAATATGGGACTATGTGAAAAGGCCAAACCTATGATTGATTGGTGTACCTGAAAGTGATGGGGAGAATGGAACCAAGTTGGAAAACACACTTCAGGATTTTATACTGGAGAACTTCTCCAACCTAGCCAGACAGGCTAACATTTAAATTCAGGAAATAGAACCACTACTAAGATAATCCTTGAGAAGAGCAACCCCAAGTCATGTAATTGTCAGATTCTCCAAAGTTGAAATGAAGGAAAAAATGTTAAGGGCAGCCAGAGAGAAAGGTCAGATTACCTACAAAGGGAAGTTCGTCAGACTAACAGCAGATCTCTCTGCAGAAGCCCTACAAGCCAGAAGAGAGTGGGGGCCAATGTTCAACATTCTTAAAGAAAAGAATTTTCATCCCAGAATTTCATATCCAGCCAAACTAAGCTTCATAAGGAAAGGAGAAATAAAATCCTTTTTAAATAAGGAAATGCTGAGGAATTTTGTCACCACCAGACCTGCCTTACAAGAACTTCTGAAGGAAGTACTAAATATAGAAAGGAAAAACTGGTACCAGCCACTGCAAAAACACACCAAAATATAAAGACCAAGGAAACTATGAAGAAACTACATCAACTAATGTTCAAAATAACCAGTTAGCATTGTGATGACAGGATCAGGTTCACACATAACAATGTTAACCTTAAATGTAAATGTGTTAAATTCCCCAATTAAAAGACACAGACTGGCAAATCGGGTAAAGAACCAAGTCCCATCAGTGTGTTGCATTCATTCAGGAGAACATCTCACATGCAAAGACACACATAGGCTCAAAAGAACGGGATTGGGGAATATCTGCCACACAAATGAAAAGCAGGAAAAAAAAAAAAAAGTAGAGTTGCAATCCTAGTCTCTGCTAAAACAGGTTTTAAACTAACAAAGATCAAAAAGACAAAGAGGATCATTACATAATTATAAAGAGATGAAGGAAACAAGAAGAGGTAACTATCCTAAATATATGTGCACCCACCCAATACAGGAGCACTGCGCTTCATAAAAGAAGTTCTTAGAGACCTACAAAGAGACTTAGACTCCTACACAATAATACTGTGAGGCTTTAACACCCCACTGTCAATATTAGGCAGATCAAGGAGACAAAATATTAACAAGGATATTCAGGACTTGAACTCAGCTCTTAACCAAGCAGACCTAATAGACATCTAGAACTCTCCACCCCAAATCAACAGAACGCATTCTTCTCAGTGCCGCATAGACTTATTCTAAAATTTACCACATAATTGGAAGTAAAGCACTCTTCAGCAAATGAACGGAAATCATACACAGTCTCTCAGACCACAGGGCAATCAAATTAGAACTCAGGGTTAAGAAACTCACTCAAAACCACAGCCTGTTCCTGAATGACTACTGGGTAAATAACGAAATTAAGACAGAAATAAAGAAGTTCTTTGAAAACAGTGAGAAAAATGTACCAGAATCTCTGGGACACAACTAAAGCAGTGTTAAGAGGGAAATCAGAAAGCTGGAAAGATCTGATATCGACACCCTAACATCACAATTATAAGAACTGGAGAAGCAAGAGCAAACAAATTCCAAAGCTAGCAGAAGACAAGAAATAACTAATATCAGAGCAGAACTGAAGGAGATAGAGACCCGAAAAACCCTTCAAAAAAATCTATGAATCCAGGAACTAGTTTGTTGAAAAGATTAACAAAATAGACAGACTGCTAGCTAGATTAATAAGAAAAGAGAGATGAATCAAATAAACATGAGAAAAAATGATAAAGGGAATATCACCACTGATCCCATAGAAATGCAAACTACTGTCAGAGAATACTTATAAACACCTCTATGCAAATAAACTAGAAAATCTAGAAGATACGGATAAATTCCTGGACGCATACACCCTCCGAAGACTTAACCAAGTAGAAGTCGAATCGCTGAATAGACCAATAATACATTCTGCAATTGAAGCTGTAATTAATAACCTAGAAATGAAAAGAAGCCCAGGACCAGTCAGATTTACAGCCAGATTCTACAAGAGGTACAAAGAGGAGCTGGTACCATTCCTCGTGAAACTATTCCAAACAATAGAAAAAGAAGGGCTTCTCCCTAATTCATTTTATGAGGCCAGCCTCATCCTGATACCAAAACCTGTCAAAGACACAACATAAAAAAGAAAATCTCAGGCTGATATCCCTGATGAACACTGATGCAAAAATTCTCAATGAAATACTGGAAAACAAATCAGCACATCAAAAAGTGTATCCACCATGATGAAGTTGGCTTCATACCTGGGATGCAAGGCTGGTTCAATATATGCAAATCAATAAACATAATCCATCACATAAACATAACCAATGACAAAAACCACATGATTGTCTCAATAGGTGCAGAAAAAGCATTTGATAAAATTCAGCATTCCCTCATGTTAAAAACTCTCAGTAAACTAGGTATTGATGAAACATATCTCAAAATAACAAGAGCTATTTAAAACAAGCCCATAGCCAGTATCGTACAGAATGGGCAAATGCTGGAAGCATTCCCTTTGAAAACTGGCACAAGACAAAGATGCCCTCTCTCATCACCCCTATTCACCATAGAATTGGAAGTTCTGGCCAGGGCAATCAGGCAAGAGAAAGAAATAAAGGGTATTCAGATAGGAGGAGAGGAAGTAAAATTGTCTCTCTTTGCAGATGATATGATTATATATTTAGAAAACCCCATCATCTCAGCCCAAAAACTCCTTAAACTGATAAGCAACTTCAACAAAGTCTCACAAAATCAATGTGCAAAAATCACAAGCATTCCTATGCCCCAATAATAGAGAAGCAGAGAGCCAAATTATGAGTGAACTCCCATTCACAATTGGTTCAAAGAGAACAGAATACCTAGGAATAAAATTGAAAAGTGATGTGAAGCACCTCTTCAAGGAGAACTACAAACAACTGCTCAAGTAAATAAAAGAGGATATAAACAAATGGAAAAACCTTCCATGCTCATGGATAGGAGGAATCAATGTCATGAAAATGGCCATACTGCCCAAAGTAATTTATAAATTAAATGCTATTCCCATCAAGCTACCATTGACTTTCTTCACAGAATTAGAAAAAAACTACTTTAAATTTCATATGGAACCAAAAAAGAACTTGTATAGCTAAGACAGTCCTAAGCAAAAAGAACAAAGCTGAAGGCATTGCACTACCTGACTTCAAACTATACTACAAGGCTACAGTAACCAAAGCAGCATGGTACTGGTGCCAAAACAGATACATAGACCAATGGAGCAAAACAGAAAACTCAGAAATAACACCACACATCTACAACCATCTGATCTTCAACAAACTTGACAAAAACAAGCAATATGGAAAGAATTCCCTATTTAATAAATGGTGATGGGAAAGCTGGTTAGCCATATGCAGAAAACAGAAAGTGGACCCCTTCCTTACACAGTATACAGAAATTAACTCAAGATGGATTAAAGACTTATAAATATAAGACCCCACCAAAAAAAAAAAAAAAACCCTAGAGGAAAACCTAGGCAATACCATTCAGGGCATAGGCATGGGCAGAGACTTCATGACTAAAACACCAAAAGCAATTGTAACAAAAGCCAAAATTGGCAAGTGGGATCTAATTAAACTAATGAGCCTCTGTACAGCAAAAGAAACTATTATCAGAGTGAACAGGCAGCCTACAGAATGGAGGAAAATTCTTTGCAATTTCCCTATCTGACAAAGCCCTAGTATCCAGAATCTACAAGGAACTTAAACAAATTTACAAGAAAAATCTAAAGCCCCATCAAAAAGTGAGTGAAGGATATCAGCAGACACTTCTCAAAAGAAGACATTTATGTGGTCAACAAACGTGAAAAAGAGCTCATCATCACTGGTCATTAGAGAAATGCAAATCAAAACCACAATGAGATACCATCTCATGCCAGTTAGAATAGCGATGATTAAAAAGTCAGGAAACAACAGATGCTGATGAGGCTGCTGAGATACAGAAATGCTTTTACACTGTTGGTGTGAGTGTAAATTAGTTCTACCATTGTGGAAGATAGTGGGGCGATTCCTCAAGGATCTAGAACCACAAATACCATTTGACTCAGCAATCCCATTACTGAGTATGTACCCAAAGGATTATAAATCATTCTTCTAAAAAGACACACGCACACATATGTTTATTGCAGCACTGTTTACAATAGCAAAGACTTGGAACCAACCAAATGTCCATCAATGATAGACTGGATAAATAACATATGGCATATACACACCATGGAATACTGTGTAGCCATAGAAAATAATGAATTCACATCCTTGAGAAACTAACACAGGAATAGAAAGCCAAACACTGCACGTCCCCACTCGTAAGTGGGAGTTGAACAATGAGAACACATGGACAGAGGGAGGGGATCATCACACATCGGGGCCTGTCCGTGGTGGGTGGGGGACAAGGGGAGGGAGAGCATTAGGACAAATACCTAGTGTGTGCGGGGCTTAAAACCTAGATGAAAGATAGGTAGGTTCAGCAAATCACCATGGCACATGGGTACTTATGTTAAAAAGCTGCATATTCTGCACATGTATCCCAGAAATTGAAGTTAAAAAAAAAAAGTATTCTGTATTTTTAAGTTTTCTTTTAATTGAAATGTAATAATTGTGCATATTTATAGGATACAATGTGTGATGTTTTTTACATGTGTGCCATTGCACAATAGTCAAATCAGCTATTTAGCAGATCTCTCACCTCAGCATTTCCTTGTAGCGAAAACATAGTCTTGTATTTGAGTTATTGTGAAATTTTTCTCATATATTTGGAGCATTATTCCCCTTTGTTATGTGCATAGTTTGCATTTTGTCACCAAAGTTCATCACCTACATTCTAGTCCCTTTCATTCCTCAAGAATTATCCCACTTCCAAAATCAATGATTCAGACATGGTCTTCTCTGACCATTACCTCATGTCATTAGAGTATAATCACTTAACTGCTGTCTCTTCACTGGGGCCTCCAACTCACTGAACATTTTTGGTTTTATTGAGACAGGGTCTCACTTTGGCACCCAGGCTGGAGTCAAGAATTGAGGTTTGGTAACCTCCCCCTAGGTTTTGGAGGATGTATGCAAATGCCTGGTTGTCTAGGCAGAGGTTTGCTGCTGGGGCAGGGCCCTCATTGAGAACCTCTGCTAGGGCAATGTGGAAGGGGCATACGGGGTTGAGGCACCCACAGATAGTCCCCACTGGGGCACTGCTTAGTGGAGCTGTGAGAAGAAGGCCACCATCCTTCAGAGCCCAGAATAGTAGATCTCCCAACAGCATGCCCTGCGTGCCTGGAAAAGCTTCAGACACTCAACATCAACCCATAAAAGCAGCTGGGAGGGAGGCTATACCCTGCAAAGCCACAGGGGCAGAGCTTCCCAAGACCATGGCAACTCTTGCATCAGTGTGACCTGGATGTGAGACATGGAGTCAAAGGGTATTATTTTGAATCTTTAATATTTGAATGCCCCACTGGATTTTGGACTTGCATTGGGCCTGTAGCCCCTTGTTTTGATCAATTTCTCCCATTTGGAATGGGGATAATTTCCCAATGCCTATACCCCCATTGTATCTAGGAAGTAACTAACTTGCTTTGGATTTTACAGTCTCATAGCTGGGAGGGATATGCCTTGTCTCAGATAAGACTTTGGACTGTGGACTTTTGAGTTAATGATAAAATGAGTTAAGACTTTGGGGGACTGTTGGGAAGGCATGATTAGTTTTGACATGTGAGGACATGAGATTTGGGAAAGGCCAGGGGTGAAATGACATGGTTTGGCTGTGTCCCCACCCAAATGTCATCTTGAATTGTAGCTTCCATAATTCCCATGTGTTGTGGGAGTGACCCAGTGGGAGACAATTGAATCATGGGGTGGTTTTTCTCATACTATTCTCCTGGTAGTGAATAAGTCTCATGAGATCCGATGGTTTTATAAGCTGTTTCCCCTATTGCTTCACTCCCATGCTCTCTTGCCTGCTGCCATGTAAGAAGTGCCTTTCACCTTCCACCATAATTGTGAGGCCTTCCAAGTCGTGTGAAACTGTGAGACCGTTAAACCTCTTTTTCTTTATAAATTACCCAGCCTCAATTATGTCTTTATTCGTAGCATGAGAACAGACTAATACAAGTTGTTAAACCATTTCACTGATGAGAATTGAGAGATTCAGGCCAGGCGTGGTGGCTCAAGCCTATAATCCCAGCACTTTGGGAGGCCGAGACGGGTGGATCACGAGGTCGGGAGATCAAGACCATCCTGGCTAACACGATGAAACCCTGTCTCTACTAAAAATTACAAAACACTAGCTGGGCGAGGTGGCAGGCGCCTGTAGTCCTAGCTACTTGGGAGGCTGAGGCAGGAGAATGGCGTAAACCCAGGAGGCGGAGCTTGCAGTGAGCTGAGATCCAGCCACTGCACTCCAGCCTGGGCTACTGAGCAAGACTCCATCTCAAAAAAAAAAAAAAAAAAAAAAAAAAAAAAAAGAGAGAATTGAGAGATTCATATCGGGATAATTTGCCCATCACCACAGTGGATAAGTGGCAGAACATTGGTGTTCCTTCTCTTGGTTAGCCTGTAGATTTCATTTAGATTGGAGGGGAGTAGAATTCATAAATTTCCTGGTACAAATTTTATGATCACTCTGAAGTAGAATTGGCACTTTATTGTGGAGTTGCCAGGTTATTTCACACTGCAGCTCCTGTTGCATGACCTGATAATGAAGTTATTATGTATAAGAGTGTATCTCTAGATGTATCGAAAATACATCTGCTGAGTCAGCCCAGAGGAGCCAAGCCATGGCCTGGTCTCTGACGGAGTTTGACAAAAATTTTCTTTTCTCATCTCATCTGCTCTTGTCTCTTTCCTTTTTTTTTTTCCTCCTCTCCATCTCCCTCTCCCTGTCCTTGTCTCTGTCCCTCGAGTCTGGTTCTGTCACCTAGGCTGCAGTGCAGTGATGCAGTCACAGGTCACTGCAACCTCTGCCTCCCAGGCTCAAGCCATCCTCCCACCTCAACCTCCTGAGTAGCTGGGACTACAGATGCCCACCACCACACCAAGCTACTTTTTTTTTTTTTTTTTTTTTTTTGGTAGAAATGAGAGTTTCACTATGTTGCCCAGGCTACATTTGAACTTCTGAACTCAAGCGATTTGCTGTCCTCAGCCTCCAAAAGATTGAGGATTATAGGCATGAGCCACTGCGCCCAGTCAGTTTGAGCTTTTCATACACACATTCTCAGGGATGTCATCCTTGACTGCAGCCTGTGGATGCTGATGGGGAGTAGCACAGTCTGAATCATGGTGTCCTTCAAAAAGTCGGTGTCCTTCAAGGATCTGGCTGTGGACATCACCAGGGAGGAGTGGGCCCTGCTGGACACAGCCCTGAGGAAGAACAGAGACATGATACTGGAGATCTTGAATCCTGTGGCATCTGTGGCTGAATCTGTCAACATTCATTTACTTCATCAAATACTACCCAGAATAGCTTCCCCACATTCCACTCCATCTCTGCCCTGGTGCCTATGCGGTAGTCCCCACCTCATCTGCTTTAAATACATTCCCAGACCCTCAGTGGATGCCTGAAATGAGAGAGTATCTCTATGCTGTTTATTCCTGTACATTCATACCTATGATAAGGTTTAAATTAGGCACACGCAAAAGATTAACAGTAAAAATTAATAATACAATCAAATCATATAAATATCTACTACAATCAAAGTTATGTAAATGTGGTCTCTTAAAATATCTTACCGCATGATACTTAATTTTCAGACCACAGTTGACTGCAGGTAACTGAAGCCACAAAAGCATAACCTCAACTGAGGGAGGACTAGTTAGCACCCCTATAGCACTCAGAACTAACTGGACAGAATTTGCTTATTTATTCACTTATGTGTAGCTTGTCATCTCATGAGAATGCCCACTTCCTGACCAAGAATTTATAGGTTTTTTTGCTACTCCATATCTAACACCCAGAACCATGCTGGACGCTCAATGGATATTTGTTAAAAGGAGGAAAAACTGTGTTAAGTATTTACTAACAACCGTTCTGCTCAGTGAACCATGGTGGAGTTTGACACCCCAGTAGTAAACATGGCAGAGACTATTCCTCTAAAATAGACCTCTCAGCGTTCTGATTGAGCTTATGCCTATTAGACGTCTTTTGAAAATAAGATCTAATCCACTGTGGAAACAATACCATCCTGGTTGTAAAAAAGAGAAGGTATAGCAGCCTGTCAGAGACAGTGTCTCATTCTGTCACCCAAGCTGGAGGGCAGTGGCACAGTCAGCTCACTGCAGCCTCAAATTTCTGGGCTCAAGTGAGCCTCCTGCCTCGGCTTCCTGAGTAACTGGGACTGCAGACATACACCACGATACCTAACTGAGTTTTTATTCTTTTAGAGACAAGGTCTCTGTGTTGCCCAGACAGGCCTCGAACTCCCAGCCTCAAGTCACAATCTCCCAAGGTGCTGCAATTACAGGTAGAGGCCTCCATGCCTGGCCATGCAGTCTATCTTTAGCCCTGGGCACGAGCATCAGCAAACAGCTCCCCAGTCTCTGAGCTCCAGGCCAGGTGCCCTTCCTGCTCTGGGCGGCGCCTCCCATGTCTCTGGTATTCAGGGCACTCTTCCTGGCATTGCCATTTCATGTGTGCTGTGTTCCTCCCCTCCCCGCCCTTGATGATCAGTCACAGATCTCAGCACAGAACTAAACGTTCAAGCCCATGTTTTCTGCAAACAGGATATCAGGTCTCCAAATCAGGTGTGAGTGCTCAGAGCCAGGAGAGGAGAAGCGGAGGGGAGGAGGTTGCCCCAAATCCTGAGTGCAGGTGAGCTCCAGGTTCTGTGAGCTGGTGTGAAGAGCCACCCAGGAGGGACAGGGCTGGGGCCATGTCAACCTCAGATGTCCTTGAGGGAGTGGCTTTTCCAACGTCGTATTGAGGTCAGTGTAAAAATGCCTGTCCAGTGGTGTCATAATTCTTCAGACATTTCCCTCTGTCTTCATCTAGCCTTCAGCACGTTCCTTGGCCTCAGAGGGAGGTATCTTCCTTCCATGCGTCTTTGACGGGAGTTAAACTTGATACAGTACCCTTTGTTTTTGGCCCTCCCCTTGTTGATTTCCGCTGTCTCAATCTCCCAACATCCATCTTTTAATTTTCCCTCTCATTTTGGTCTTAACAATATTCTCTAATTGTTGATGTCCTATAATGTTCTTCTGATCGCTGGTATATTCCTTTATTTCGTGTCTTCACTCTTTGTTGCAGATCAATATTTGAAACATACTTGCTTGCTTTTGTAAAATGTTCCTTCCCCTAATGCCACTATAGCTGTTTCTTTTCTCAAAGAAACATCTTTTCACATCTTCTCAGGTATGGAAAGTGAACTTGAAGGGTATGAAACGATAGTCACACAGGCTATCTTTAGGAAATTCCCATTCATCCATGCGTCAGTTTTAAGTCTCAGGGAATGACCCTGCCTGTCCACATAAGGGACCTGGGACTGGGATGAGTTAGAAACTCGGCGCAACCACCTGCCTGAAAATAGAGATGAACGTAGGCGCTGCCCCAGCAGCAAATGTTGCATAATTTGAATTTTGGAATGAAATTGGCCTAAAGTCAAACTGTAATCTGAGTTTCTATGAAATGGAGACTGCTTAATCATACCTCACATATCTAGCATTTGGAATATAAACAAGATCTAAAACTTAACCGGAAAGCAATGCAGGTGACGGGCTGAAGTTTAGAAACTGGATGCGAATGTAAGAAAGTAACGCTCCATTTGAAGATAACTGACTCAGGGAGACTTAAGCTGGAGAGGATCCCTGAAGGGCCAACTCAGAAGTAACATGCAAAGGAATGAATGAAGGAATGTATGTGAGCAAGCCTCCCACAGCCTCTTCCTTCCATGCCAAGAGCAGAGATTTCTTACCAGAGTGGAGCTTTTTTAATGTAATGAGCCTGGGGAAGATTTCACATACAACCCCAAACTTCTGTCCGCCTGGCCTGGCCTTCATTTTTCTGCCTTCTCGCCTCACGTGCTGCCTTCTTGTCTTCTGACTCTGCCTTCCTCTTTTCTCGGCTTCTGGCCTTTTGCCTTCCAGCCTTTCTGGCCTTCTGACCTTCTACTTTGTTCCTTTCTGGCTGCTGCCGTCTGGCCTGGCCTTCTGCCTTCTGGCCTTGCCTTCTTGCCTCCACACCTTCTGCATTTGGCCCTCTGGCTTTCTTTACTTCTGCCTTCTGACCATCTGACTTGGCCTTCTGCCTTCTGATGATCTGATCTGGCTTTCTGCCTTCTGGCTTGGCCTTCTGCATTCTGGCCTCCGGTCATTCAGGCCTTCTGCCTCTGGCCTCTGGCCTTCTGCTTTCTAGCCATGTGGCCTACCGCCATCTGGCCTGGCCTTCTGCGTTCTTGCCTTCTGGCTTTCTGGAGCTCTGGCATGATGTCTTCCTTTTGGTGTTCTGTCTTCTGGCCTGGACTTGTGCCTTCCCGCATTCTGGCTCTCTGGCCTGGCCTTTTGTTTTCTGGCAGTCTTCTCTCTGGCCTGGCCTCTGGTTTTCTGCCTTCTGGCTTTCTGCCCATCTGGCCTGGTCTTTGGCCTTCCGTCCTCCTGTCATTCCTTCTAACCTCCTTGGCCATCCTCCTTTCTGTGTTCTCCTTTTGGTGTTCTGCCCTCTGGTCTGGCCTTCTGCGTTTTCGCCTGGAGTTCTATTTTCTCACCTACTGACCTTCTGGCCTTTGTCCCTGGTCTTCTGCCTCCTGGCCACGTGGCCTTGCCTTCTGCCCTCTAGTCTTCTGGCCTGGCCTTCTTCCTTCTGGTCTTCTGCTTTCTGGCCTGGCCTTCTGTTTTCTGTCCTTCTGTCCTTTTCCCTTCTGGCCCTCTGCCTTCTGGCCTTCTGGCTTTTGTCCTTCTGGCCTTCTGCTTTCTTGTCATTTGCCCTTCTGCACCTGGCCTGGCCTTCTGCATTCTGGCCTCCTGGCCTTCTGGCTTATGGCCTTCTGTCCTCTGGTCTTTTTTTTTTTGTGCCTTGTAGCCTTCTGCCTTCTGGCCTGGCCTTCTGCCTTCTGGCCTTCTGCCTTCCGCTCATCTGGCCTGGCCTTCTGGCTTTTTGGCTCTCCGGCCTGACCATCTACTATCTTTCTGTTGTTGTTCTGGCTTCTTGGCTTATCTTCTGTATTCTTGCCTGGCCTTCTGTATTTTGTTCCTGCCTACTGACCTTCTGGCCTTCTTCCCTGGCTTTTTGGCCTCCTGCCTTCTGACCTTGTGGCCTGGCCTTCTGCACTCTGGCCTTCTTCTTTTTGGCCTTGTGTCCTGGTCTTTGCCTTCTGAGATCTGGCCTTCTGTCTTCTGGGTAGCTGACTGGGCCTTTGGCCTTCTCACCTTCTTGTTTTCTTCCTGGCCTTCTGCTGGCTGCTCTTCTGGCCTTCTGCCCTCTGGCCTGTGTTTCTGGTCTTGCCTTCTTTCTGACTTCTGGCCTTTTCTGGCCTGGCTTTTTCTTTCCTGGCTCTCTTTTCTCTAGCTTGGCCTTCTGTGTTGTGCCCTTCTAGCCTTCTGACTTTCAGCCTGCTCACCTCTGTCCATCTGGCTTGGGCTGCTGCCTTCTTGCTTGGCCTTTGCTTGCTGGCCTTCTGGCCTTCTGCCTTCAGGAATTCTGGCCTTTTGGACTGGCCTTATGTTTTTCTGGCCCTCTTCTCTCTGGCCTGGCCTCTGGCCTTCTGCCTTCTGGTCTTCTGCCCATCTGGCCTAGCCTTTTGCCTTCTTGACTTGTCTTTTGTTTTCTGGCCTCTGACCTGCTGTCTTCTGACCTTCTGACCTTCTGTCTTGGCCTTCTGGATTTCTTCCCTGGTCTTTTTGCTTCTGGCCTTCTTCCCTGGCTTTCTGCCTGCTGGCCTTCTGGCCACGTGACCTGGCCTTCTACCCTCCGGCCTTCTGGTCTAGCCTTTTGCCATCTTGTGTTCCGTCTTGGTCTTCTACCCTCTGGAAGTCTGACCAGGCCTTTCGCCATCTCACCTTCTTGCTTCCTTCCTGGCCTTCTGCTTGCTGGTCTTCTGGCCTTCTGCCTTCTGGCCTTCTTGCTTCTTGGTGCTCCGGCATGGCCATCTGTCTTTCTTTCAGTGTTCTGTCTTCTGGCTTGGCATTCTGACTTTTGGCATTCTTGCCTTATGGCCTGGTCTTTTGTTTTCTGGACTCCATCTCTCTGGCCTGGCCTCTGGCCTTCTGCTCATTTGGCTTGGCTTTCGGCCTTCTGTTTTTCTTTCTTCTGGTCTTCCTCCTTCTAACCTTCTGGCCTTCTGGCTTTCTGGCACTCTGGCTTGGCCTTCTTCCTGTTGGTGTTCTCTCTTGTGGTCTGACCTTCTGCCTTCTTGCCTCATTTTCTGTTTTCTGGCTTTCTTCCCTTGTCTACTTTCTTCTGGCCTTCTTCCCTGGCCTTCTGCATTCTTTCCTGGTGTTCTGTTTTCTGGCCTTCTGGCCTGCTGCCCACTGACCTTCTGATATTCTTCCCTGACCTTCTGCCATTCTTCCCTGACCTTCTGCCTTCTGGCCTTCTGGCCTGATATTTTGCCTTCTGGCTATGTGGCCAGGCCTCCAGCCCGCTCACCTTCTTGTTTCCTTTCTGCCCTTCTGCTTGCTGGTCTTCTAGCTTTCTACCTTCTGGCCTTCTGGCATGGCCTTTCCTTTTCTTCCCTCTGACCTGGCCTTGTGGCTTTCTGTCTTCTGGCCGTCTGGCCTGGCATTCTGTCTTCTAGCATGGCTTTCTGCCATCTGCCATTCCGGCCTCTGTCTTCTCTCCTGGTCTTCCGCTTTCTTACCCCTTATAGGTTCTGGCCTTTTGGCTTGGTCTTCTGCCTTCTTACCTTCTGACTTTCTGCCTCCTGGCCTTTGGCCTTTTGCCTATTTAGCCTTTTTGTTTGTTTTCTTTCTTTCTTTTTTTTTTTTTCTCCTGGCTTTCTCCCTTTTGGATTTCTGGCTCTCGGACTTTTGGTCTTCTGGACTGGCCGCCTTCTTATCGCCTTTCTGGCCTCCTAGCTTTCAGCCTGCTGACCTCTGGCCACTCGGCCTCGGCTTTTGCCTTCTTGCCTGGCCTTCTGCTTGTTGGCCTTCCAGCCCTCTGCCTTCTGGCATTCCTGCCTTCTTGCCTAGTCTTTTGTTTTCTGGCCCTCTTCTCTCTGGCCTGGCCTCTGGCCTTCTGGCTTCTGTCGTTCTGCTCATGTGGCCTGGCCTTTTGCCTTCTGGCCTTCTGGCTTTGGCTTTCTTTTGGCTTTGGCCTTCTTCTGCTTTCTGGCCATCTGGCCTGTCCTTCTGCCTCCTGGCCGCCTGCCTTCTTCCTTTTGGCCTTTGGCTTAATGGTGCTCTCGCCTGGCCTTCCTCCTCCTGTTCTGCCTTCTTGCCTTGCCTTTTGCTTTCTGGTCATCTGGCATGCTGTTTTCTGGCCTCCTGTTTTCTGACCCAGTGCTCTGTTTTCTGGCCTTCTGGCCTGCAACCTTTCGTTCCTCTGTCCTTCTTCTGGCCTTCAGGCTTTCTGGCACTGCAGCTTGGCCTTCTTCCTTTCAGTGTGTTGTTTTCTGGCCTGGCTTTCGCCCTTCTTGCCTGGCTTTCTGTTTTCTGGCCTTGTGACCTGCTTCCTGTTTACCTTCTGGCCTTCCTCCCCGGTCTTCTGCCTCTGGCCATCTTGCCATCTGCCTTCCGGCTGTCTGGCCGGGCCTTTGGCCTTCTCACTTTCTTCCTTCCTTCCTCTGCTTGCTTGGCCTCTGCTTGCTGGTCTTCTGGCCTCCTGCCTTCTGGCCTGTTTCTCTGGCCTGGCCTCCTGCCTTCTGGCCTTCTGACTTTTGTCTTCTGGAATTCTATCTTCTTGCCTTTGCCTTTCTGGCTCTCTGGCCTGGCCTTCTTTCTTCTGGTCTTCTGCCATCTGGCCTGGCCTTCTGCTTTCTGGGCATCTGACCTGCTGCCTTCTGGCCTTGTGTCCTGGCCTTCTGCCTTATTCCCTGGTCCCGTGCCTTCTTATTGTTTACCTTTTGGCTTTCTGACCTGGCCTCCTGCATTCGGGCCTTCTGCCCATTTGGCCTGGCCTTCTGACTTTGACCTCCTGACCTTCTGTCTTCTTGGCTCTGGCTTTCTGGCTCTCTGGCCTGTCCTTTCTTCTGGCCTTCTGTCTTCTGGCCTCCTGACTTTCTGGAACTCCGGGTCTTCTTTTGTTCGGTGTTCTGTCCTCTGGCCTGACTTTATGCTTTCTTGCCTTGCCTTCTGTTTTCTGGCCTTCTGGCCTACTGTCTTCTGGCCTTCTGGTCATGTGGCCTGGCCTTCTGCCCTCTTGCTTTCTGGCTTGGCCTTCTGCTTTCTGGCATTCTGTCCTGCTCTTCTGCCTTCTGGCCATCTGGCCTTCTGCTTGCTGATCTTCTGGCCGTCTGGCTTCTGGTTTGGCCTTCAGGCATTCTGATCTTCTGGCCTGACCTATTGTTTTCTGGCCCTATTCCTTCTGGCCTGGCCTCCTGGCTTTCTGCCTTCTGGCCTTCTTGGCAAGCCTTCTGGCCTGGCCTTTTGCCTCCTAACATTCTGGCCTTCTGACCTGGCCTTCCTGCTCTTTCTTTTGGTACAGTACCTGTTCAGGTCTTTTGCCTGTTTTTTTCCCGATTGGGTACTCTCCTTTTTCTTATTGGTTAGTAAGTGTTCTTTATATATTCTGGATATTAGTTCTTGGTTGAAGATATTATTGCTAATATGTTCTCCATTCTGTAGGTCGCTCTCTCATTCTCCTAATGGTGATATTTGTTGGACAGATATTCTCATTTGTAATACTATACATTTTATTTCTTTTTTCTTGCAACAGAATATAATTTTCTTAAGGATATTTAAATGAAGAAAGCAGCATCTTCCAGTGGATGAAGGAGTTTTAGCAGAGGGAGGGAGGTGGGAATGTCAGGAGCTTGGAGGACACAGGTGTCACCTGACCCTCAGGGATGTGTAAGAATCTGGAGCCGGGGGGAGGCTGCAGGAGTTTTGGGTGGGACAATCATGGAGGCTTTCTAAAGCCATGCTGTGGAGTTGGTCTTCCTTCCTGAAGTCCACAGAGAGCTGAAGTTTTGAGCAAGGGCTGTCAAGACCAGAGCTGGGGTTAGGATTATTAATTCAACAGCAAATGCCTGATGTGGTGAAGTGGAGTCAGAGAGAGCCCTGCCTAGAAAGACTTGGGGCAGCCTCATAGAGAGGGCTTAGCACTCTTTCTCCCCAAAGGCATATAGGCTGGGGATGGGGTGTGGAGACACATTCACGGATGCTGTGTCTTTAAGGATAATGCCACAGCCCTCTCTGGCTCTGACTCAGTCTAGAGCTGTCTTTCTGCTCTATGGAAAAGCTCAGAGAACAAGCAGATGAGTCAGAGGTTCACAGGGCAATCCTTCATCCATCAGTGCTCTGGTAGCATTGGAGGAG
This sequence comes from Macaca nemestrina, assembly GCF_043159975.1. Taxonomy (NCBI): domain Eukaryota; kingdom Metazoa; phylum Chordata; class Mammalia; order Primates; family Cercopithecidae; genus Macaca; species Macaca nemestrina. The sequence goes on from NC_092139.1 coordinate 61,126,920, forward strand.
ATGGGGCAAGTCTGCCAAACTCCTCTCACTGAAATCTAAACATCTCAGAACCCAGATAGGGACATGGAAATCATACGTTTTATTTTGAAAAATATCATCACTCTTCAAAAAATATTTAAGGTGACTAACAAAATAATAGCAATAACATCTCTACTGTATCCTTAGGCCAGACCCCATACTGGTCATTATGGTAGGAGACGCACTTGGAGCTGTGCACAGAGAGGACGCCAAAAGCAGAGGCATGTGATGGAGAATAAGGCAGGAGCTCAAAGAGCCTGTGGTGGGGAGTTGTATGTGTCCACCTGGCCAGGCTATAGCACCCAGTTACTCAATCCAACACTCATCTAGGTGTTGCTCTCAAGGGATTTTGTAGATGGGCTAACATCTACTATCAGTTGACTTAAGATAAGGAGATTACCTTCAGTAAACTGAATAGGCCCCATTTGATCAGTTAAAAGGCCTAAAAAGTGGAATTGAGGTTTCTCTGAGGAAGAAGAAATTCTTCCCCAAGACTGCAGCATCATCAGCTCCCGCCTGAGCACTTGCAGCCTGCTGACCCGCCCTGAAGATGTCGGAATTGGCCAGCCCCACAATTTCATGAGCAGATACATTAAAGTAAGTGTTTTTTAATTTCTCTCTCTATTTCTATGTCTCTCTCTACCTCTACCTCTACTTCTACCTCTTTATCTCCATCTCTACCTCCATCTTCATCACCATCTCTATCATCTCTATCTCTGTCTCCATCTCTAAGTGTGGTTTAATATCTCTGTCTACATATCCTGTTCTTCCTGTTTCTCTGGAGACTGCAGGCGAATACTTAAAGCCAAGGTCAATGGAGCAATGGACAATGAGGACCAGTTCTCTGACCTTAGTGTCTTCTTTAATTTCTCTCTCTTACTCTGCTGTAGCTACAAAGACCCTCTTTCTGGTCTTCAAATGTTCCAAGCATGTTGTAGCTGCCAGACTTTGGCACTTGTTCCCATCACCCAGACAGCTCTTCCTCACAGCCTGAGCATCCGCTTCATCTAGGGGTTTGCATAGAAGCCACCTCAGGGAGAGGTCTCCCCTGGTGGCTCGAACCTACAATATCCATCACCATCATCCTGTCTTCACTCAGATAGTTTTCTTCCCAGTGCTTATCACTGCTGGCTAGTAGATAGCTTTTATTTATTTATTTATCTATTTTTTATTTATTTATACCCAGGCTGGAGTGTAGTGGCATTTTCTTGGCTCACCGCAGCCTCTGTCTCCCGGATTCAAGTGATTCTCCTGCCTCAGCCTCCTGAGTAGCTGGGGTTATAGGTGAGTGCCACCATGCCCAGCTAATTTTGGTATTGTTATTTTTATTTATTTTTTGTTATAATTTAAGTTCTAGGGTACATGTGCACAATGTGCAGGTTTGTTACATATGTATACATGTGCCGTGTTGCTGTGCTGCACCCATTAACTGGTCATTTACATTAGGTATCTCCTAATGTAACATATCTCCTAACATATCTCCTAATGCTATCCCTCCCCTCTCTCCCCACCCAACGACAGACCCTGGTGTGTGATGTTCCCCACCCTGTGTCAAAGTGTTCTCATTGTTCAGTTCCCACCTATGAGTGAGAACGTGTGTTTTGTTTTCTGTCCTTGTGATAGTTTGCTCAGAATGATGGTCTCCAGCTTCATCCATGTCCCTACAAAGGACATGAACTCATCCTTTTTTATGGCTGCATAGTATTCCATGGTGTATATGTGCCACATTTTCTTAATCCAGTCTGTCATTGATGAGCATTTGGGTTGGTTCCAAGTCTTTGCTATTGTGAATAGTCCTGCAATAAGCATACGTGTGCATGTGTCTTTATAGTAGCAGGATTTATAATCCTTTGGGTATATATCCGGTAATGGGATGACTGGGTCAAATGGTATTTCTAGTTCTAGATCCTTGAGGAATCGCCATACTGTTTTCCATAATGGCTGAACTAGTTTACAGTCCCACCAACAGTGTAAAAGTGTTCCTATTTCTCCACATCCTTTCCAGCACTGTTGTTTCCTGACATTTTACCATCTGACTGGTGTGAGGTGGTATCTCACTGTGGTTTAGATTTGCAATTCTCTGATGGCCAATGATGATGAGCATTTTTTCATGTGTCTGTTGGCTGCATAAATGTCTTCTTTTGAGAAGTGTCTGTTCATATGTTTTGCCCACTTTTTGATGGGTTGTTTTGATTTTTTCTTGTAAATTTGTTTAAGTTCTTTGTAGATTCTGGATATTAGCCATTTGTTGGATGGATAGATTGCAAAAAATTTCTCCCATTCTGTAAGTTGCCTGTTCACTCTGATGCTAGTTTCTTTTGCTGTGCACAAGCTCTTTAGTTTAATGATCCCATTTGATATTTTGGCTTTTGTTGCCATTGCTTTTGGTGTTTTAGACATGAAGTCATTGCCCATGCCTGTGTCCTGAATGGTATTTCCTAGGTTTTCTTCTAGGGTTTTCATGATTTTCAGTCTAACATTTAAGTCTTTAATCCATTTTGGATTAAGTTTTGTATAAGATGTAAGGAAGGGATCCAGTTTCAGCTTTCTACATATGGCTAGCCAGTTTTCCCAGCACCATTTATTAAATAGGGAATCCTTTCCCTATTCCTTGTTTTTGTCAGGTTTGTCAAAGATGAGATGGTTGTAGATGTGTGGTATTATTTCTGAGGGCTCTGTTCTGTTCCATTGGTCTATATCTCTGTTTTGATACCAGTACAATGCTGTTTTGGTTACTGCAGCCTTGTAGTATAGTTTGAAGTCAGGTAGTGTGATGCATCCAGCTTTGTTCTTTTGGTTTAGGATTGTCTTTACAATGGGGGCTCTTTTTTGGTTCCATGTGAACTTTAATATAGTTTTTTTTTTTTTTGATTCTGTGAAGAAAGTCATTGGTAGCTTGATGGGGATAGCATTGAATCTATAAATTACCTTGGGCAATATGGCCATTTTCATGATATTGATTCTTCCTATCCATACGCATAGAATGTTTTTCCATTTGTTTGTGTCCTCTCTTATTTCATTGAGCAGTGGTTTGTAGTTCCTCCTTGAAGAGGTCCATCATATCCCTTGTAAGTTGTATTCCTAGATATTTTATTCTCTTTGAAGCAATTGTGAATGGGAGTTCACTCATGATTTGGCTTTCTGTTTGTTATTGGTGTGTAGGAATGTTTGTGATTTTTGCACATTGATTTTGCATCCTGAGACTTAGCTGAAGTTGCTAATCAGCTTAAGGAGATTTTGGCTTGAGACTGTTGGGTTTTCTAAATATACAATCATGTCATCTGCAAACAGGGGCAATTTGACTTCCTCTTTTCCTAATTGAATACCCTTTATTTCTCTCTCTTGCCTGATTGCACTGGCCAGAACTTCGAACACTATGTTGCAATAGGAGTGGTGAGAGAGGGCATCCCTGTCTTGTGCCAGTTTTCAAAGGGAATGCTTCTAGTTTTTGCCCATTCAGTATGATATTGGCTGTGTGTTTGTCATAAGTAGCTCTTATTGTTTTGAGATGCATTCCATCAATACCTAGTTAATCGAGAGTTTTTAGCAAGAAGTGCTGTTGAATTTTTTCAAAGGCCTTTTCTGCATCTATTGAGATAATCATGTGGTTTTTGTTTTTGGTTCTGTTTATGATGGATTACCTTTATTGATTTGCATATATTGAACCAGCCTTGCATCCCAGGGATGAAGCCCACTTGGCTGTCATGGATAAGCTTTTTGATGTGCAGCTGGATTTGGTTTGCCAGAATTTTATTGAGGATTTTTGAATCAATATTCATCAAGGATATTGGCCTAAAATTCTTTTTTTGTTGTGTCTCCACCAGGCTTTGGTATCAGGATGATGCTGGCCTCATCAAACGAGTTAGGGAGGATTCCCTCTTTTTCTATTGATTGAAATAGTTTCTGAAGGAATGATACCAGCTCCTCTTTGTACCTCTGGTAGAATGCAGCTGTGAATCTGTCTGGTCCCGGACTTTTTTGGTTGATAAGCTATTAATTATTGGCTCAAAATTTGAGAGCCTGTTATTGGTCTATTCAGGGATTCAGCTTCTTCCTAGTTTAGTCTTGGGAGGGTGTATGTGACCAGGAATTTATTCATTTCTTCTAGATTTTCTAGTTTATTTGTGTAGAGGTGTTTATAGTATTCTGTGATGGTAGCTTGTATTTCTGTGGGATCAGTGGTTATATCCCCTTTATCATTTTTTTTATTGTATCTATTTGATTCTTCTCTCTTTTCTTCATTATTAGTCTTGATAGCAGTCTATCAATTTTGTTGATCTTTTCAAAAAAACAGCTACTGGATCCATTGATTTTTTTGAAGGGGTTTTTGTGTGTCTATCTCCTTCAGTTCTGCTCTGATCTTAGTTATTTCTTGCGTTCTGCTAGCTTTTGAATGTGTTTCCTCTTGCTTCTCTAGTTCTTTTAATTGTGATGTTAGGGTGTCAATTTTAGATCTTTCCTGCTTTCTCTTGTGGGCATTTATTGCTATAAATTTCCCTCTACACACTGCTTTAAACGTGTCCCGGAGATTCTGGTATATTGTGTCTTTGTTCTCATTGGTTTCAAAGAACATCTTTTTTTTAAAAATTAATTATTTAATTAATTATTATTATTATACTTTAAGTTCTAGGGTACATGTGCATAACGTGCAGGTTTCTTACATATGTATACTTGTGCCATGTTGGTGTGCTGCACCCTTCAACTCATCACCCATCAACTCATCAGCACCCATCAACTCATCATTTACATCAGGTATAACTCCCAATACAATCCCTCCCCCCTCCCCCTCCCCATGATAGGCCCAGGTGTGTGATGTTCCCCTTCCAGAGTCCAAGTGATCTCATTGTTCAGTTCCCACCTATGAGTGAGAACATGCAGTGTTTGGTTTTCTGTTCATGTGATAGTTTGCTAAGAATGATGGTTTCCAGCTGCATCCATGTCCCTACAAAGGACACAAACTCATACTTTTTTATGGCTGCATAGTATTCCGTGGTGTATATGTGCCACATTTTCTTAATCCAGTCTGTCACTGATGGACATTTGGGTTGATTCCAAGTCTTTGCGATTGTGAATAGTGCCGCAATAAACATACATGTGCATGTGTCTTTATAGCAGCATGATTTATAATCCTTTGGGTATATACCCAGTAATGGGATGGCTGGGTCATATGGTACTTCTAGTTCTAGATCCTTGAGGAATCGCCATACTGTTTTCCATAATGGCTGAACTAGTTTACTATCCCACCAACAGTGTAAAAGTGTTCCTATTTCTCCACATCCTCTCCAGCACCTGTTGTTTCCTGACTTTTTAATGATTGCCATTCTAACTGGTGTGAGATGGTATCTCATTGTGGTTTTGATTTGCATTTCTCTGGTGGCCAGTGATGACGAGCATTTTTTCATGTGTCTGTTGGCTGTATGAATGTCTTCTTTTGAGAAATGTCTGTTCATATCCTTTGCCCACTTTTTGATGGGGCTGTTTGTTTTTTTCTTGTAAATTTGTTTGAGTTCTTTGTAGGTTCTGGATATTAGCCTTTTGTCAGATGAATAGATTGCAAAAATTTTCTCCCATTCTGTAGGTTGCCTGTTCACTCTTATGGTAGCTTCTTTTGCTGTGCAGAAGCTCTTTAGTTTAATTAGATCCCATTTGTCAATTTTGGCTTTTGCTGCCATTGCTTTTGGTGTTTTAGACATGAAGTCCTTGCCCATGCCTATGTCCTGAATGGTACTACCTAGGTTTTCTTCTAGGGTTTTTATGGTATTAGGTCTAACATTTAAGTCTCTAATCCATCTTGAATTAATTTTCATATAAGGAGTAAGGAAAGGATCCAGTTTCAGCTTTCTACTTATGGCTAGCCAATTTTCCCAGCACCATTTATTAAATAGGGAATCCTTTCCCCATTTCTTGTTTCTCTCAGGTTTGTCAAAGATCAGATAGCTGTAGATGTGTGGTATCATTTCTGAGGATTGTATTCTGTTCCATTGGTCTATATCTCTGTTTTGGTACCAGTACCATGCTCTTTTGGTTACTGTAGCCTTGTAGTATAGTTTGAAGTCAGGTAGCGTGATGCCTCCAGCTTTGTTCTTTTAACTTAGGATTGTCTTTGCAATGCGGGCTCTTTTTTGGTTCCATATGAACTTTAAAGCAGTTTTTTCCAATTCTGTGAAGAAAGTCATTGGTAGCTTGATGGGGATGGCATTGAATCTATAAATAACCTTGGGCAGTATGACCATTTTCACGATATTGATTCTTCCTATCCATGAGCATGGCATGTTCTTCCATTTGTTTTTGTCTTCTTTTATTTCACTGAGCTGTGGTTTGTAGTTCTCCTTGAAGAGGACCTTTACATCCCTTGTAAGTTGCATTCCTAGGTATTTTATTCTCTTTGAAGCAATTGTGAATGGAAGTTCATTCATGATTTGGCTCTCTGTTTGTTTGTTACCGGTGTATAAGAATGCTTGTGATTTTTGCAATTTAATTTTGTATCCTGAGACTTTGCTGAAGTTGCTTATCAGCTTAAGGAGGTTTTGGGCTGAGAGAGTGGGGTTTTCTAAATATACAATCATGTCATCTGCAAAGAGGGACAATTTGACTTCTTCTTTTCCTAACTGAATACCCTTTATTTCTCTCTCTTGCCTGATTGCCCTAGCCAGAACTTCCAACCCTATGTTGAATAGGAGTAGTGAGAGAGAGCATCCCTGTCTTGTGCCAGTTTTCAAAGGGAATTTTTCCAGTTTTTGCCCCAAAGAACATCTTTATTTCTGCCTTCATTTCGTTATGTACCCAGTTATGTACTTCAGGAGCAGGTTGTTCAGTTTCCATGTAGCTGAACAGTTTTTAGTGCGTTTCTTAATCCTGAGTTCTAATTTGATTGCACTGTGGTCTAAGACACAGTTTGTTATAATTTCTGTTATTTTGCATTTGCTGAGGAGTGCTTACTTCCAACTATGTGGTCAATTTTGGAATAAGTGCGATGTGGTGCTGAGACGAATGTATATTCTGTTGATTTGGGGTGGAGAGTTCTGTATATGTCTATTAGGTCTGCTTGGTGCAGAACTGAGTTCAAGTACTGGATATCCTTGTTAACTTTCTGTCTCGTTGATCTGTTTTATGTTGACAGTGGGGTGTTAAAATCTCCCGTTATTGTTGTGTTGGAGTTTAAGTCTCCTTGTAGGTCTCTAAGGACTTCCTTTATGGATCTGGGTGCTCCTGTATGGGGTGCGTATGTATTTAGGACAGTTAGCTCTTCTTGTTGAATTGATCCCTTTGCCATTATGTAATGGCCTTCTTTGTCTCTTTTGATCTTTGTTCCTTTAAAATCTGTTTTATCAGAGTCTAGCATTGCAACCCCTGTTTTTTTTTTTGTTTTTTTTTTCTTTTTTTGCTTCCATTTGTTTGGTGTATCTTCCTCCATCCCTTTATTTTTAGCCTATGTGTGTCTCTGCATGTGAGATGGGTCTCCTGAACACAGCACACTGATGGGTCTTGACTCGTTATCCAATTTGCCAGTCTGTGTCTTTTAACTGGAGCATTTAGCCCATTAACATTTAAGGTTAATATTCTTATGTGTGAATTTGATCCTGTAATTATGATGTTAGCTGGTTATTTTACATGTTAGTTGATGCAGTTTCTTCCTAGCATCAATGGTCTTTACAATTTGGCATGTTTTTGCACTGGCTGGTACCAGTTGTTCCTTTCCATGTTTAGTGCTTTCTTCAGGAGCTCTTGTAAGGCAACCCTGGTGGTGACAAAATCTCTCAGTATTTGCTTGTCTGTAAAGGATTTTATTTCTCCTTCACTTATGAAGCTTAGTTTGGCTGGATATGAAATTCTGGGTTGAAAATTCTTTTCTTAAGAATGTTGACTATTGAGCCACCCTCTCTTCTGGCTTATAGAGTCTCTGCTGAGAGATTCGCTGTTAGTCTGATGAGCTTCCCTTTCAAAGGGAACTTTGAACTTGTCAAAGTCATTCTCTGTCCAACTTTGTTCCATCACTGGCAAGGAGCTGCATTCCTTTGGAGAAGAAGAGGTGCTCTGATTTTTAGAATTTTCAGCTTTTCTGCTCTGGTTTCTCCCCATCTTTGTGGTTTTATCTACCCTTGGTCTTTGATGATAGTGACTTACAGATGGAGTTTTGGTGTGGATGTCCTTTTTATTTGTTAGTTTTCCTTCTAACAGTCAGGACCCTCGGCTGCAGGTCTGTTTGAGTTTGCTGGAGGTCTACTCCAGACCCTGTTTGCCTGGGTTTCACCAGTGGAGGCTGCAAAACAGCAAATATGGCAGAATGACTAAAGTTGCTGCCTGATCCTTCATCTGGAAGCTTCGTCTCTGAGGGGCACCTGGCTGTACGAGGTGTCAGTCGGCCCCTACTGGGAGACGTCTCCCAGTTAGGCTACTCGGGAGTCAGGAACCTACTTGAGGAGGCAGTCTGTCCATTCTCAGATCTCAAACTCCATGTGGGAGAACCCCTACTCTCTTCAAAGCTGTCAGGGATGTTTAAGTCTGCAGAAGTTTCTGCTGCCTTTTGTTCAGCTATGCCCTGCCCCCAGAGGTGGAGTCTACGGAGGCAGGCAGGCCTCCTTGAGCAGCAGTGGGCTCTACCATGTTTGAGCTTTCCAGCCATGTTGTTTACCTACTCGAGCTTCAGCAATGGTGGACGCCCCTCCCCCAGCCTCGCTGTCACCTTGCAGTTCAATCTCAAGCTGCTGTGCTAGCAGTGAGTGAGGCTCCATGGGCATGGGGCCCTCAGAGCCAGGTGTGGGATATAATCTCCTGGTGTGCCATTTGCTAAGATCATTGGAAAAGCTCAGTATTAGGGTGGGAGTGTCCTGATTTTCCAGGTACTGTCTGTCACGGTTTCCCTTGGCTAGGAAAGGGAATTTCCCAAACCCTTGCCCTTCCCGGGTGAGGTGATGCCCTGCCCTGCTTCGGCTCACACTCCATGGGCTGCATCCACTGTCCAACCAGCCCCAGTGAGATGAACCCGGTACCTCAGTTGGAAACGCAGAAATCACCTGTCTTCTGCATCACTCATGTTGGGAGCTGTAGACTGGAGCTGTTCCTATTCGGCCTAATTTTTGTATTTTTAGTAGAGGCGGGGTTTCTCTATGTTGGCCAGGTTGGTCTTGAGCTCCTGACCTCAAGTGGTCCACCTGCCTCAGCCTCCAAAAGTGCTGGGATTACAGGTGTGACCCACTGCACCACACCATAGCTTTGTTTTAATTGTCTCTTGCTCACTGGAATAGAAGCTTCACAAGAGCAGAGATATACTTTTTATCTCTCACCTCTTAGACCTCAGCACAGTGCCTGCCACAGAGTGGGCCCTCAGTGGGTTCCAGATTGTGGTGGGTTTTGACTGGTGGGCTCAGTAATTGTAAGGAGTTGAAAGCAGATTAACCACCTGATATCCTCCTGGCAGCCATGGACTCCTGGAGAGACGCCTTGGAGGGAACCTGCGAAAAGATACCAGCAAGAAACAACTCGGAGGTACCTGAAAGTTTTTCCTTATCTCTGATCCACGTTGCCTGGCCACGTTGTTCATAAAGAAGGCCTTATGACACATCTCATAAAAGCAACCCTAGCCTCTCGATCACTTGGCAATTTGGGGGAGGAAAATCAGACACTGAAAATGAAAGTGCACAGTGGTAATATATGGTATCACATCCATCATTCTTTACAGCAACAAGAACGATGGCCTTTGGGAAGCAGCAGTTGCACCTAAAAGATAGGCAGTTTAGACATGTCTTGACAGAGAAGAATTACCCATCTCACCCTCATCCCCCCACATCCCCATCCTGATCCCAAGGAATGGCAGAATTACAAAGAAATCAAATGCAGGGCAGATTTAGTAGGGATTCAAGGCTTTGGTGCTAATAACAAGATGAAGTTTTAGTCTACCAGGTATCAGCATATTCTCAGTCTGGGCAAGGGTGTGGCTGCCCGTTAGACAGGACTTGGTGGGATATGGGAGGACTCACTTGCCTCTAATAGCGCTCAATAATTTGTCCAGGGTGCTGAACTGGGGCCATGCAGGCCTAATTAGCGTTGACAAATAGCAGTCCCAGGTGATGGTTCTTACACTTGGCTTCTGTGTGAGAGTGAGTTTATTTTGAATTAATGAAGCTGGAGTGGGAATAGATATCTAGAAATTACAAACATAAGCTTATGAGAGCCAGTTGATAACATAAGCAAGTGAAGCAAGGTTTAAAGCAATAGAGAGTAGTGAGGATTGTGGTTAACCTGAAGGTGCAAACCCCACCTAAAGCAAGAAGCCACCACTCAGTTTCAGCTGTTTGAGGCCAAGTGGGAGTGTGAGACTGGTGTTTCCAATCAGAATTTATGGGAGGAGCTAAAAAAAAAAAAACCTCTTTTATGTGGGATCTCTTGATTTTAAATATTGGCAGCTAATTTTAAAATGTTCTAGACTAATCCCTTATCTTAAGATGGGGAGTTGCAGGCCAGGCCAGAAAGGGGACGAGACTTGCTCAAAGCAGTTCGGCAACTTTGCCACAAGATAGGGATTGTGATTTCATTGCCTGACTCCTAGTTTAGTGCTCTTTCCTTTTCACTTCAGCTTGCTTTCCTCTTTAACAAAAGTCTTTAGTCTCTCATCCCTGGACCCAGAAAAGAGAGGGTAAGGAAGAAATCGGCTGGGTCGGGGGATGTCTAAGCAAACAAGTCCTAAATTTTACAAGAGCATGAGATAAACACAATTATTTTAACATACTCTAACTCAGCAAAGTTCTGGATTTAGGGTACAGAAGCCAGGGACTGAGGATATCAGGACTGGAGAGTCAGGGGTGCTTTGCAAAGATGTGTGCTCCTCCTGGACCATCTGCAGTGTTCTGGGGCATCCCTTGTGGAGCACCTCTGAGCTCTGAGCCAAATGCGTCCCTTTTCCTTTTATGCTAACCAAGTTTCACAAGAACAGATCCTGTGGCCTCTGACTTCAACCACAGTAGTTGTAAGCTGTCCTTGTAGGAGTTCTCTGGAGCAGAATAATCATGCAGACCATGGAGAAAAATCCGGCAAGATATATCTGGTCTAGCCACCTATCATAACTCAACAGCGTCTTCCTTCTGCTCCCTGGCTTAGACTCCCTGAGCCCTTATCCTCCAAAGCTGGGCAAATCTTTCACGTTTGGCAATATGGGGGACACAGTTTGCATTACACAAATCAACAATGTCATCTCAGAAGAGACCAAATAGGAAATAAGAGGCTTAATGGGATTTATCAATTACTGTCTAGGACCATATTTCTTTGGGAAGTGATTGTTTCACAGAATCTAATGTCTCATAGTTTCAGATTACTTCCAACCAGGACAGCCTACAAGATAGCAGTACAATCGGGGGAATTGGGCAATGTAATTATAGTATGGAAATGATGTTATCACTCAAGCAGAGTGTAGACCTTGAATCTAAAACCTTGCTCTGTCTTCTCACCCATTTTCCATGGCTCGCACTTGAAGCTGTAGCCACCACACCCAGGAAACCTGGAGGTAAGCTCACTCCTACTTGGAAGCTAGAAGGTGGTCAAGTCCCTGTGTAGGGTGTAATAAGGTGTGGGGCAAGGGATCAGGACCAAGCAGGGACTGAGCAGTTGGGGCTAACAGGAACACCTCAGGGGTGACCCATTGCCCTAGTTTATGATGGTAACAATTTCCCAAGTACTTAATTTCCCAAGCATATACTTATGTGTGTGTGTATGTGTATGTGTGTGTGTATGCATATATATATAACTCCTAATTCTTGTTACATATTAACAAGACTATGTATATGTATATATGTGTGTATGTGTGCGTATGTACGTATATATACACCTTCCTCCCTCTCATCTTCTTTTCTACCGCTCATCCTTTCTTTCATCCATTCATCTATCCATCATCCATCCATTATTAAATATTTTCTTACTATTTTCCTTCCTTTTCTCCTTCTTTCATTTGTTCATTCCTTCCTTCCTTCTTTCCTCCCACGCATCCTTGATTTCTTGCATCCATCTGTCCATTCATCTATACATTATCTACTCTTTGTTATTAAATCCATCCATCCTTCCTTCCTTCCTTCCTTCCTTCCTTCCTTCCTCCCTCCCTCCTCCTTCCCTCCCTCCCTCCCTCCTTTTCATCCATTTATTTACTGAGTACCATCTCCACATGAGACAATATGTAAGGTTTTTGACGATACAGAGATGAATTATTTCAACTACTCATTGAGCATATGCTATGTGCAAACATACCTATACGTAGCTTCCAGGTATAGAAAAACTCATTATTCATATTGTTCACCAAATATTTGTGGATGATTGATAAGTTTTTTGGACTTACTACTGCTCGTCAAACCCATTTCCACTTTTACTTGAGCACACAGTTTAAACTACATTTTCAAGCCTTCCCTGCAGTGAGGTGTGACCAAAGTGACTGAATTCTAGTTAAAGGAATGTGAGCAGAAGTGATGTGGGGTAGTTCCTGACCTGGCCATAAAATGTTCCTGCTTTTTCCACAACCTTCCAGCTAGGTTTCAACACCAAGGATGACCCTGGAAGGTCACTTGTTGAAACTGGCAGAGCCATCAGGAGCCTGGGTTCTTGAATGAACCAGTGGAGCAGAGCCCTCCTTCCCTCCCCCATCCTCTGGTGCCCTGAACCTGCATTGCATCGTCAGGTAAGTAAAACCTGCACTGATTGAGTTGAGGAGAAACATGAAGGTTGTCAATTGCAACAGTTAGATAAACTTTATAACAGGTGCTGGGGGAATGAACATCCATGCAGACTTTTTTTTTGGCACCTACTACAGTCCAGGAAACATAGTGAGTGGCCAGAATGAGGCACAGCTCACTCATTCAAACAACTCTACTAGGCTATGGGGCTGCAGAGATAGATTCATAACAATTTCCACAAACAATCATTAGGTAATTAGTATGCCCCAGTCGTGGAGTTAAACTTTGAGGACACAAAGAATAATTCATTCAAACATGGATTAAGTTTACTACTACGTGCTTGACACCGGGTTGAGTATTAGGGAATCAAAGATAAACATAACTGTTCTCTTCAAGGGGTTCACAATCTGGTGGAAGAGCCACATCACGTCCTGGTGTTGCAAGTATGGGAAGTGTTCAAATAGAACTTTCCATGAGATTCCATGATGACCCAGGAAATTATCTCTGCTTGAGGCTGAGGGAGAAGAGGAGGGAGCATGGAAGGTTGCAATAAATGGTGGTTTTAGATCTCAGCTTTGAAGGATGAATATAAGTTTTCTAGGCAGAGAATAGGTGGAAGGGAAATCCAGGCAGAGGACACAGCATGTGCAATGGGGGTGTGTCCTGGGATCAATGAAGAGTTCTGTGTGTCTGGAGCTCAGGGACAGGGGCAAGGACAGAAGCAAGTGAACAGGATGGCAGCCTGACTGTATGGCAGATGCTCTCCTCTTTCTCCCTGCAGGGTTTGTGTGACTGGACTTAGCAGGGCTAACAGGCTGAGATTAATCCCATCCTGGACTGAGGCGGGAGTAGACATTCTGTCTGATGCCTCTCCCACTGGACAAGGACTGGGGTTCATTTTAAAATGATATCTTAATGAGGAACCTCACGATGTCATCCTGCTAATATCATCCCCATTTTATGAATGAGTAAATTACTCATTCAGATGACACAGCTGTTTGAGCCCAGGTTGGCACTTAAGCCTCCAAGTGAGATTGCATTTATAATGTGCTTGTGGCCCCTGTAGAGTAGGAAAGGGGTTTCCAGATCAAACAATGAGGCAGAGGCTCTGAAAATCTCGGGGTGATTGACTATATTTGGCAGAGGCCAAGGAAGTTCCCCTTCCAAACACTAACCAGAACTAGTTCCACCTGGCACTCGTGTGTGTGTGTGTGTTCATGCGCACGTGCGCACGCCTGTGTGTGTGTGTGCATGTTTGTGTGTATGTGTAGTGTAGTGAGGGGTGTAAAGGTGGGAGAGTCGTAGCTGAGCCAGGTACAGCCTGTGCTGTGCTAGGAAGGAAGAAATCTCTCCCTGAGCCAACGTTAATATAAGCTTGGCAGGTTCTGCGCAGGCCCCCAGTTGATTATGCCAGTGAATGCTGGGGAGGAAAAGATTAAGCTGCCAGAGTGGGGTGTGAATGCACATTACACAGGGTGACTACACACACACACCCACACAGCCACACACCAACCCACACAGCAACACACCGACCCACACAGCAACACACCAACCCACACAACACACCGACCCACACAGCAACACACCAACCCACACAGCCACACACCAACCCACACAGCCACACACCGACCCACACAGTCACACACTGACCCACACAGTCACACACTGACCCACACAGCCGTGCAGCCACACACTCACACAGTCATACACCCACACACCAACCCACAGAGCTACACACCGACCCACACAGCAACACACCAACCCACATGGCCACACACCGACCCACACAGTCACACACCGACCCACACGGCAACATACCGACCCACACAGCCACACACTGACCCACACACCCGTGTAGCCACACACCCACACAGTCATACGTCCACACACCAACCCACCCACATAGTCACACACTGACCCACACAGCCATGCAGCAACACACCCACAGAGTCATACACCTACACACTAACCCACAGAGCTGCACACAGACCCACATACCTACCCAGCCCCACACACCCACACAGCCATATACTGACCCACATGGCCGTACCAAGGTGATCAGAGTCTGGAACACCCTTTCTATAGACTGACCGCAAATTGGATTTCCTGTCAACTCTCGCACTTGGAGTCACAGCTCAGGGTATTTGAAGAACACACTTGGTGGGGCTCACAGAGCCATCTCGCTAATTTGGGGCAGCCCAATCTGTAGAGTTATAAAGTGTTGCTTTTCACAAGGTTACTTCGCTGGATGGGTTTTGTGCAGCTTTGAAAATAAGACTTATTCCTAACAGAGCTTTCCTCTGGGGCTGTTGTTCCATTACTGTTTTTATTATTTATTTGTATGGGTGTGACATGGTCGGGGGAGGAGAAGGGGCGTGTGTGTGTGTGTGTGAGAGAGACAGAGAGAGGGAGAGACCATGGAAGCTGGTTGGCCCCATCTAAAGCATTTGTATGAAGTCTCTTCCAGAAATGTGTTTACATGACAGACTGTCTCAGATCCAGCAAGGAGAGGCTGCTTTTTGGCGAATATTATCAATTCCAAAATGTGTAATAAATACACATTTCACAAACACAATATGTGTTTTAAAATATAATATGTGCAGACAATCTTATAAATCACTAGCTTGACACTAGTCAGCTGGAGAGGTTTCTGGGGCAATGGTGATGTACATGTGCGTGTGTTTTTAATAATGTCAGCATATGCATAATCTGTTTGAAAAACAACAGCCAAGCCCTTTCTACCTGCCACCTTTACAATACGCATTTACCCAGAGCCTGCTGTATCCTAGACTCCCAGGCAGATAACAAGGGGGAAAGGAAAGGAAAGGAGAAGGGAGGTGAGGAAAGGGGAGGGGAGGGGGAAAGGAGGGGGAGAGAGAGAGAGAAGAAAAGAAAAGAAGAAAGTATAAATATGAAAAACATGTGAAAGTTCCACCCATCTCAGGATATATTTCCCGGATGGACTTGACCAGCTGAGGCTTCAGATGTCAAAAAGTATGCATTTTATGGTGTTCACGCAGAGGTTTGTGTGATAATATTACATGAGGCAGAGCCACAGACTGCAAGAGAGGGGAGGGTTTCATCCGATCCCCCATGCTGACACACCCATGGAGCCTCATGCTGTCATGGTGTGTTAAGGGCTAAATGTCAACCTAGAGTATACATTTTCTGCCCTTTGTCAGTTGGTGATACCCTTTGGATTTTTTTCATGCCCACTTTAGTGTTTCATGGTTGAATGTCACTTTCCTGGTATAGGTAGTAGTGGTCACAATGGGATTTCTGACTCACAGTTACCCTCTACTGGATCCCTTAACCTCTTCAAGGAGTTCCATGGGCCTCATCACCTCGTGGGTACTGCCTCACAGAGCATCAGTATTCTAACCCTAACCCACGGTTGTCTACCTATCCTCCCGCCCCACCAGAACTAGCAAAGAGAACCAGCATTTCTCAAGTGTTGCAACCAAGTTTTCAACATAAAAATGAGACCAGTGCCCAGAGGAGGTAAAGTATATTTATAAATAAGAATTCTATTACAAAGTGCAGGTTATAAAGTGCAGCCTGGGCAACAAAGTGAGACCCCATCTCTACAAGATGAAAAATTAAAAAAAAAAATAGCCAGGTGTGGTGGTGCATGCCTGTAGTCTCAGCTCCTCAGGAGGCTGAGACAGGAGGATCCTTGAGCACAGGAGTTTGAGGTTACAGTGAGCTGATCACACCAGTACACTCCAGCCTGAGCAGCAGAGAGAAACCATCTTCAAAACAAAAACAAAAATAGCAAGTACGGGAAAAAAAGAATATATGCCTATATTTAGGTAAAAGGATATTCATTTAAGTGTTGGTCATAATACTGAAAAAATCAAAGCAAATTAAATTCCCAAACAAGGAGAGATTATTTAAATGAGTTATGGTACATTTGTGCAGTGGAATACTATACAACCATTGCCAAAAAAAACCCAAAATAATTTAGAGACTTAGAAAAGGTTTCATGATAGTAAATGAAAAAGCAGGTTATAAATCAGGCCAATTTGAGAGTATTTTATATTCTGTTACGTTTGTTATTGCTGTCATGTGTTACTTATGGAAGGCTGCAAAGTGCTACATATTCAATATGAGTTTAATGTTTTAGTATATAACGCGTTCACATATGTTAGTTTTATATAGGTTTATATTTGGAAGATATGTCTAGAAATGTTAACATTCGTCATATTGGGAGAGGGGATTCAGGATCATATTTATGCTCTTTGCCTATTTGCATTTGTTTCTGCAATGAATAAAAACTGTTTTGTTTTGTTTTGTTTTAAATTAGAGGGTTTTTTTTTTAAGAAAGAGTCTCATTCTGTTGTCCAGCATGGAGTGCAGTGGCACAATCATAGCTCACTGTAAACTAAACTCCTGGGCTCAAATGAGCCTCCCGCCTCTGCTTTAAGTAGCTGGGACTACAGGCATGCAACGCCATGCCTGGCTATCTTGTATTTGTTCGTTTGTTTTTACTTTTAGTAGAGACAAGATCTCACTATGATGTTGAGGCTGGTAATAAGAATTAAAATGTGTTTTTAAAGTATTTTAGTGTCCTAGGAAAATAAGCTGACACTTAAATGTTTAAGTCTACCACGGGCATAAAAGAAATCAGGCAGTAGAAGAAAATACTAAGCAGCAGGTGCCATTACAACTTGACCTCTTACTCCTTTAGGGAACTTCATTGGTGGATGTCCATGTTTTCTCATTCTCTGGGTGCCCCATTAGTTGGTAGTCACCCCAGTAGCAGGCCTGGATAGTTGCAGGATGAAGCCAGTATCAGATTCCAACCTTTCCGTTCTTTCATACAGACAACCAGAAATGGGTAGCGGCCAGAAGAGAACAAAATGACCCCTTCTCCTTTGTCTTAAAGTAATTGTAAGTGAAGGAAAGGGCTCAACGCATGTCCTTGGGGATGGTCATCATCCTCTTTTTTCTCTACTGGCCCACCCAGAACCTTATACCTGATTGTCATAATATCAGTAAGTGGAATGACCTCAGAAAACAATACCAGAAAGAGGATGAGAATAACATTGATAAATGCAAATAGCTGCCTGAAAGCAGGTGTCAGCAAAGTTTTATGGGAACACAGTAACACATATTAGTTTACCTATTGTCTATGGCTGCTTTTTCATGATAGTGGCAATGGAGGAATTGAGAGTTAGGCCAGGAGCTCACAATCCCCCAGTATAGACTATCTTGATGTTTTATTATAGATCTATTATTTGTTGTCTGACTTCTGTATCTGAAATGTAATATCCATGAGGGCAAGAATGTGGTTTCCCTAACAGGCCTTTCCTTAGTATTAAGAATAGTGCCTGACACATAGTAGGCACTCAGTAAATCAATATTGAATGAATAAAACTGAACACAAAAATGACAAGTGAAGAACTTAATCATAACTTAAGAAAACAGAAGGCAAGGAAAGGAAGACAATTTTATGCAACTGCACCATGTTGCTAAGGAATGAAATAACATATATGTTTTTAAAGGAAATCAAAGATTATTAAACAATGAAACGAGAAGAAAGACTGCAAAGCGAAAGAAACTGAGAGCTAAAACACCACCACCATGGAACTGACAGATAATCTAATTAAAATAGCAATGATTGAAATACTTAGCTAAACTAAAATTCTGATATAAAGGCTTCATTTAGTCATGATGAGTGCAGAGAATAAAAGACAAAGCAATAAGAGACAATATAATCAATAATGGAGGACAGTCAAAAAGTGATCAACGTAAAGACAATTGATGTTCCTGAAGTAGAGAACCCACCAATGAAAAAACCTGTTAAAGATAGAATAGCCAAAAGATATGAGATAACAACATTATAGATAATTAGTGATAGATTCATAGAGAAACATTAACTGTAAGCTATGTTCTAGTTAAATTTTTTAACTTTGAAAACAAAAATTGTTTAGATTTCTAGGCAGGAAATGCAAATCACCAGCAAAGGGTCACCATCCTTTTTGGATGAAAATTAGATAATCTCTTGGCTTTGCCAAACCAATGTTTACTGGTGGACAGGGGAGTAAAAGGCTACTTAGGACTTGGTAAAAGAAATGGAACTGTGGAATGATGGGAAAATATGAAAGGAAAAATTTGTTAATTTTGCAAGAAAATATCTGAAAAAATAAAAGATGCACACAAATGGGCACATACACACAATCTGACTTCAGAAGTTTTCTTCAGAATTGCAATAGTTTTTTCTTTTTTTTTTTTTTCATGTAATGTGTAATTTCGGCATATCTACTGGATTCCTTTGAGGTAGCTTTGTGCTGTGAGTTGTAATGAATTCTCATTTGGTTGTTCCTAAAGTTGGCTTCCCCATGTCTGGCCCCAAATCAGGCCGAGTAATCAGGTAAGCTGCCTCTGCAACTCCCTGATGATGTTTATATTGTCTGATTAGTGTATTCCACAAACCTTTGTTATTGTTATTGTTTTTCTTAAACCACTTAATTGATGTGTGATTGACATATAAAAAGTGGTACATATTTAACATATATATCTTCATCAGTTTGGGGATAAACAAACATCCCTGAAACCATCACCACCATCAAGGTTATAAACAAACCTGTCACATCTCAAAGTTTCCTGCCACCCCCTTTATTATGATTGTTGTTGTTTTGATAAGAGGACTTAACAGAAGATCTACCCTCTTAGCAATTTTAGGTACACAGTACAGTATTGTCAGCTATTGGCACTATGATGAAACTTTGTACCCTGTAACCATCACTTCCCAATCTCCCCCTTCCCCCAGCACCTGGCAACCACCACGCTACTCTCTGCTTCATATTTTAGATTTCACATGTAAGTAAAATCATACAGTGTGTGCTACCTGTATCTGGCTTATTTCACTTAACATAATGTCCTCTGGGTTCATCCATGTTGTCACAAATGAGAGGATTTCCATTTTGGGGGGGCCGAATAATACTCCATTGTGTGTATACACCACAATTTCTTCATTCATTCATTCATCAATCAACATGTAGGTTGTTTCCATATGTTGGCTGTTGAGAATGCCGCCATAAACATGAGAGTACAAATATCTCTTCAGCATACTGATTTCAGTTCCTTTGGATATACACCCAATATGGGAGTGCTGGACCACATGGCAGTTTTACGTTTAATTTTTTGAGAAACCTGAGTACTATTTTCTATAATGGCTGTAACAATTTATATTCCCACCAGTAATATACAAGGTTTTCCTTTTTTCCACATCATCACCAACAGTTATCTTTTTTAAAAAACAGGAGCCATCTTCATTGTGGATTTGATTTGCATTTTCCTGATGATCAGTGATGGTAAGCATGTTTTCCTATATCTGTCGGTCATTTGTATGTCTCCTTTGGAGAAATGTCTATTTATGTCCTTTGCCCATTTTTTCAATCAGGTTATTTGTGGATTTTTCTGCTATTCAGTTGTATGAGTCTCTTAGGATATTAAACTCTTACCAGATAATATGGTTTGCAAATGTTTTCTCCCATTCTATAGGTTATCTTTTCTTTTTTTTTTTTTTTTTTTTTTTGAGAGGGAGTCTCATGCTGTTGCCCAGGCTGGAGTGCAGTGGCGCCATCTCAGCTCACTGCAAGCTCCGCCTCCCGGGTTTGCGCCATTCTCCTGCCTCAGCCTCCCGAGTAGCTGGGACTACAGGCGCCCGCCACCTCGTCCGGCTATTTTTTTTGTATTTTTTTAGTAGAGACGGGGTTTCACTGTGTTAGCCAGGATGGTCTCGATCTCCCGACCTCGTGATCCGCCTGTCTCGGCCTCCCAAAGTGCGGGGATTACAGGCTTGAGCCACCGCGCCCGGCCTATCTTTTCATTTTATTGATTGTTTACTGTGCAGAAGCATTTTAGATTGATATAGTTGCACTTGTTTATTTTTGCTTGGCATTGTATCCAATATCCAGGATCTTTTCCCCTATGTTCCCTTCTAAGAGTTTTATGGTGTCAAGTCTTACATTTTAGTTTTTAATCCATTTTGAGTTGATTTTTGGGTGTGGTGTACAGCAGGGGTCCAATTTCATTCTTTTGTGCGTGGATACCCAGTTTTCCCAACATCATTTATTGAAGAGACGGTCATTTTCCCACTGTGTATTCTTGGTACCCTTATTGAAATTTAGTTGACCATATATGATGGGTTAATCTCTGGGCTCTCTATTCTGTTCCATTGGTGTATGTATCTGTTTTGCACTAGCCTTTCTACCATGCATAGTTGCTATCACAGACTACAAAAACATCTTAGGTATTTTTTAATTTTTGCAGTGTCTTATTTGTGGAGCTAGTGATTGCTTCATTGGCTCCGTTGCAGGACTCTGTTCTGAGAGAAGCAGGATTAATATTTCATGCAACCTCCCACAAGTTGCAGCTACTATATTCCTAATGTCTTCAGCCTGTTTTGTTTGAGAGATGGGTTCTAGTGCCTGCCAAGCTTCTAAGTACAAAGAATAATACCATTACTGAAAAGGTGCAAAACCACATGAATGAAAAGATCTGATTGCCTTTACAATGCCATATAAGACATGAGAAATGTACAGACAAAACAATCATTCAGGGCTGGGTGCATTGGCTCAGGCCTGTAATCCCAGCACTTTGGGAGGCTGAGGTGGGCGGATCACTTGGGATTAGGAATTCGAGACCAGCCTGGTCAATGTGGTGAAACCCCATCTCTGTTTTAAAAAAATATAAACATTGGGCCGGACGTGGTGACTCAGGCCTGTAATCCCAGCGCTCTGGGAGGGACAGATCATTTGAGGTCAGGAGTTCAAGAGCAGTTTGGCAAACATGGTGAAACCATCTCTACTAAAAATACAAAAACTAGCTGGGGTGGTGGCGCATTTTTTCCCCTAATAATTCCCTACCTCACTCCCTCATAATCTCTAAGCAATATATGTGTTTCTCAAACCTAAAGATGTAAAACCACACAGTATGTAATGAACAGTGTAAAAGTTTTGTGCAAAATCATTGGAGAAGAAGGAAAACCCTGGCTTCCTTAGCTCTCAAAATTAAATAGAAAAGTAATCAGAGATTTTTACATAACCAGGATATTATTAGTTTTGTTTCTTAATGTCAATTTTAAGCATTTAACAAAATACAGACTAGACATCATGTGCATTATTAAATACCTCTTACTATGGAAATGTGATAGTCAATATTATAATTATCCAGGATTGTAATCTTGAAATAGAAATGCTTAATCATATATTTGTTTCCTATATAGTTTTCCATGTAGAGCTTACCATGCAGTATTTTTTCTTCATAATACTTAATACAATTGTAAATAATGAATTATGCTGTAATTACTTATTCACTGTGTGACATCCTTCTAGGCGTCATACATTGTGTTAATGGCTCAAATATTTCACAATCCCTCTGATTAAAGCTATTGCCTTGAGATTTTGCATTTTCTTCCACAAAAGAGGACATTTCTCTGCCCCTGGATTTGGGGTTTGGGCATCTAACTAACTTGTTTTGACCAATGGAATAAAGCAGATCTTATGGAGAGCTAGTTCCAAGGCAAGAATCCAAGAGACCTTGTGTAAAATGCTGTTCTACATGAGCTGATGCCGTCATCATGAGAAATACACACCTGGTCTAGCCTATTAGCCTGTGGAAGAGAATGAAAAACATATGAAACAGAACTTTCCCATCAAAACAAAACCTACCAAATCCAACCAAGAGCAGAACCCACATGTCAGGCATTACTCCTATGTTTGCAGTTTAGCTGCTTACTTGTGCATTTGCAAATACCAACGGGGCTTGCTATAGGCTGCATTTGATGGGGGCAGCTTACTTGATGTTATGGTCTGAATGTATCCCCACACTTCATCTGGTAGAAACATAATCCCCAATGCAAGTGTTGGGAGGATGGGTTTTGGGGAGGTATTCAGGTCATGAGGTTTCTGCCCTCATGGGTGGATTAATATCAGTATGAAAGGACACAATGGAGGGAGTTTGCCTCTCTCTCTTTTGTCCTTCCAACCCTTCCACCTTTTCTACTTGGTGAGGACACAGCATTCCTCTTCTTCAGAGGATGCAGCAACAAGGCACCAACTTGGAAAGAGAGATGAGGCCCTTACTAGATCTGAACCTGCTGGTGCATTGATCTTGGGTTCCAGCCTCCATGAAAAATACATTTCTGTGCTCTATAAATTACCTAGTCTAAAGTATTTTGTTACAACAACACAACCAGAGTAAGACATCTGGTATATTCTGCTCTACAGCCCATCCACCCTGCTTTTGTTGTATTTTAACACAGACATGTTCTACTCATAGTATTGCAGAAATGCTAAAAAGCAAATAGAAATGCATGCAGGTGCTTACCTCAGGAGCACATACACTAAAATTGAAATGTTACAGAGATTAGCATAGCCTCTGCGCAAGGATGACACACAGATGCATGAAGCATTGCAGATTTTTGTAACACAAAGGATAAATGCTTAAGGAGACGGACACCCCATTTCCCATGATGTGATTATTATACATTGCCTGCCTCTATCAACATATCTCATGTACCTCATGAGATATTTAAACATCTGTTATGTACCCACAGACATTTAAAATGAAATATTTAAAAAATGTATGAAGGCCTTTGAAGCCTAGGCTTTGAACAGACATACCTTCATTTCTGCCTCATTCTATTAATTAAAGCAAGTCATATAGGGAGATATATTCTGCCTTTATCAGAGAAACTCTAAAGTCATATGACAAAGAGCTCAGAAAGAGGAGTGAAAAATAAGGATTATTAATAAAAATTCATTTCTAGCTTTTCCCATATCCACCTAGATTAAGAAATAAAGTATTACTAGGACCTTAGAAGTCGCTCTGATGTCCTTACTCAGTTATTATCTCTGACCTTCCTCCTCCATATTAACAATTATCTTGACTCCTAGCTACATAGATCAGTTTTGCTAACTTTTATAAAATGAAATCATAAAATCTGTATTTATCTGTGTTGGGATTCTTCATTTTAATAAAATTTAGTGAGATTCATGACCATTGTTATAGGTAGCCATAGTGAGTTCATTTTCATTGTGATTTAGTGTTACATTTTAGGAATATGCCACAATTTGTTTATTGTCAGTCATCTACTATTGATGAGTATTTAGGCTATTTTCAGTTTGGGGATATTATAAATAATGCTGCTGCAAACACTTGGCAAACACCTATAAGCTTCTCTTTTGCCTGCATACTAACAATGGGTTTGCACAGGCTGGAAGACTTCTGACTGCTCCACATCCTCTTTAACACTTACAATTGTTAGTGTTTATTTCATTCTATTTTTATTACTCTTTTTTCTTTTAGACGGAGTCTCACTCTGTCACCCAGGCTGGAGTGCAGTGGTGCGATCTTGGCTCACTGCAATCTCCACCTCCCAGGTTCAAGCGATTCTCCTGCCTCAGCCTCCCGAGTAGCTCGGATTACAGGCATGCACCACCATGCCCAGCTAATTTTTGTATTTTTAGTAGAGATGGGTTGGCCAGGCTGGTCTCGAACTCCTGACCTCAGGTGATCCGCCTGCCTTGGCCTCCCAAAGGGCTAGGATTACAAGCATGAGTCACTCCTTCCAGCCTATTTTATTTTAGTTTATTTTTTTTTTAGAGACAATGTCTTGCTCTGTCACCCAGGCTGGAATACAGTGGTGAGATCATGGTTCCTGGCAGCCTCGACCTCCCAAGCTGAAGTGATATTCCTGCCTCAGGCTTCCAAGTAGCTTGGACTACAGGTGTGTGCCACCATGCCTAGCCAGTATTTTAAATTTTAGTCATTTTGGTAGATATTCATTAAGTGGTTTATATTATGTACAATTTTTATGCTTTTGTAAGTGGTATGAATTTTAAATATAATTTTACTTCTTTATTGCTCATATATAGAAGTATAATATTGATCCCTGACCTTGCTAAATGTACTTATTAATTTTAAGTTCATATGTGGATTCATTTACATATTTTACATACAGTTGTGTCACTTACAAATAATGAGTTTCTACTTCCTTCTCATTTTTATACCTTTTGTTTCCTTATTGCACTGGCTGGAACCTGCAATATGATGTTGAATACAAGGTTGAAAAGAAATGGTAATAGAAGGTATTCTCATTCATTTCCAAGCTCTCAGGGAAAAAAATATTATTTTCCCAATAACTGTAACAATTGATGTAGTTTTTGGTAGCTACCCTTTATTGCTTAATTCCGTTTCCCTACTTAGCATGTAAGCTCTACGTTCTTTAAATCTCCGTTTGGGGTTGTCCTCGTGATTTCAATGTGTTTTCTGACTTGTTAAAATCTAATATATGTTAATACTATTACCACTTTTGAGAAAACATAAGGACTGTATTACTTTAATTTCATTTTTTCTCCCACCTTTTGTGCTATTATTGCCATGTGATGTATATATTGCCAAAATGCTTCTTTTATCATTGCCTTATATAGCCAATATCCATTTCTGTTTACCCATATGTTTACATTTGAATTGCTCTCAGCCTTTCAGCGGCTGCTTTTAAGTGAGCAAATGACTGGCGGCAGATGAAGTAGTAGCAAATGTCCACAGATAGCTTCTCCTTGAGAACCTGGGCTTTGCTACTCTGTGGGATTGTGTTCTAATTTCTTGCCACCTTGGTAGATCTGTAATCTCTACCAATAGCTATAATTTTATGTGTTTTTATATTTTGTTTAGTATCTGTTTGTTTTTAATGGGAAATTTTTCCATAACAAGGTCATCTAGTACTTCTGGAAATACAAATTCTAATATGTGTCTCACTTCCTAAGATTCCAAAAAGCGAGGACTTCCATTTCTAGCCACACTGCAGATTAGATACTAAACTCCTGCTGAAATTGACAAATAATCCTGTGTGTGTGTATGTGCAAAAATGTATATATGTATATATACATTTGTATATATACAGCATACTTATAAGATGCCCATCTGGCAGGAAATCTTCTAATGCCCAACATTCAGTAAAAGAGGAATCTCAAATAAATGGGTGTAAAAGTGAACCAGCCTTCAATTGAATTCATTCGTCAAGTTAAATAAACTTCAACTTTTATGTTCTTAGCGTTATGGTTGTGACCCTGGAGGGTAACCAGAAGGTTAACAACCTAAAATAACATGGTATAGAGTATAAATACAATACAATAGAATAAAAATATGAGACTGCATTGAATAAGGATTACTTCTGACGTTTGTGAAACTTTTGGTTTACTTGATTGCCAGGTAAAACAAATTTCTTGTTTTGTGTTGGGGTCATATATCAGACCACAACACCTGTATATAACTAGAAACAGCCACCTGTATGTAACCAGGAGAAAACTATGACAGTGTTTAAGTAGCGCTGTTTGCATAAGAAAAAATGGACACATTTAAATATCTATAAACAGGAGAATGATAAATAAATTGTATTATATCCAGAAAATTGAATAGTAGTTCGAAGGAGAACCAGTGAATAATGGCTAAATGGAACAATATGGTCAAATCTTAGAGATAATTAATTAAAGAGCCTATGTTTAAAGAATATTTATGGTATGATTTCATTTATATGCATTCAAAAACATGCAAAACTGAACAAAATAGAAACACATGCAGTAAAACTTTTGACATTCTGTGGAATGATAAACACAAATTTTAGAAGGCTCAAAAGGCCTTCATTTTTGGGGTCTCTGCTCACCAGTAAATAGTCTCCTGACACAACTGCATAATGTGACCCTGAAAATTCAAAATGCCTCACAGCTTGGTTTACTATTGCCCAAGTCTTAAATTCAACCATTGCAGGTGAAATTTTTATGTATTACTTTATTCTTTAATGGCCAGCTGTTACCTGTCTCTTAGTGTTTCTGGTAAAAAATAAAAAATAAAAAAAATAAGTGTTTGTAAATCCCAGTATATAAAAGTCTTTCTTCCTACTTAATGGAAAGTAGTTGTTCCAATAAACACTAGGTATAGAGGGGAAATCAATCAAAATTAAGAAGTTTAGAAGAAACTTCTAACTCTAGGAAAAGGCAATAGTTTTATGAATGCCATTTATTCTTTGAGAGAGGCAATAGTATGTACTGGTAATATTGTTCCCCTGCAGATGTGATAAAATCAGATACCATGGTTATCCCAAATAGGAAGAATTATGCCAATTGAGTTTAAGTTCACAGGTCCTGGGTTCTGGGTCATAGCCCTGAACAACTAACATATCAGCAAGCGTGAAATCAAGATTTTTCCTTTTCTGTCTAACCTCCATCCTGCATATAATCTCATGCTCTTTCTCTTTGGTAAATTTTCCTTCTGCGAACCAAATTTTTCTCCAAAAACTGCTTTGTGATTACACAGCTGCTACCAGGTAGAGCCAGATCATGAATCCAGACAGTCAGAATAAATAGTGTGGTAATCATTATATCATGTAAAAATAGATTTTTTTTCAGGGAAAATTTTACTTTAAAGTTCACTTCTTCCTTATCTAATGAAACGAATAGCAGAGATTATGTTTCAAAGCACTTTGATGATATATGAAATTATTAGGCACAAAACAGCTTTTAAAAGGAAGTTATTACAATGATGAGTCAGTTTCAAAAATCTAAGTGTTTTGGTTCAACTGAGTGCAATTACTCACATTTGATAATTCATTATAAATGCTAGGCTCCATATCTCATTTTTCTTCCAACTATTCAAATTTTATGTTCATCCAACAGCTGTATTCAAGGTAAATTTGAAAAATGTGGATCATTTTCTGTGCTGCTGGGTACCTGTTTCTAGGAATGATGCTTCCTTGTTTTTCTCTTCAATGGCATTATCAAACCTCTAGTCAGTTAATCATCAAAGGAATTGCACAAACAATATTTTTCAATTGCATCAAACATAACAAAGCTTGTCAAATATATTTTTAAACAAAATTTCTATGACAATAATGAACCAGACACTAACGTCTGTCAGGCATCACAGTTTCTGTGTCATCCCTAAACTTGTCAAAATGTCATGACCATCCCTATGCAAATTTATCTGCTTGAGATTTTATATGTTCCTTTACCAAAAAAGGATCCTTGAACGATATGCATATCTTTGAACACTCAAACCTAAATGATAACTAAATGTTACAGGGAATAGAAGGTCTGGTTTTTTACATTTTTATGGGTATGTAGTGGGTATTTTTGACTTCATGTGAAATCTCTTTTAAAATACTCTCATCTATTAAGTAATTAACACAGTCTTATAACTCATCCATTGCCAATTAAATTATGAGACATTTCTATGATGCTGTACTTTAAATGAAACCCTAGAAGCATGCCTATGATATTAGAAGAGAAAAGGAAAAAGAAAGATTAGGTGAATTTCTTGCACCGTTTTTTCTGTCCACGAGGCCCCAGAATGTGATCAGTACCTATGATCCACAATAGATTCCAAACTGAAAATGAAAAAATACATCAAACAGGGATCTGAAGAGGCGAAAGAAAGTCCTCAGCTCAGACAGCATCCAAGCCCACATTCTAATTTGGTAACTAAATTGAGGGTATTTGAATATAATAAGGGTCTGTCAACTACTTGGCCCATAGACAAACAACATTGATCTTGGTAAATTGATGCTATTTCTCTATATTTGTGCTCCAAAAGATTATTTCTTGATTTTTCATCCCAACATGAATGAACTCTTCAGTGAATAGTCTTTTTAATTTTTTTTATTTTTATGCTCAAACAATATATGATGTTCCATACTAACTAAATACTAATGTGTTTGTTCTGTTTTGATGTTTTTGTATTAATATTTTCTATTGTAATGCATTATGTATGCATAAACAATATTATACTTAAGTTACCAAGAAAATAATATGAAGCATAACATTAAGGCCATCACTTAGCCTTCAAACAAGACCATTTCCAATAACTTGCATCTACCGTTGTGCCATTCTCTTGTCCCACCCCGCTTGTGTCTTTTTAAAAAGATAACTACAATTCTGCATTCTGTGTTTACCAGCTTCTTGCTCTAGTTTTATCATGTGCCTAAGGAGTATACTGCATAATTTTGGGATTGTTTTTAAATTTTATAGTTAGATATAATAGTGTGATCTTCCAGGACTTGCTAGTTTGTCTTGATGCTTCCAAAGGTTCATCCCTGATGTCATGGTTAGATACAGGCCATTTTTTTTTATGGCTTTGTATATTCAACTGTGTGAATGCATTCCAACTTATTTATTCATTTCTCTGTCAACTTGCTTTTGAATCATTTCCAGTTGTAGGAGGCATATTTCTTCCCAGTCCCCTTCTTTCTTTCTTTCTTCACACAAACGTTGCTTCTATGTTCTCTAGGATGTGTGCACAAACTGTTCATTAAATATGTGTTTCTTCTTTATACTGGGCACGCAACTAGACTACATTTTGCAGATCTCCTTGGAATAGTCATGTGACCAAGCTGTAGCTGAGGTAATGGTGAGCCAAAGTCTGATACATCTGAGATACAGCTTTCAAGTCATGTGTTTGCCCTTCCAATGACCAGCAGAACAGCATCTCTTTCGTTTGTCTCTTTCCCTGTCCACCAGCAGAAAATAAGGGGCTCAGAATATGTTGGAGACACAATGCACAAATAACCTGGATCTCTGAATGTTCACATGGAAAAAGTCTCTCATGGCAAGTGATACATATTTGGACTATTATTTGAATGAGAAATAAGCTTCTATATTATAGACTTCATTTATACATTTTGTAATGTAGTTGCTAAAACTATTCATATTCCTCTAACTTAGTGGTTCAGTGAGTAGAATTTTTCTATCGCTTAAAGGAACATTTGACATTATCTGTCACATGGGACCACAGTGAGGTGAGGTACAATCCAAGAGCACATTAAATTCTGTGCCCTAAGCACCTCACTCTTATAAAGGCTTGCTCCTGGCATCTAGTAGATAGAAACCAGGATGCTGCTAAACATCCTAAAATGCGTTTCCCCACAGCAAAGAATTATCTTACCCAGAATATCAACAGTGCCAAGGGTGAGAAAACCTGCGCTAATTAATATCCAAGCAGACAACAAATGAGAACTTAATGAGTGGTAGTTACCCTAATGCAGCTTAAAGTCGACTCTTTAGATTACATTTCTGTGGCCGTCCAATTGCATCCAATGGTTCAACAATCCAAATTCACAATGGCATGCCAATTAAGTAAAGAACATGTCTTCAATATATTTTTTTTACTTTTTAAAATTACACACATGCTCCTAGAAAGTACAAAATACAAGTGCATAGAAAAATAATTACTCTCATTTTAGTAGTGTTTTGTTATATATATTTAATCAACCAACAGATCAGGAACTAAAATGTAAATACTAATATTTGATAATCCACAAATTTTTTTATAATTTTACATACATTCATTTTAATTTTTTAAATTATACTTTAAGTTCTAGGGTACATGTGCACAATGTGCAGGTTTGTTACATATGTATACTGGTGCCATGTTGGTGTGCTGCACCCATCAACTAGTCATTTACATCAGGTATAACTCCCAATGCCATCCCTCTCCCCTCCTCTCTCCCCATAATAGGCCGCGGTGTGTGATGTTCCCCTTCCAGAGTCCAAGTGATCTCATTGTTCAATTCCCACCTATGAGTGAGAACATGCAGTGTTTGGTTTTCTGTTCTTGAGATAGTTTGCTGAGAATGATGGTTTCCAGCTGCGTCCATGTCCCTACAAAGGACATGAACTCATCCCTTTTATGGCTACATAGTATTCCATGGTGTATATGTGCCACATTTTCTTAATCCAGTCTGTCACTGATGGACATTTGGGTTGATTCCAAGTCTTTGCTATTGTGAATAGTGCCGCAGTAAACATACATGTGTATGTGTCTTTATAGCAGCATGATTTATAATCCTTTGGGTATATACCCAGTAATGGGATGGCTGGGTCATATGGTATTTCTAGTTCTAGATCCTTGAGGAATCACCGTACTGTTTTCCACAATGGTTGAACCAGTTTACAATCCCACCAACAGTGTAAAAGTGTTCCTATTTCTCCACATTCTCTCCAGCACCTGTTGTTTCCTGACTTTTTAATGATTGCCATTCTAACTGGTGTGAGATGGTATCTCATTGTGGTTTTGATTTGCATTTCTCTGATGGCCAGTGATGACGAGCATTTTTTCATGTGTCTGTTGGCTGTATGAATGTCTTCTTTTGAGAACTGTCTGTTCACATCCTTTGCCCACTTTTTGATGGGGTTGTTTGTTTTTTTCTTGTAAATTTGTTTGAGTTCTTTGTAGGTTCTGGATATTAGCCCTTTGTCAGATGAGTAGATTGCAAAAAGTTTCTGTAGGTTGCCTGTTCAGTCTGATGGTAGTTTCTTTTGCTGTGCAGAACCTCCTTAGTTTAATTAGATCCCATTTGTCAATTATGGCTTTTGTTGCTGTTGCTTTTGGTGTTTTAGACATGAAGTCCTTGCCCATGTCTATGTCCTGAATGGTATTCCCTAGGTTTTCTTCTGGGGTTTTTATGGTATTAGGTCTAACATTTAAGTCTCTAATCCATCTTGAATTAATTTTCATATAAGGAGTAAGGAAAGGATCCAGTTTCAGCTTTCTACTTATGGCTAGTCAATTTTCCCAGCACCATATATTAAATAGGGAATCCTTTCCCCATTTCTTGTTTTTGTCCGGTTTGTCAAAGATCAGATGGCTGTAGATGTGTGGTATTATTTCTGAGGGCTCTGTTGTGTTCCATTGGTCTATATCTCTGTTTTGGTACCAGTACCATGCTGTTTTGGTTACTGTAGCCTTGTAGTATAGTTTGAAGTCAGGTAGCGTGATGCCTCCAGCTTTGTTCTTTTGACTTAGGATTGTCTTGGCAATGCAGGGTCTTTTTTGGTTCCAGATGAACTTTAAAGCAGTTTTTTCCAATTCTGTGAAGAAAGTCATTGGTAGCTTAATGGGAATGGCATTGAATCTATAGATTATCTTGGGCAGTATGGCCATTTTCACAATATTGATTCTTCCTATCCATGAGCATGGAATGTTCTTCCATTTGTTTGTGTCCTCCTTTATTTCACCGAGCAGTGGTTCTTGTATTTCTCCTTGAAGAGGTCCTTTACATCCCTTGTAAGTTGCATTCCTAGGTATTTTATTCTCTTTGAAGCAATTGTGAATGGAAGTTCATTCATGATTTGGTTCTCTGTTTGTTTGTTACTGTTGTGTAAGAATGCTTATGATTTTTGCACATTGATTTTGTATCCTGAGACTTTGCTGAAGTTGCTTATCAGCTTAAAGATTTTGGACTGAGATGATGGGGTTTTCTAAATATACAATCATGTCATCTGCAAAGAGGGACAATTTGACTTCTTCTTTTCCTAACTGAATACCCTTTATTTCTTTCTCTTGCCTGATTGCCCTAGCCGGAACTTCCAACACTATGTTGAATAGGAGTGGTGAGACAGGGCGTCCCTGTCTTGTGCCAGTTTTCAAAGGGAATGCTTCCAGTTTTTGCTCATTCAGTATGATATTGGCTGTGGGTTTGTCATAAATAGCTCTTATTATTTTTAGTTACATTCCATCAATATCGAATTTATTGAGAGTTTTAGTATGAAGGGCTGTCGAATTTTGTCAATGGCCTTTTCTGCATCTATTGAGATAGTCATGAGGTTTTTGTCTTTGGTTCTGTTTATATGCTGGATTACATTTATTGATTTGCCTATGTTGAACCATCCTTGCATCCCAGGGATGAAGCCCACTTGATCATGGTGGATAAGCTTTTTGATGTGCTGCTGGATTCAGTTTGCCAGTATTTTATTGAGGATTTTTGCATCGATGTTCATCAGGGATATTGGTCTAAAATTCTCTTTTGTTGTTGTGTCTCTGCCAGGCTTTGGTATCAGGATGATGTTGGCCTCATAAAATGAGTTAGGGAGGATTCCCACAAATTGTTTAATGTTCAAAAAAATGGAAATTACAGGACTAAGAAAATTAAAGTGGATGAAGTGTGACATAAAAGACAAAAACAACCTGCTCTCATAATCTGTCCATATCTTACCATGTGCTTCTAACGTCTTGTTCCATCATGAATTCCTGGGTCAACTAAGCCTTGGATTTGGTGTCTGCCCAAACTGTAATCCGATTTATTAATTTTCCTGGCTGGCCTCAATGTTTGGCTGGAAATCAAGCTCTCTTCCTACTGTTGTGCATCCATTTCTCTGCTTCTAATGCCAGGCTCCATTTAATATTTATTATATTCAGGAAGTCCAAATGGAGGCAATATAGCAAAGTGTTCAGGAACAGAAGCTCTGATTCAAATGCAATTTTTACCACTTTCTGAAATAGAGACCTTAAACTGGATGGAGTCTTCTTGTGACTTACATTCCTTTCTGTAACATGATGATAGTAGGATAATGTGAGGGGCAAAAAGAAGTAACATATGTACAATACTTAGAGCAATAGCTACACATAACAAGTACTCCCAAAAAGGTCATCTTTATTATGCTCAAGTACTTCATTGACTATCTTGCTCTCATATTTTGGAGTTTTCTTATTCTTGTCTGTGTGACTGCTTGCTTGATTTATATTTTACTAACTGATTTGACTTCTAGTTCCTGATCTTTCTTCTTGGCCATCATCTTCTGTTTTACTCTCTGTTCTGCTTTTTGTTCTCATGTTGTATATATTATTGATTCATCCATTTATTCAACAAATGTCTATGGGGTGCCAACTATGTTCTACTCTAGTTATGGCAGTGAATAAAGCAGACAAAAATATCTCCTCTCACAAAACTTAAATTCTATGAACGCATAGAACTGCCCTCATAGAGCTTAAATTTTAGTGGACACTCCATCCATATCTGGAATCATGACAAGACTCTTGATTTCTTCATGGTTACAGATCTGATTTTCTTAGCTAAATTTTAAATTCCATGTATCGGTTGGCTGTTCTCACTGTGCCTTCTAGTCCTGTCTGGTATAAATAAATGACAACAGTTGACCAAGTCTTACCATTGGTTCCAATTCCATAAGTTGCAAACATCAGTGCACAGAAATTAAAACTGGGGCAATGCTGGGTGACCATTTCTCTGATTCTTGAGAGATGTTTATTCAATATTTCACTAGGGTTGAAGCAGATAAAAAGTACTAGAGGTAGCAGACTGCATGAAAAGTCCAAGAAATATTCAGGGGGAAGTTTACCCTGGGATTCTAAACGCTGTGATTTACTTAGATCAAAAGGAGAACTTTTCTGGGCATGCCATTGGTCACAGGGTATTTGGAAATTTCCGCATCATTTGTGGATGTCCTAGAGATATTCTTACACTTCTGACATTGTATTTTTATGTCATTGTTGTCCAGGATCCCAGTAAAAATCCCATTCTGACAAGCATTTTGTAATTTTATTTTTGGTGATTATATAAAATACAAAAACAAGCTGGATAGAGTATATGTCTGATAAAATACACCAATTCTTGCAAAAATTATGTTTTATTAAGCATCACTTCAACTTGCAGTAAGTGAAAATCCTTTGCTATTATACAGCTATCTAAAAGTTAATTTTCTTTTCCTACCTTGGGTTTTATGTATTTCAATGTTTCGATTTTGAAAAACAACCATAGGTAAATTACACAACTGGCTTTAGAAATGAATAATCATGCATTTTCTACATCAGAGAAATGGGGCCTTAAACATATCTTTGAAGCAAATAGAAGATATTCACTTCGCTACTGATTAATGCTAGATGCCTTTTCAGTACACAAGGGAAGGATTAACAATATGTAGGAACATGTAAATGGGGAAAATCAGTCGCTGGTGCCAAAGGCACCATAATGATTGCCTTCCTATGGAACAGTAATCCCAGTGTTCATCAAATAGAGAACGGGGTTCCTCTTTGGAATATGAAAAT
Organism: Macaca nemestrina; assembly: GCF_043159975.1. Lineage (NCBI taxonomy): Eukaryota > Metazoa > Chordata > Mammalia > Primates > Cercopithecidae > Macaca > Macaca nemestrina. The sequence continues at coordinate 61,161,431 of NC_092139.1, forward strand.
CAAGTTTTGTAGCAGTTAAGGGCTATTTTGTGAGAAAACTTCGAGTTGATGGAATGCATGCTCCTGTCATTTGTATCAGAACATTTGTGCTTCAATATAAAGATACTGAACATAGAAACCTACCAAGTGAAACTTCCAAATTCTGAACAGGAAATAGTAGAGTCAGACAATGTTGAGCACTTTTTAGTTGCTTCTGATGTGGACATTATGTGTATTTTCTCTCAAATTTCTTTAACTTTTTGATTAGCTATGTTAGTTTATATGTGGAAATTGTTTTCCAAGTGAATGAAAAGGCTCAAAACCAGTGACTTAATTATACTATATTATCTAATTAAGGTGAAGTACTTTGCAATCCACACATTTGAAATTTATGTACAACAAGAATTAGACTAACGTTCCTCCCTAGTTCCAAGTAGTTCAACAATGAATTTTATTATTTCTTCATGCAGCAAATTAATGCACTACTGGAAAGGTTTAGTCATGTTAGGGTGCATGTCAGTCAGATGACTGTTTAAGATATGACATGTGAATCTCTTGCTCTGTCAATTACATAAATTGTTTTTAAATTATGCTGTAGATCTTCAAACTATCTTGCAAAAAAACAGTAAAAACACTTACTAAGCACCAGAGGCCACAAACTATGGATTATGCAACTTAGCCTTTAGTAAAAGCAGACACACAAAGGTAGTACATCCAATGCTGTTTTCTGTCTCATATAGAATACCATATGAATTTAATCTATTTTGGATATTCCTGTGAAATTTGAGGAACCTGTGTTACATATACACCTATAAATCTATCTTTGAAATGGGAGTCTCAATATTTCATTGCAAGGACATGTGAAATCCTAGAATCTTGGTCTATCTAGCGTCTGAACTTAGGCTAATTCTAGAAATTTTTAGAAGTATTCCATCTAGGCTACCATTGGATGCACAGTCTTGGCACAACTGAAAATGACAAATGCAACATGTAAGAGTGTTTCAAGAACCATCTTTGTTTAGTTAGCGCTCCTGTAGGTCCTATATTTCTAAGCACCACAATTTTAAACTTTTAACTAATAATATAGAAATGCAATTTTTCTTAACACAGAGTGGCCCTTTCATTATTTTGCTAAGTGGTTAAAGCAAAGTGATGGAAGGATTCCTCAGGGTAGTGAACTTTCTGTTTCTTAGTGAAAGATTGACTGGATACAGGCTGCTGACAATGAAGTATAAGAGACTGGCTTCATTCAAAAACAGCAGCTGTAGCCAATAAAGTAGTTTAAAATAGAATAAAACTACTATGTCTACCTTTTCATTGCCTTTGATTTGTCTCAATAAAATTCGCATTTAAACATAGTAGGATTATCTTGCTTTGCTATGCTTCATATAAAAAACACTGTTCCCATACAAAGAAAGTTTAATTTCTTTTCCAACATTTATTTTCATTATACTTTACTACCACTATGTATGTTGGCACTTTGTATAAACATTCATTAGCTATGGTACAAAAAAGTATGTGTGTGGTCAATCTAAATAAAAGGTAAATATTTGTTTCAATAATGCTAGTTGCATTTTCCTTAAATATTTGTCTTTCATATACAGCAACCAGATGTAACCTAGGGTTAGTCTCTTTCCAGTATGCAGAATTTAATTAGACTGTTGCCTTAAAATCTTATTGTCTGTAAAAAGCAATGTACCTTCCAAATTTAAAATATTTAGATTCCATTATCTAGTTTGTTGATTTATATGTGACATAATTCTGCTATTAGAGCCATGTCAAAGTAACCATATGGAGGAGTCATCATATTATTTATGTTAAAGAAAATCAGTCTTTAAAGTGAAGCTATTTAGCCTTCTCTAATAAAGCAAATATTCACTTCTTAGATATAAAAATTGTATGAAAGGAGTAGTAAGTGTTCATAATAGTATAATACTCATCTATTAGAACATAGCCAATGAATGTATAATAATGACAAAGCAGACCAGTACTGACAGGTTTTACAAGATCAAACTGTGTAACTGTAGAATAACTGACGGAAGAAAAAATATTCAGTTCACTTGGTTATGTATTAGCATTATTTAAATTGTATTATTTAATCTTCATTTTAATTTTAAAAATTGTATCAGGGAAGTCACTTTTCTATAAGTTACCTAAACATATTTTACCGTATTATGAATGTTAAACTGATTCTAAATCCACTAGGATAAAATAAAGACATGTAAATTACATACAGCAAATATAAATTTTGGAGTAACTTATGAATTTAGGTTGTATTTTCAGGTATTAATTGATGCTTTCACTGCAGGAGAAGGGGAGAGATGAAAGGGTATGAAAATAATGAGTTATTTAGTTTGGCTCTACATGACTGAAATTCACTAAAGGTAATTGACAACTTCTTTGTCATGCCCAGCCTGGATCTCAAATCAGTTAGTGTAAATCGTCCCATGTGGTGAAGTTTATCTATTTATAACACACTTAAATCTGGGAAATCCACAGCTACACAGCATTAACAGCAGGTCAACAGAGAAGTACATCTGAAATTCAAAATAAACAGAAAAAGACCAGTCAATCTTAGGCTTGTTAAGTACATTTTTATTGATTGTATTTTCTTCCTTCAGCATGAATCAAAAGGACAAAAACTGGTCCTGTGGCTTTTACTCTTTCATTATCCCAGACAAGAAAGAAAGGATAGTATAGAAAACAGGAACATAAAATAGCTGTTTCTGCAAAAATGATCACTTTCCTCATAGCTTCATAATTTACTCCAGGTCCATAAGGGCCTCAGTTCCTGTGATCACAATGATGGATGACTCCACTTCAGCTACAACAGGCAAAGATGCTGCAAAGTATCACTCTGCAGGATACACAATAGAACCAACGAACCAGCAGGACTGAATGACAAGCAGGGGTGCCAAGGAGAATTCTCTTCAGTGGAAGAGTAGATAGTCATTCTCTGGAATTATTGAAAATGCAGCTTGTAAATATTGCTCCTATTGTGGACACATGCATGTGCAACTTGACAGAAATGGGCAATGCTGGCACAGAAGAACGCAAAAATATTTTCCACTTCAGTGCCCGTATTTCTCACATGGCCATATTTTGCATTAAACACAGCTCTAGCTCGATGCCCAGTGGATTGTTGAGAATGTAAGTATACATATTTATATAGCTGGGACTACAGGTGCACACTACCATGCCTGGCTAATTTTTGTATTTTCAGTAGAGACAGGGTTTCTTTTTTTTTTTTTTTTTTGAGGCGGAGTCTCGCTCTGTCGCCCGGGCTGGAGTGCAGTGGCGCGATCTCGGCTCACTGCAAGCTCCGCCTCCCGGGTTCCCGCCATTCTCCTGCCTCAGCCTCCCGAGTAGCTGGGACTACAGGCGCCGCCACCACGCCCGGCTAATTTTTTTGTATTTTTAATGGAGACGGGGTTTCACTGTGTTAGCCAGGATGGTCTTGATCTCCTGACCTCGTGATCCACCCGTCTCGGCCTCCCAAAGTGCTGGGATTACAGGCTTGAGCCACCGCGCCCGGCGGAGACAGGGTTTCATCATGTTGGCCAGGCTGGTCTTGATTTCCTGACCTCAGGTGATCTGCCAGCTTTGGCCTCCCAAAGTGCTGGGATTACAGGCATGAGCAACTTCACCCAGCCTATAGTATGACATTTCTAAATAGCTACTCTGAGAATATGAACCATTCTGCGGAACAAAATTGATTTTATTTCCATGAATATACATTTTATTTATCTTTGAAGAAAGTCCTATAATGTACACAAGGGATATATTTAGCCCATAATGAATATTCATGAGAATGCAGGTTATTAATAAACTTACAGTTGTTTGCTTTATACTTCTGAATTATTTTTATATATACTTTTCAAAATATAAGCACTTTTTAAAGGCATTTTTCTACTTTGAATTAGGAAAAATGTTTTAAGATAAAATTATTTTTATCAATTTAGTATCAATTAAAAATAAATATATCAAATAGGATACATATACATCACCTTCCCAAGCCCCTGATACACAGCAGGCATTTAAAAAGTGGAAAAAAAAGTTGTTGTAAAATAAAAATATACATGGATATTACATTATTGTATCATTATTATTAATTTTATCCGTTCAGGAAGGGCCAAAATATTATATGAACATCTTCACAGAGACTCACAAATGCTTTTCACTCCAGCTGCAAAGAGTCAAAGTTTTAAAGGAAACTTGTTTTATGTGGTATTTTAATTTAGTTTAACATATTTGATATTTTTTAATTAATTACACATTTTAAAAATTCAAATTACCTAGGGGCTGTGACATATACAAAACTGTGGGAAAATAACATTTATGTTTTTCTTTCCTTGAGAGCATAGGTCTTCCTTCCTCCCACATTTTATTATACATCACATATACACATATGTAAATATATATATCAATGTATAGCATCTAATTGAGTATTGAACATGAGATGGTACTGAGATTTAGCAGGGTCAGAACAACATTAGAAGCAAAATCAGAAATGATCAGGATAACACTTAAGTCATATCTGTTTAACTTTATTCCCATATTCTTGCCATTCAAAATGTTGGACAGGTGAATGGTTGAGTAAACTGTGGTATATCCATATGATGAAATACTACCCAGAAATAAAGAATATACTTTTGACACATGCAATCACTTGCATAGATCGGAAGGGCATTGTGCTTAGTGAAAAAAGCCAATATCAAAAGGACACATAGTATATTACTTCATGTATATAACTTTAATAAAATATACATATAGAAAACAGATTAGTTATTTCCAGAGGTTAGTGATTGTAGAGAAATGTGAGATGAATATGACTATAAAATGTGAGGAAGACACTTTTAGTGATGGAAGAGTTCTGTAACTCAATTGTAATAATGGTCACATTAATGAACACATGATAAAATTGACATAGACCTATGTATTCACATTGTACCAATGTCAATGCCTGGTCTTGATATTGTACTACATTATACAAGATGTAACTCTTGGAAGAAACTGTGTAGAATGGTACATGAGACCTTTGTATTTGAAACTTCCTATGGATCTGTGATCTTTTCAAAATAAAAAGCTAAAAAATGCTAAATGTTCGATAAATAAAGTAGTAACTACCTTTCATCCAATTCTTACCGTATAAAATTGCTTCACATACATTAACTCATACAATTCAATCTATAGCAGGATCATATTGATGCCATTATTATTCCTAATTTACAGCCTAGTAGCTTGTTCAAGGTCACATAGTTAATAGGAGGAAGGGTTATGATTTTAATCCAATAACCAGCTCCAGAGGATGTGCTCCCAATCGACACATCACAGCGTTTCTCAAAAATAATTCCGGACGGAAGGAAAGAAGGGAGAGAAGGAAGGGAGGGAGGGAGGGAGATACAATAGCCTGTATATTTACTCAAAGTGAAGGCATCATAAAACCCTTTTAACAAACACAGCCTTAGTTTTCATATTCCCTCTCCATTCAACTTCCTTGACTATAGAGTCCTAATCAGGGTTAAGGGAAGGAGAAATCAAACTAAAGATCATAATGCTGCATGTATGTGGCATTGCATTGCTGGAGTTCTCTGAGTAAACCTTTCTAGAGATGGACATTTTGCACTCTATTGGAAAAGTTATCTTAGTTATAATGTTTCTGAAGATGCATTTGCCATAATGAAAGTAAGCGGTCACATACAATTTGATAGACACCAGCACAACTGACAGGAAAAACTTGGTGAAGTTGAAGGAACTGCCTTTGTTGTATCTAATATTCTGTCACCCCAGATCTATCTTCTTAAATCTCCACATTACTTAGCCTAACCCCATTTTTTTCTATTTTCTAGAAGAACCCACCACATTGATCAGGTGGATTTATTCACATTTTTTCCAAAAATGCTAGGTACATTCCTTCCTAAATCCATCAGTGAGTTACAGTCTGTGTTCCCCATGGATGAACTATGTTCACCAGTTATGACTCTTGGGGGAACTTCACAAAAGGTCGTCAGTGGCATCTATTGGTACCTGTTGGACATTACCTAAAAATTTAGCAACCAACAGATGCTATTCTTATACCTGTTGGTCATGCCCAGGTAGTTACATGTAAAATAATTACACAGAGTTTGAAAATTTCAAGATGTTTGCCCACCTGTATAGTGCCCTTCACTCTCCTCTCCAGCTCTCCAAATATTATCCATAATTCAAAGACCAGTTCAGTCCTACAGGCATATTCCCAGAATAACTTCCCTGAAAATATTGCTTAAATTAATGAAGAACATCTATGGGCAATGCATCTTCAGTAAGATCTAGTGGAAAAAAAGAAACGAAAAAATTTCAATACAATGTGATGAAGATTTTAAATTGTTTCTCTCTTGCGAATTTCCATTGCTTGTTTGAACATTCAGGAGAATAGTACTCCTTTCCCATTAAATGTATAAATAAATGTAAGAATGAAGGTTGGCCCTCCCTCCAAATTCATTAAACATTAAATTTTTTAAAGTAAAAGATATGAGGGCTGTAAAAAAATTAAAATTTGTAATTACTTCCAATATAGAAAATAATTGAAATAGATAAAACACAACCAAATAGAAATGGATATTGCTTAAAATCACTTTTTTTTTTTTTTTTTTTTTTTTTTTTTTTTTTGAGACAGAGTCTCACTCTGTGGCCCAGGCTGGAGTGCAGTGGCGCAATCTCCACTCACTGCAAGCTCCGCCTCCCGGGTTCACGACATTCTCCTGCCTCAGCCTCCCGAGTAGCTGGGACCACAGGCGCCCGCCACCTCGCCCGGCTAGTTTTTTGTATTTTTAGTAGAGACGGGGTTTCACCGTGTTCGCCAGGATGTTCTCGATCTCCTGACCCTGTGATCCGCCCGTCTCGGCCTCCCCAAGTGCTGGGATTACAGGCGTGAGCCACCGCGCCCAGCCTAAAAATCACCTTCTTAATTAAATTAGTATCAAAAGTGAAATTACTGTTCTATCCATATTGGTGACATTACTTCTTAAATTATTCAAATGAAAATATATTCTACGGCCGGGCGCGGTGGCTCACGCCTGTAATCCCAGCACTTGGGGAGGCCGAGGCGGGCGGATCACAGGGTCAGGAGATCGAGAACATCCTGGCGAACACGGTGAAACCCCGTCTCTACTAAAACTGCAAAAAAATTAGCCGGGGGTGATGGCGGCGCCTGTAGCCCCAGCTACTCGGGAGGCTGAGGCAGGAGAATGGTGTGAATCCGGGAAAGTGGAGGTTGCAGTGAGCCGATATCGCGCCACTGCACTCCAGCCTGGGTGACAGAGCCAGACTTTGTCTCAAAAAAAATAAAAACAAAAATAAAAAGAACATATATTCTACCTGTGAGTTCAGGAAAAATTGACCATAAAGGAATGGTATCATACACAAACAAATATAGCTCACAGTTTTCGCCTAGCAATGAAGTGTTTACAGAACAAGTTACAGATTATTCTGCAATACGAAACAAATCTAAAGTGTTTTTAATCTTAAAATTCAAATTAGAAGTGAAATGATGTTCTTATTTCAGCAATGAATACAGAAGTGAAATGACTTGATTTTTCTGACGACTGTATTTTTCAGTGTTCATCTGGGTTTAATACTTTAAAGATTCCCTTTTATTCCTTAACTAATATTCTGTTTGTGAATGTAAACACCTTTTTCAGTTCCACTTATTCTGCAGAAGGACCCTTCCACATCAAGGATTAACACAATATGCATCATGGGTTCAAAAAGTTCAATTTGCAGCTCTCCTTAGCAAATCATGAGAACCATCTGGACTGACTGATGTGGAGATTGAAAGTAACTGATCCTGCAATTGAGAAGCTTTTTGAAACATGAAATTAAACAAGACGATATTAAGCATTCTGAAGTTCATCAGAGTGGCACATCAAATGTGTTACTAGCTGTTCATTTTCCTTCGTATTTTTATGAAGACCCTTGACTAGCAGAATGGAACAGAAACAGAAGGTAAAATAGCGAGCTATTGATGCAGTGATCAAAGACACACAGCTGGTTTACTTTGTTATAATAAGCATTTTATGTGGTACATGAAGACTTTGATCCCTTGATAAATGTCATTTGTAGGTGAGCAATTATTAATAGGATTGTAAGACTTAATATGCAAGGATAACCATTAATACAAGTAGACTCTTGTAAAGTGAATTAGCAATCATTTTACTTATGAATAAACACATACTATTTCAGGTCATTTTCTTATTGTTTCTTGAAAAAAGTCTTTTACAAGTCCAGTTAAATGTTATCTAATTTTCGCATCATATTTCATGGTTAACAAGGCTTATTTTCTTTCTTTACTGATTTTAAAAGCTAAATTTCACTGGGGATATATCTTTTGTTTAAGGCTGGGTAACTGATAACCTAAGCCAAGACCCAAAGTTTGTTATTTTCTTTATTTCCAGCACACAATATTTTCCATCATGGTATATAACATCTTGCTAAAGAAGCAATGTTTTTTTAGCAAGACAATTGAAAAGCATGAACATTGGTTTACTAGATTTTTATTGTTCCATATTATTTACAACTATTTGCTTATTTCCATGTATAAAATGGTATTGATTCAATAGACTTCTTCCACATTTGCATGATATTCAGCTATACCACTAACTCAGGCACTATCCATATGACTCCAGAATTAAAGCAATATCTGACAAGAGGGTCCAGTGTGACCTCCCAACTGAATTAGAAGATAGGCATTTTGTGATTTGAGGAAGACATCCTGTGAATTTACAAATGTCCAGGAAGTGATACAAAAGAAAAACAAAAGACTTCAGTCTAGTTAAAAGTAGTGCCACTATTTGTTGAAATGCAGAAAGCTGTAATAAGTATCATTCCGAAATCTGGGGATAAGGTACAGAAAATGGCATCTCCCAATATAATCTTGGACATATTTGTCATTAAGGAACACAATGAAATATGACAAATTGTACAGCAACTTTTAAAAATTGCTAATAACACCTTCCTTTCTTGTTCAGATGATGCTCTGAGACATTGCCATTTATTTTGACTGCCTCTTTTTAAACAAACTTCCACTTAGGAACTTTAAAACCATCTATAAACCAATAGTCACAAAATAAGTGGGGAACTCAGTGTCTAAGCATTGTTGTTCTGCCAGACACAGTACTGTGCACTTACATAAATGCTATGATTTGAGCATGACAATAATGAAATAGGAATTGTACTTTTATTCCATTTTTACAGGTGAAAGAAATTGAGGTCTATAAAATAAATCAAATAATATGTTCAAATTCATAAGGGTTTTGATTTTAGAACTTTTAGATTTTTTGTTTAATACCTATTATTTTTAAATAATTCGACTCAACTCAGAAGTTAAAAAATACTAAAAGGAATGACGGTGTTATTTTCAGCCAGCTTTTCCCAATGATTACATCTAACTTAACCTAGTACATTGCCAAAGTCAGGAAATTGACATTGTTTCTATACTATTAACTCAGGTTCAGACCCTATTCATATTTTGAAGGATTTTACATGTACTCTTGTGTAGGTGTGTGTGAGTGCATGTGTGATGTGTGTATAGATCTATGAAGTGTGGATTTATGTAACCATTACCGTAATCTGGATGCAGAACAGCTCTATCACCACAAAGAAAGTGTAACATGTTTTCAGGTTATTCCGCACTAATCACATCTTCCAACCAACCCTAACCCTTGGCAGCCACTGATCTGTTCTCCATCACTAGGATTATGCTATGTAATTCAGGTATTTTTGAAGCCAAAACTCATGAGGTTGCAAAATAAATAATAATGTTTTATAAAATGTTGTTTTCAGTCTTTATAAATGGCACACTGCAGCACATATTCCAATGTGCTATACATGTGTAGGTGGCAAAGTTTGAACATGGATCTAAGTGCCTGAATGTAAAAAATATTGTACGCTTTTATCACAACATCCCCATTTGTAATCTTTTCCCCCAAAAGCTAGTAGTAGTGATGTTTGCTTTCTCTTATTTAAACTATCAGAATTATAGTCATTACTAATTGAAAGTGTGTTTGAATAATGCCTGATTGCACTTACATAAGGTATCTAAAATAGTTAAACTCCTAGAAACAGAGTAGAATACTGGTTGCCAGGGCCTGGAAGGAGGGGAAATGGGGGTTGCTATTCAATGGGTATAAAATTCAGTTATAACAGATGAATAAGTTCTGGAGGTATGCTGTCAACAGAGCACCTATAGTTAACAAGATTGTATTGTGCAGTTAAAAATTTATTAAGAGGATATGTCTCATGTTAAACATACCTACTTAATTAACAGAAAAAAGCATGGAATATTTTATGCATAAAAATTACATATATGCCTGAATTTCACATTTCGTTTCACAAATTGAACTGGTGCTGAAAAGGTATTTTTATATTGAAAAACATCTAGCTGAAGGAGAAGTTACAAATGAGGGATCATTCATAAATAAAATATCATCCTAGGGACTGCTGCTGTTTTTCTATTTTGAATGCCCTCCACAATTAGTCTTACTAATTACTTTGACTCAATGCAAAATAATGATTTCTCAAGAGACAATAGAGAGTAGAGAATAAGTCCATTCTTGAGAAAATTTGTAGTTAGTCAAAGTAATTTTTCATCCTCTTTTCTTATTTAAACCTCAAGTACTCTCTGAGACTCTCTGCTCTTCTTTTCTAGTGTAAATTATGCCAGCTATCCAGAGAGTCAGGGCTTTCTCTAACCGCTCCTCCCTAGAGATGTCAACAGACTTTTACTCAGCTAGACTGTCTATTTGTCTGTCTTCATATCAAATTCGCAAGACCTGTGGACCATTCTCTTAGGACCTTGCGGGGCAGTGCATAATACATTCCATGCTAATTATCTAATGAAGTTCACTAAGTTAATATTTTATTATACCACATAAAATATTCTTAGATCTAACGGTACAAAAATTTCCAATTATGGGCCGGGCACGGTGGCTAGCACCTGTAATCCCAGCACTTTGGGAGGACGAGGTGGGCAGATCATGAGGTCAGGAGATCTAGGCCATCCTGGCTAACACTGTGAAACCTCATCTCAACTAAACATACAAAAAAAGCTGGGAATGGTGGCAGCCACCTGTGGTCCCAGCTACTTGGGAGGCTGAAGCAGGAGAATGGCACAAACCCGGGAGGTGGAGCTTGCAGTGCACCCAGATCAGGCCACTGCACTCCCACCTGGGTGACAGAGCGAGACTCCGTCTCAAAAAAAAAAAAAAAAAAAAAAAGAAAATCCAATTAAGTCACTCCTTTGAATTACATCTAAAGGCTAATTTAAAGAGGGTATCACAAAAATAGAAATGATAGTGACAGAAAATGGTCCCAATCTTCACTGCACTGTTGCTGAGACCACCTTGCCATTCATGATTATAGAATGCCTTTCAGGTAACATAAAAAGAGCCAGTGTTAAAATGGAACCTTACTACACCCATGTGTAACAGGCAGGACCTCTATTATTATTCATAGTTTACAGATTAAGCAGTTAGATTCGGCCCAGGTCACTGGCTTATTAAATGACAGGCTAAGACAGAACCAAGTTTTATTCTCAAAGAAGACCATAAAGAAGAGGATTGATCCAAATGAATTATAAACATTTCTTACAGCCCCAGTAACAATAATTGATAAGCTAATGATTTCTTTAATAAAAATCTGATAGGACAAGTAGAATGTAACAGAATCAACATGATCTGTTAATCAGATTTGGGTAGTAGTTGGTAGCTAAATTTTGGATACTCATGGACATAAAGATGACAATATTTATGACTTTAAAGATGACCATTCCACAGTTTCAGAATTTCTACAGAGAAAGAGATGAAGGAGCTTTCTGAAGTGATTGAAACTGTGTGAAGATGAATTATTTGATTGATAAACTGCTATCATTCTAAATTGACTTTGATTTCTGAAAAAAAAGTCCATAAGGATGAAATATGTATTGAATGGAAATCATATTTTGTTTTTCCATTTTTTACCTAATAAAAAAATCAGAAAAACAGATTTAAAAAAAAAAAAAGAAAAGATGACAATAATAGACAATGGAGACTACTAGAGGCAGTAGGGAGGGCAGCCAGGGTTGAAAAACTACAGGGTACTAAGCTTCATACCTGCGTAATGAGATCCATCATACCCCCAAACCTCAGCATGGCACAAAATACCCAGGAAACAAACCTGCCTGCACACCCCCTGTATCTAAAATACAATTTGAACTTAAAAAAAAAAAACTAAAAAATAAATAGAGCATATCATTACTATTTGAGTAGGACATTGTTTTAATTTGGGCTGCCATAACATATTTCCATAGAATAGGTAGTTTAAATGAAAGAAATATACCTTCTCACAAGTCTAGAGGCTAAATGTGTCCAAGATCAAGGTGCTGTCAAGTTGGTGTCTTCTCCAGCCTCTCTCATTGGCTTGTAGAGGGCTATCTTTTCCACGTATCTTCACTTCATCTTCCCTCTGTACCTGTTTGTGTTCAAATTTCCATTTTAGCTTAATTTAGCTTTACCTCTTTAAAGATCATGTCACCAAATACTGTCACTGTATTTTAGGTACTGGGAGTTAGGAACTCAGCATATGAATTTTGAGTGAACACATAAGGCAAGGGTGAAATAGAGCGATTATTTAAAAGGCTATTGCATTATCTAAAGGAAAAATGTTTTCTAATTGGACTAGAACACGGGTTATGAGATTCAGTAATTATAAAAGTTATATAAAGAAAGGAATTATACTGCTTATCAATGTTTTTTCATGAACTCCTCCAAACATTTTAGATTCCCTACCGTTTTCCCCCATGCTAACTATAATCCATGCATTAGGTCACCCAACTGGATATTCAAAAGATAGAATTCAATGTTGGTGTGTCTGGTTCCAAAGATCACATTCTGTCCTTCATAGCGTGCTTCCTGGAGGTTGACTTTTATCCTCCTAGAGTTATTTAATAGCAAGTGAATAAATATATGTTAATTAGGAAGCCTTTGATCATAGAGTGATTATATATGTTTTCCTAAAGATTATAATGTATATTTACTTTGCTTTTATATAGAATACATATCAGTAGTAACTAGACTTGAATTGAGGCTTTTTGTACAACAGTTCTTTATTTAGTCTCTATTGTTTATCGGGTTTTATAATAAATACTGGGAGGAATCAGAAGTGACTGTCTTTGCTTTGAGGGAATTTCCCATGATGTTGAGAAGAAAGGTAATATGCACACACAAATATGGTATTTGCCATGAACCAAATGAGTTAGCTGACAAATCGTGCTAGAGGAGTTCAGATGAAGAAAGCAGACAATCACCGCAGGCTTAGAAAAAGGAAAAAAGGATGAAGCTTCACTTCCAAGAATCTACAAATCCAATTTAAAAAAAGACAAAACCTAATAATACCATGTTACAAAAGTAGACTTCTTTTATTCTAGGTAGGCAAGGGTCTTCTTTTCTGAAGTCCTGTGTGAATCTTAGTCTTACAGTTTTAGGTTTCCAAAGATTGCTATTACATAAAAACACAGAGAGCATCCTGTGTTTTTCCTTCCTAGCAGTCTTCACATTTTCATTTTGTTTGTTTTTTTAACAGCAGCATCAGTTGGTAATTGGCAAGCATCAGGAAAGCAGGGATGACTTATATCTGTTTTCATTCCATTTTCACTCCTTCAGCACATAGAAAATAGAGTGAGAAAGAAGTCAGTAGATTAGGTTCAAAGGCATAAAATGTGGCAAGAATAGCAATCAGGTAAGACATTTGCGTAAAATGAGATGATTGCAGGGTAGTTTTAAAAGTCATTTCCCTGATGAAAATATGGACTGTTGTGCACACTATTTCATAGACTTTGTGTTTGTTAAAGGTCTTAACCAAAAATTATCAAAGATTTCTCATATTAATAAATGTCAATAACATCATATTAATGGCTCTATAAAGACCTTATTCTGTGATTGTATCATAATTCAACAAGTGCCCTATTGTTGAACACTTAGACTCTTTCTGATTATTTCTTTACAAAAAATGCTATATTATACATTTTTGTATGTACTTTTAAGATATGAAATTGGTAGGGCAAGAGATGTGAATAAATGTAAGGTCTTTGATAAATACTGTCAGAATTCTCTCCATAGAGGATATGATAAAGCATCTTTTCATTTGAAGGAACAAGAATAACTGCTATGTGCTTCTGAGACTTCCAGTACTTTTTTGGTTTTGAGTTTTATTGTTGTTTATTTGATTTTTTGGAGGTTTTCTGTTTTGTTTTATAAGTAGGTTTCAGTATTACTTAGTGATCAGTCATGGTGGATATTTGAAGAATAATTTCTCTCTTTCGGATTATTCCTCTAACACTACAAGCAAGTATCACTGTGTTCTTTCTCTAAAGGAAAATATAAAGCATAGACAAATTAAATGCTGCTCAGATTCTAAAACTTTGAAAACACAACAATGGAGAAAACAAATAGAAAGTTTGTAGCTACTCAATGACAAGCATTGAGTGAATCCCAGTATGCCTATTTTTGCATAGAATGAAAAAAGACACAGCAGGTTCCTTTGAAACATCAAAGTGAGAAAATTGACTACAGCTTTAACAGCCTTCAAAGAAATTTTGGCAGAATGAAAAAGTATGCATAATTGAGAAAAGTACCCTAATCTGTAGAATAAAATAGGTATAAAAAGAGGCTAAACAAAAATGCTGCTGCCTGTTCTTTCCACAACAATTTTCCACCTGTCCCTGACTGCTGTGTTTAGGGAATCCAAGTTTAGAGCTGAAAAAAATAGGAGGTTGGAGAGTTTAGGACGAAGGCAGTGTAGGGCTGTGTAAATTGCAGAGAACTTGGAGCCGGAAGACTTGAGCGGCATGCAATTGTGGGTGGGCTATGAAATCGGGGAGCCTGGCTTTAAATCCCAACTCAGACATGTACTAATCCTATGATCCCAGGCAAATACCATATCCCCTCTTTGACTCAGTTTCTACATTTTTAAATAGAGATAAAAATAGTGCTTTATGGCTGGGCGCAGTGGCTCAAGCCTATAATCCCAGCACTTTGGGGGGCCGAGGTGGGCGGATCACGAGGTCAAGAGAGCGAGATCATCCTGGCTAACACGGTGACACCCCATCACTCTCCTAAAACTGCAAAAAATTAGCCGGGCATGGCGGGCGCCTGCAGTCCCAGCTACTCGGGAGGCTGAGGCAGGAGAATGGTGTGAACCCGGGAGGCGGAGCTTGCAGTGAGCCGAGATCGCGCCACTACACTCCAGCCTGGGCGACAGAGCGAGACTCCGTCTCAAAAAATACATAAATAAAATAATAAAAACAGTGCCTTACTTTCTCAGTGCCCGACTCATATTATTTATTAAATATTAGCCAGTGTTTTATTATATAACTAGATTGGAACTAGACACGTCACCTTACTTTGTGTCTCAATTTCTTCAACTGTAAAATGAAGTAGTTAGACAATGTGAGCATGTGATATCACAACCAGATGTGAAAGTCTGTGGTCCTGTCAGAACAGCTTAGAGTAGGTTTGGAAATTATTTGAAACCAGCAAAGTGAATATGAAAATAAAGAATTTGAAGCACAGTAGGAGAGAAAAGGAGAGAGGAGAAATAAAAAAAAAGACACTTTTACAGAAGGATTTTTTATATCTGCATTTATCCTCTGAAACTATAATTATATCAAATATATGATTGATTGCATAGGCAATAAAGTTACTCTAAAATAGTCATTTGTGCACTGCAAGAAGAGTGGCTTTTTCCAACTTCCTTTTGTAAGCCAAAAAGTGAATGAGTCAGATCTCAAGTGATTTAGAGATTTTGCTTTGCAAGGTGGAGGATACTTGCAAAGGGAAAATAGGAGGTGGGAGAGTTTAGGACATAGGCAGTGTAGGGCTGTGTAAATTGCAGAGAACTTGGAGCCGGAAGACTTGAGCGGCATGTAACTGTGGGTGGGCTATGAAATCGCGGAGCCTGGCTTTAAATCCCAACTCAAACATTTACTAATCCTATGATCCCAGGCAAATACCATATCCCCTCTTTGGCTCAGTTTCTACATTTTTAAATAAAGATAAAAATAGTGCCTTACAGCCCGGAAAAAGAAGCACAAGTCACAAGTAGGCGGTGTCCCGTGCTTTTTCTAAAGAGGGCTTCGGGAACTTCAATATTTAAAGGAGAAAGAGCAAGCAGGCAGGAAATTAAAACCAGGGAGGAAAAGAAAGAGAGAGAGGAGGCAAGGAAGCTAATTGCTACATTCTTGCGAGGCTCTGATTAGTTCTCACTGAGTCTATATGTTACATGTGGCAAAAAAAAAAAAAAAAAAAAAAAAGGAAAGAGTCAGTTGTGCTTTCATCCTCGCTCTCAGTAAATCTACATTTTACGTAAGTTAAAGTAAGCATGTGAAATTACAGCTATCTGTTTGGGAACAAAAGGATGGCAATTTTTGAATGACTTAGGTTCCAAGCTTAATTTTTCTTTGTCATAGTGAGTTTGGGGTCCCGAGATTTTATTTTCCTTTCACACTTTCTCCCAATATAAAGCTTCCTCATAGATGCCTTCTTTTTTCAAACATTTACAACCCTCATGGTTTTCTCTCCTTTTAAGTACAGAAAAACATAATACTGTGTAATAATCTTATCTGTCTTAAATACAAGACCGCTTAGGATTCACTTAAAATTTAAAAATGGCTCCACATTCCTGGTTTTCAGCTGGATTGTGATTTCCACCACAAATCAGAGCTTTTTAACATTGAGTTTGAGTTTCACAGACCCAGTAAAGTGGAAATATAGACTTTTTCTTAAGACAGTGTTATGACAGTCCAAAGAATCATGGCCAAACTTAATTACCTGTTGTAAACATCATTGCAGTTTTTTAACTGAACTATCAGACACTTTCCAGGGCTTATCACAACGTATACTCTAAGTAAATATTATGGGTCCAGGCACACTGGCCCAGGCCTATAATCCCAGTGCTTCGAAAGGCCAAAGCAGGAGGATTGCTTGAGGCCAAGAGTTTGAGACCTGCCTGGCCAACATACCACAACCCCATCTCCAAAAAAAATTTTTTTTTTTTAATTAGCGAAGCATGGTGGCAGGTGCCTGTAGATCTAGCTACTTGGGTGGCTGAGATGGGAGGATCACCTGAGCCCAGGAGTAAGGTTACAGTGAACTATGTTCACACCACTGCACTCCAGCCTGGGTGACAGAGTGACACCCTGATTCTAAAAATAAAAAATAAATTAAAAATGCATAAATACGTAAATAAGTATTATGGAATCAGCAAATAAATACATTGAATAAACAATTGAGTAAAATTACTTGGTAATGAGGCCTTTCTTGTCTATCCTTACACAAAATAAATCCCCAGGCCCCCACATCCCCCTTACTATTCATGTTTTCCTCCATACCATTCATAGTCATGTTGTACTACATATGTATTTGTTTATGGTCTTTCTCTTGCTGCTAGAATGTAAACTCCATGATAGAAGAGACGTTGTTGGTGTTTTCCTTTGTATTTTTTTCACTGCTTAATTCCCACTGCTTACAGTAAACACACAATAAATATTTACTATATGGATATTTAAGCAAGTCACTTCCCTTGATTTCTTCAAATTATTTATGTCACTTTGAAAGTAAAATCTCTCTTCTATACATCATTTTTCCTTCAATCTTCACTTTTAATATCTGTCACCGGCAAACTTAACAAGTCTGCTCTTTGTCCAGGTCAACAATGAGAATTTTTAAGCACTTTATTGAATAAGTACTGAGTGCTCCTCCATAATGGACACTCTACTATACATTTCTGCCTTACTTGTGGAATGTATTCAATGTAATTACGCCACACACATAGACGTCCAGATCCTTGTGTCAAACTTACTTTCCTTGGCTTTGTGGGAGAACATGTACTTTTATGAAGCTCAGTTTAAGGCAAATGTTTCATGAAAATACAAAACTGATGGATATATGTATGCAGGGGTCCTTCTTATACGTCTTTTATAAACAATGAGGTTGTATTTCTCCTTTAGTATTTAATGTGTTTCATCAGATAATGCCCTACAAGTTTTATCAAAGTTTTCTGTCCACGTTTTGAGGTTGTATGAGAGTGAACAAACTGCAGTCTGCTGCTTCACTAATAAAACTAGGACAAAGGCCATTTAAACTTAAATATGTGAAAAACTTGCTTTTATTTCAAGCATTTTAAATGTCTAAATTTGGACTGGAGTAAAGACATTTCATAGAAAAACAGAAATATTTGTGCTTGTTTATTTTTCAATCTTGATAACTTTTAATAGTTTACAGCCACAGTGGCAGCTTTTACATGTGTACATGTGTTTAAATATAGTTTCATACCATAAATAGCCATGTGGCAAAATACCCGCCTCTAGGCAAAAAAAAAAAAAAAACACCTTTGCCATTACATAAACACCTTTAAGTAATACTGAAAATAGATGTGAGGTAACTTTTTATCTAAAGTGACTGTAGCCAACATTAAGACATATTCACTGTAACAATTCAAGTTTTAAAATCCTTGTTTTATAACTCTAAAATGTGCCTTTTTAAAAAAACACATCTTTACATTTATTGCTATTGTACATTTATTTGGCAGGAAACAGGGATGTTTGATGTCTTGCAATGATAAAATTATCCTATTCAATAGAATATTATCTCACATTCTGCATGACTTTTGAACATTCTATAAGACAATTACATAAGAGAAAAACCAATTTGTAGATATCTGAGTGAGTACAACCATTTAATAAATGTGAATAAAAACATTTCCGAACATTTTAATATACACTGCATTTTCTGATAGTAAGATTTTAGGTTAAAATAAGATCACAATTTAAAAAGTTTACCATTTTGAAAAAAATCATATCACTGCTTGCAATGCCATTTTCATACTTGAGATGCTAGTCCAACATATTGCTTATCCATTTGCTTTTGTTTGATTTTATTGTTATTAGATTCATGATAATGCTAAAATACACACACGCACACACACAATTGCTTCGGTATTTTTTTTTTATTAAAAGCCCAAAGAAAAGTGGTGACAATGTTCAGTTGAAATTTTGAAATTGGGTTTTATAATTCTGCCCACGTAGCAAAAGTTGAAATGGTCGATGAAGATGTAGTTTTTGAAATAATGCAGCAAGTAGTAAAATCAACAAAACCAAGTGAAAATTATACAAGGAAACACAATAATAAGTTAACAAAGGAATTATATATAATACACTTTTTCTTCGTGTTGACAAGACATGATTAAATCCTTTTTAATATTTCCCATCTCATAAATAAATAAGCTTGCTTGTTAATACTTTGTCTAACTCTAATTTTTATTCTGTTACCAATGTCAGTAATACTTTATTTTTCATTATTTCTCTTATAAAGTGACTTCTGAACTTCCTAGTTTGTTTAAACTATCACAAGGTCAGAAAACCAAACACAGCATGTTCTCACTCATAGGTGGAAATTAAACAATGAGAACACTTGGACACAGGGCAGGGAACATGATACACCATACACCACGGCCTGTCATGGGGTGGGGGGCCGGGAGGAGGGATAGCCTTGGGAGAAATACTTAATGTAAATGATGAGTTAATAGGTGCAGCAAACCAACAGGGCACATGTAAACATATGTAACAAACCTGCACGTTGTGCACATGTACCCTAGAAATTAAAGTATAATAAAAATAAATACATAAATAAAATTAAATTAAAAGGTAAATGCAAACATATTAATCATAAGTAAATGAAATATCTGATGATCTCATTATGTCTGGTAGTAATGTCATCTCTGAGTACTTAAATATTCATCTATATATTCCTTTGCTAAATTTCCCTTTATTTCTCTTTTATATTAAACTTTTTTTTAGAGAGCGCAACTCCAAATCATCTTTTATTAATGGAGAAAGGTCATATTTAGCAAAAGACACAAGGCAGGGAAGTGTCAGACCTGAGGCCTGAGCCCGTGCTGAGGGAGAAGGAGGCTCGGGGCATGTGGGAGAAGTGCTGGGAAGGGCTGAGTGGTGGGGGCCGCAGAAAGTTCCAGTGGGCAACACTGTGGGCAGGTCATGGGTGGGACTCACGGGGACCTCGCTGCTAACTCTTGTTGCGTTGGCAGAGTGGGGTGGGGGGAAGGGAGGATCGTTAGTGCTGCCACCTGGAGTGAGAGCCGCCCCTTGGTTCCTGAGGGCACCATCAAGGGACACAGGACAGGAAGCCCAGGATGGTTAGTGCAGCTAGGGATGAGGGCCAGGGAGAAGCAGGTGCTCTGGAGTGGCCAGGAAAAGTCCAGACACGGAGGCTTAGGAGCTTCCTGTTAAGTGTGTGGGTTCCGCCCTGTCTCTGCCAGGCACTCTGACTAGGGATGGATGATCTCTCTCTTCAGGTGCTCCGTGGTGGTCTTGCTCCCAGCAAAGGTGGTCCGGATCCCTTTGCCCATCTCCCCTGTGACCGACAGCAGTTCCCTGTGGGTGCTCTGGGAGCCCTGGGCGCCAGGTGGTTTCATGGCCTGCATGCAGCCGACGGAGGCGGTCCAAAGTCGTTAAATAGCGGTCTGAAAGGGACAGCAGCTCCTGGCACTGAGCCCAACGGCGACGGGACACTTCCTGTAGGGACCGGGGTGCCCAGCCCAGGGGTGCTGGAGCCTGGGGTGCTGCTGGGGGCAGGCGTGATGGGTTTGTAGGACATCCTCAACTCCTGGGCGCTGGGGATGCCAGCAGGCCGCTCCTCGGGGGTTGGCTGCCTGGCCGCTCAGCAGAGATCTGATTTGCAAGCTGGCTGCACGGCCCCCCTACTAAATCTGTGTTGAATTTTTTAACTGCAGTTTTTATTAATCTAAATACAGTTCAGATATTCTCGATGAAAATTTCACATTTGAGTTAGTTGAGACATACTAAAATGTAAAATACACAATGGATTTCAAAGGTTTCATATGAAAAAAGAATGCAAACTATCTCTAGTAATTTTTACATTGATTACATGTTGATACAGTATTTTGGATATATTGAGTTAAAATATGCAATTATTTTTTTAAAAAACTCTATGCTACATTTTTGTTAAAAAATTTAAATAAACTATGAAATTACTTCTTGGGATAGAAAAGGGGACATTATTAAATATTTACCTAACTTTTTTTCAAAAACATATCTTTAACAAAAACATTATCAAACAAAACGAAAGTATTTTCATTTTGAATAGGTAAAATAAACTTATTCCTGCTGGAATTCAATCCTGGTATGATTTCTTTTTTACGCATTTGAGGACTCTGTTTATAACCCAGATAAAACATAAAGCTTATGAAACTCCTCTGAGAATGTCGAACACAAATTACCTGTATAGATATCAGGGTGCAGATGATGCTGAGGCCGGGCTGGCTGAAGAAGAGCAGGATGAACATGCTGTACTGGCACAGGGGCTGGCCCCAGGTCACCCACCCTTCATGTACGTGGCGATGGTCACCTGGCTCACCAGCAAAGTGAACAACAGGTCGGTGGCGGCCAGCCGCATACCAGTGTGTAGAAGGCGGTCTCCTTCTGCTCCTCGCGTGACTTGCACAGCAGCACGATGGCCACCAGGTTGCCCACCACTCCAAAAATGGACGGTCCCAGGCTGTCCAGCAGATCGGGCTCCAGGTGAGGGACACATTGACCTGGGAAGGGGTTAACATGACGGTGGCTGGTGGTGTGCAGCCCTGGAGTGTGAAGCTGAGTCTGGGGTGATGGAAGAGAGACAAAGCCTCCATGAGTGAAATGACCACCTGCAGGATGTCAGAGCCACGCCCAGGAAACGGGATGCTAACATGACAAGGGAGGACCTCAGTCCCACTCTCTGGATTGCAACCACTTACCAACTGCAGCCACCCAAATCTCCAGGCTCGCTCTGCTCCTGCCAGCGGCACACCGTTGCTGACCTTAATATGTATTAACTGAGCCTCACATTCCTCTTCCTCCCCCCCCCCCGCCCCCCCCCACGCCTATCTCACTACTCTGACAAGAGCCATCTTCAGGGAAAGGTAACTCCCTAGTATTATTCCTGACAGATTCTGAGTTAATAAAATGCTCACGGAAACCCTGGAAGACAATTTGGAGAGTGTTCTCTTTCCTCCGTGGCTCCGCCGGCAGTGCCCCATCTCCATGCCTTCTACCCAATGGCCCAAATCCCATGTCACGTGTAGCGGCCCCAGTGGTGGCCTCTGCACAACCCCCCATGGTCAGCCCTCAGCTGTCCTGGACCAGCCTCCAGCCTGCCTTCACCTCCTCCTGCTCAGCCTGGAAAGTGCCAGGGCTTTGGCTTCTGAGAGCCAGGTCTCAGTGGCTGCGATTTAGGGATCTGAGGTCAGAGTGGCCAGTTTTCAAAAACGTGGGAAACAAGAGGGCCAGCGGGATGGATCTGGAAAGAACAGTGCTGGGTTACTTGTTCGATTTTTTTCCTTCCTTCAAACATAAATACCAGCTTTGCTGTGCCCCCCCCCCCCCCCCCGTAGGCTGTGGGAGGACAGCTTCCAGGTGTGAGCCGCAGGCACAGGTGGCAGGAAGCCTGGGTCCCGGCTCTGGCCGCTGGCCGCCCCAGCCGCTAGCAGCGTCAGCAGCTACTGATGTTGGTGGCTGCCGCTCACTGGCATTTATAAAGTACTCCACCGTTGGCTGGGTGCAGAGGCTCATGCCTGTAATCCCACCACTTTGGGAGGCCAAGGCGGGTGGATCACCTGAGGTCAGGAGTTGGAGACCAGCCTGGCCAATATGGCAAAACCCTGCCTCTACTAAAAATACTAGAATTGGCTGGGCGTGGTGGCTCAAGCCTAAATCCCAGCACTTTGGGAGGCCGAGACGGGCAGATCATGAGGTCAGGAGATCGAGACCATCCTGGCTAACACAGTGAAACCCTGTCTCTACTAAAAAATACAAAAAAGTAGCCGGGCGAAGTGGCGGGCGCCTGTAGTCCCAGCTACTTGGGAGGCTGAGGCAGGAGAATGGCGTGTACCCGGGAGGCGGAGCTTGCAGTGAGCTGAGATCCGGCCACTGCACTCCAGCCTGGGCGACAGAGCATGACTCCGTCTCAAAAAAAAATAAATAAATAAATAAATAAAAATAAAAATACTAGAATTAGCCGGGTGTGGTGGCGGGTGCTTGTAATCCCAGCTACTGGGGAGGTTGAGGCAGGAGAATCGCTTGAACCCGGGAGGCGAAGGTTACAGTGAGCCGAGATCAGGCCATTGCATTCCACCCTGGGCAAAATGAGCGAGACTCTGCCTCAAAAAAAACAAAACAAAATGAAACAACAAAAACCCCTGCTCCTCCACCCCCTAGCATCAGAATACAGCAGAACATTTAGGTACCCACAGAACATAAACAAAGATGGTCTGTGTCCTGCATTTTAACAAACATTAGAGTTTTAAAAGAACTGAAATCATGTAGAATGTATCCTCCAGCCAAAATGGCATCCAATTAAAAATAAAAAAGTAAGATAACAGCAAAATCTTAAATACTTGAAAGATAAACAGCACACAGTTTTGTTGGTTTTTTCTTTTTTATATTTTTATTTATTTTATTTTAAGTTCTGGGGTACATGTGCAGGATGTGCAGGTTTGTTACACAGGTAAATTTGTGCCATGGTGGTTTGCTATACATATCAACCCATTGCCTTGGCATTACACCCAGCATGCATTAACTATTTTTCCTGATGCTCTCCCTCTCCCGCCCCCATCCAGGGGCCCCATTGTGTGTTGTTTCCTTCCCTGTGTCCATGTGTTCTCATTGTTCAGGTCCTACCTATAAGTGAGAACATTAGGTGTTTCGCTTTCTGTTTCTGCATTAGTTTCCTGAGGATAATGGCTTCCTGTTCCATCCATGTCCCTGCAAAGGACATGATCTCATTCTTTTTTTATGGCTGCATAGTATTCCATGTTGTATGTGTACCACATTTTCTTCATCCAGTCTATCATTGATGGACATTTGGATTGATTCCATGTCTTTGCTATTGTGAATAGCGCTAAACAGCAAGCACACTCCTAAGGGAAAAGTCTCAAGGGAAACTATTAAATATATTAAACTGAATAAAAATACGACATATCACACTTGATTCAACACAGGTAAAGCCAGTGCTGGCAGAAAATGTGTTTCACTAAATGTGTATGACGGAAAAGTAGAAATTTCTCAAATAAAATTTCAGCTATCACATCAAGAAAGTAGAAAATAGTAGCAAAATAAAACCAAAACAAATATAAGAAAGAAGTCCGAGCTCTGAGCGGCAGCCGTGACCACCGGCAACAGCACTGCCACAAGTGTCTTGCGGGCTTTCCTCAGAGGAGCCTGTCAGCATCCTCCAGTTCCAGGCGCTCTAGCCCCTGTCCTGCTTCAAGAGGCTTTTTCCAACCAGAGGCCTCTCCTCCACAGCCTGAAGGCTCGGCCAGTTCCCACGAAGTTTGCTGGGAACGCAAGGCTGTCACTGATATTCGTGGCACCAAGACTTATGCGCAGGTTGCACACATTGGCCACTGTCTGTGCCACGTGCAATGACACCGCCTGAGGCGCGCACACCGCCCGCGCGCCCGCGCGCCCGCGCAACGGCTTGGCTAGCCTGTAACGGCTAGGCCTGGCTCTGCGTTCCTGGCTTGGCTTGGCGTTCCTCGCTTGGCTCGGCGTTAATCGCTTTGCCCGGTGTTTCTCGCTTGGATTGACGTTTCCTCCATCGCGTTCTTTTGCTGGGCTTGACCTTTTCGCTGCTGGGCTTGGCATTCCCTTGGCTGGGTTGGGTGTTTCCTTTGGGCGGGGCGGGGCGGGGGTTGGCCCTTCCTGGGGGGGGGGGCGTGGGATCACCCCGGGTGGGCGTGGGCTTTCCCCGGCTGGGTGTGGGTTTTCCCGGGTGGGGTGGGCCGGGCTCCCCTGCTGGGGTTGGCAGGTTTTGGCTGGGATTGACCTTTCTCTTCAAACAGATCGGAAACCCAGAATTTCCTGCTAGTTGGTGAAACTGGTTGGTAGACGCGATGTGCTCGCGACTACCGGCCTCCCCTGGCTGTTCAAAGCAGATGGTGGCTGAGGTTTCTTCAATACCCGCTGCCTCCGCTGTGAAGAAGCCATTTGGTCTCAGGAGCAAGATGGGCAAGTGGTGCCACCACTGCTTCCCCTGCTGCAGGGCGAGCGGCAAGAGCAACGTGGGTGCTTCTGGAGACCAGGACGACTCCGCTATGAAGACACTTAGAAGCAAGATGGCCAAGTGGTGCTGCCACTGCTTCCCCTGCTGCAGGAGGAGCGGCAAGAGCAACGTGGGCACTTCTGGGGACCACCATGCCTCTGCTATGAAGACACTTAGGAGCAAGATGGCCAAGTGGTGCTGCCACTGCTTCCCCCGCTGCAAGGGGCGCGGGGAGAGCAAGGTGGAAGCTTGGGAAGACTACGACGACAGCGCCTTCATGGAGCCCAGGTACCACGTCCCCAGCTGCAAGGGGCGCGGGGAGAGCAACGTGGAAGCTTGGGAAGACTACGACGACAGCGCCTTCATGGAGCCCAGGTACCACGTCCCCCGCTGCAAGGGGCGCGGGGAGAGCAACGTGGAAGCTTGGGAAGACTACCACGACAGTGCCTTCATGGAGCCCAGGTACCACGTCCCCAGCTGCAAGGGGCGCGGGGAGAGCAACGTGGAAGCTTGGGAAGACTACGATGACAGCGCCTTCATGGAGCCCAGGTACCACGTCCCCAGCTGCAAGGGGCGCGGGGAGAGCAACGTGGAAGCTTGGGAAGACTACGACGACAGCGCCTTCATGGAGCCCAGGTACCACGTCCGTGGAGAAGATCTGGACAAGCTCCACAGAGCTGCCTGGTGGGGTAAAGTCCCCAGAAAGGATCTCATCGTCATGCTCAGGGACACTGACGTGAACAAGACGGACAAACAAAAGAGGTAACCGGGCCTGGGCTGGGAGGAGGCGGGACGTGGGGGGATGATGATGGGGGCATACCCTCCTGGAGGGATCGGGGTTCTGGCTTTCTGTTCCTCCGCAGGCCCCACACCACCCTGGGTGTGGAAACCTCAGAGAGGTCAGGGCACAGGCCCTTTATGAACAACAACACAGAAACAAAACTTTAGCTGATTTCCTATCCGATTATAATTTCCCTTATAGAACACTAATAGACTGTATGAAAGTGACTTAACTCGCAAAATCAAGTCGATGCAGCAGATTATTTTTAATGTACACATTTTAAAACAATGTTCTATACATTATAGAAAGGTGTATATTGAGAACTAAGTCCCATAATATATCAACTTCTGGGCTAAATATTTTTCAAATAAAATCCAATATGGATTTGATATCAATGTACCCTATGTAAATATGTCCTTTACCTGAGGAACCTTACAAGGAAACTGAAATGGGAAGATGGTTTGTGTCCTTGAATAGGAAGATTCGTTTTTCTTAAGATGTGAGCTTTTTCTGTGTTTATCACTTTTACGTAAGCCAAATAAAAATAGCAAAGTTTTAACATTTTTACACTGTACATCCTGTATTTTATTGCTGTAATAAGTTAAATTTTTGTAACAGAATGGAAAAAGACTTGCTTTTCCAGATATCAAAATGTGAATGTGCTATTTCCACAAATTGTTTACTAACAACTGAAAAAGTATCAATGAATAGAACAGAATAGGAAATCCAGAAATACCCAAATATATGTAAGAATTTAGCACTTGATAATGGCGATGCTTCATATTGATAAAGCAAGATTAATCATTAATAAATGAAATGCATGCTGTTTGGAGAAAACTAGCTAGATTTTTATGTCACAAAAGTAAGTTCCTGGAGTATAGATTAAAATTTTTAAATATACAAAAGGAGAAAAATACCAGAAGAAAACACAAAAGCCTATTTATATATGCAACTATTTATTTATTTATTTATTTTTCTGGGACAGAATCTCACTCTGTTGCCCAGGCTGGAGTTCAGTGGCGCAATATCAGCTCACTACAACCTCCGCCTCCCGGGTTCGAGCAATTCTCTGCCTCAGCCTATTGAGTAGCTAGGATTACAGGTGCCCGCCACCACACCCGGCTAATTTTTTGTATTTTCAATAGAGGCAGAATTTCACCATCTTGGCCAGGTTGGTCTTGAACTCCTATCCTTGTGATCTACCCGCCTCAGCCTCCCAAAGTGCTGAGATTACAAGCCTGAGCCACTGAACCAAGCATATATATGCAGATATAATAAAATAAGCTCAATTTAAGATTGGGCAAGGTACTTTTTTGCATATCTACCAGTGACCTGTGCACATAGGAAAACGTAGTGTTCCTGGTAAGAGAAGGAATTTAAGTTAGAAGAGGAATGAAATACTGTTATCTATTGAAGTTAGAAGAGGAATGAAAGGCCGGCCGCGGTGGCTCACGCCTGTAATCCCAGCACTTTGGGAGGCCAAGGCAGGTGGATAACGAGGTCAAGAATTTGAGACTAGCCTGGCCAGCATGGTGAAACCCCGTCTCTACTAAAAAATACAAAAAGTTAGCCAGGCATGGTGGCATGCACCTGCAATCCCAGCTACTCAGGAGGCTGAGGCAGGAGAATTGCTTGAACCAGGGAGGTGGAGGTTGCAGTGAACTGAGATTGCACCACTACACTCCCGCCTGGATCATGGAATGAGACTTCATCTCAAAAATAAATAAATTAATTAATAATAAAAATAAATAAATAAAGGAATGAAATACTGTCTTCTATCCACCAAGTTTGTGAGGGTGAAGAACAGTGGTATTTATGTAGTTGCTGAAAGTTTAAGCTGCTGCAACTTTTCTAACACACTTCGATGATAAGAACCACATGTTAAAAATGTGTATGCCTTTTACCTATCAACTCTATTATACTGAAATATCTATATGAAATAGACACATATGTTTTTCTTAGTATTGCTTAAAATAGCAGTGTATTGAGAAGAGCTCACATAAAGATTTTATGAAAAACTTTCAGTGCATCCATAGGATGGAATAACATGTAACCATTGAAGGTGTCAGTAGATACAGAGATATGTTGTGCAAAGATGTGCTTTGCTATATCAAGTGAGGAAAAAATCAGTTTGTTATACACCTACACAAACAGAATCTGCTCTTGTGTTACCTGAAAACGTGTAGAAAACATAATCAAACTTATTTCTGGGGATTTGTAAGTGAAGTTCTTCCCTTTCTCTTATCTGTGATTTCTGCAATGAATATCTGAAAAGTTTTAGTTAAATTTCACTAGTAATGAAATAATCCTTGGGAAGAGAAGAAATATGCTACTTGCATAGATACAAATAATTTCTCACATTTTATTATTTATTTTTATTCCTGTGGATAGCTATCTTCTGTGAACTTTTACCCTGTTGAAAAGTAGAGGGTTTCTGTTTACCTGTTCCTGTAGATTTTATTGTATATACATTTTATTATAAAATTATCTTTTCATTATATATATAAACATGTGTAAAAGGTATGAATTAATTATTTTATTTTAGTTATATATTTATGAAAACTAAAATAGCAAATATAAATGACCATTACTATTGTAAATGTATTGCTCTACTCAACAGGAGCATTCTTTAAAAATATTGAACTCCCAAGCTGTGTTTATGCATTCTTTCAATCCGTTTAGTCATCAAACATAAGCCAGACACCTATTATGTGGAAGGCATATTCTACCATCTCCCAGGATCCTTCCGTCTTTGAAAACTTCATATTTACCTGCTGGGCCTGAGCAAGTTGAGAGATTTAAAATTAGGGCATTAGGAGGTAATCTCAATTGAAACTTTTCTTCCCTCCTTTCAAACAAAAGCATTTCTGAAGGTAGACAATAGTAAAAGATAACCCTCAACTACCCTTCTGAAAATGTATAAGTCTTGGGTAAAGACTGTTTTAGTACTTTTAAGAACTAAAATGTGGCACACAAACAGCATGGAATACTATGCAGTCATAAAAGAAAGAACGAGAGCATGTCCTTTGCAGGGACATGGATGGTGTTGAAGGCCATTATCCTTAGCAAACTAATACAGGAACAGAAAACCAAGTACCGCATGGTCTCACTTATAGGTGGGAGCTAAATGATGAGAACGCACGGACATCTAGAGGAAAGCGACACACACTGGGGCCTATCAGAGGGTGAATGGTGGGAGGAGGGAAAGAAGCAGGAAATAGAACTAATGGGTACTGGGCTTAACACCTGGGTAGTGAAATAATTTGTACAACCAACCCCCTTGACACGTTTTTACCTATGTAACAAACCTGCACATCCTGCACCTGTACCCCTGAAAGTAAACGTTGAAAAAAAGCTCCACAAATAGTTTCATAAATTCATTTTAAAAGGATAAGAATTATAACAGTCTTAAATCCTAATATGAATGATTGGAAATATCTAATGTACATACATTGTATAAATCTAAGTATTGAGAAAAATGAGCCCATGCCATTCATTTGAATTTCAAGCTTTCTTTGGCTTAAAGTTTTTGAAAACCAAAGTAAGAAATAGATTATTTTAGAAATTTGTTTGTGTTTTCACCTCAGCCCTCTTATTCCATACTTCTTTTAAGAACTAAAATTTATCTAAATGCTAGTCATCTGACTGGAACTGCCCCAGACGTGTTATATTGTAACATATTCTACTTAATGTAAGGCACCAGGGATTGTATGATGCCCCATTATTGTATGTCTCAATAAGAGAATTATTTAAATGCTGCCAATTATAGTTATAGTAAATCATGAATTATAAGTGGTATTTCAGTGTGAGAAATGGTGAAACATAGAGACAATGATCATCTTAGAATCACTAAAATACATCGTTACCTGTAATCTTTAAAACATACCTGAAAGTGTAGGTATAATTGTATCATCTCATTGAATTCAAATGTTGTCTTTAGTGGTATTAGTAAAAATTATAATATCTTACAATTACTGAGCTGTTATTTGTGTTAGGAACTATTCTATATCTTTCATGTAGAGTCTTATTTAAGCATTACTGTGGTTTCCTCTGAGAAATCGACTCTTTTCATTCCCATTTTATTGATGAGGAAATTGAGAGCCAAAATAGGTAAGCAACAGCTGGGAAGCATCAGAGCTTCAAGTAGGATTCCAGCCCACGTTGAATGCCATTCAAGGGCTCTGGTCTTCCTATTCAAATAGGCTGCTCTTTCATTCATACAGTGAGTCATGAGGTAATAAGTAGTGTGCTTTCTTCAAAGGGAAATTAAGTTTGTTTTGAAGGCAGAGTAATAGCAGGCTTTCTGTGTTTGCTATTGCATGAATCATTGATGTAGCTGTAGATAGTGCACTACAATTTCCTAAAAAGTCTTCTCACTCTCATAGGACTGCTCTACATCTGGCCTCTGCCAATGGGAATTCAGAAATAGTACAACTCCTGCTGGACAGACGATGCCAACTTGATGTCCTTGACAACAAAAAGAGGACAGCTCTGATCAAGGTATGCAGTAGTCAACTATATCAGCATGAGATGGCTTTGATTTCAATACATAGCATAAAAATGAGTTTTCTCATTTAAATGGAACTAGTTGGTGAAAGCTGTGGAATGTTACTTTTAATTCTCAGGACTTATAATTTATTTTTGGTCTAATACTGACAGGCTGTACAATGCCAAGAAGATGAATGTGCATTAATGTTGCTGGAACATGGCACTGATCCAAATATTCCAGATGAGTATGGAAATACTGCTCTACACTATGCTATCTACAATGAAGATAAATTAATGGCGAAAGCACTGCTCTTATACGGTGCTGATATTGAATCAAAAAACAAGGTATGGGTCTACCAATTTCATCTTCAAAATACTGAAATGCATTCATTTTAACATTGACCTGGGTAAGGGCCAGTTTTCTATATTTGGAAGCTCAAGCATAACCTGAATGAAAATAGTTTGAAATGAGTTAATTATCTAAGACTTTATTTTAAATATTGTTACTTTTAAAGAAGCATTCGAGGGTACAGTTTTTTTTTTTAATGCTCTTGTGGTTTATGTTTTTTTTAAAAACACTGAATTTGTATAAGGTAATACTTTGTTTTTTTTTCATGCCAGGTTTTTTTTTCCCCTAATAAATGTAAAATGACAAAATTTGCCCTGGAAATAGGTTTTACATTAAAACTCCAAGAAAACTCAAACAGAGTTCAGTGAATAGTAATCCTGCCCCTTTGGCAAGTTCCAAAAAAAAACAAAAAAACAAAAAAAAACAGTAATAGATATGAGGTGATGGATTTCTCAGTGACAAGTCTTTTTCTCAGTGACACGTCTTAAGATATTTCTGATTGCACATGAGGCAGAAGCGGAAAGGGAAAAAGACAGCAATCAGAAATATCAAGGCCAATTTGGAAATTGGGTAATGGAGGGAAAGACCATGAAGAGGTTTTCTGTGTGTGTGTGTGTCTCTGCACGTGTGTGTGTGTGTTGCTGTTGATCATTCATTTGTTTCCTTTGTATGGTGAGACAAGGTTCTTTTCAATTTTAGAGAATGACAGTTTTCAGTTTGGGAGAGGGAGTTAGTGGGTTGTAAACTGCTTAGAGATCAATTTCAGGAAGCCTCTGAGGATCCAGATAGGCAGTGAATAGGTGGTAATGTAGTGGGAAACACTTGAGCAGAGGGAACAACAAGTAATTAACTGACTTAGTGTCCTATTCTGGTAAAAATGGCCAATTGGAGTCTCAACTCTGCTTTCAACTCTAGAATATCTTGATGGGAAGGTGGGTGATAAGGGGCTTATAAGGAGCAAGATCAGGTTGGATTTTGAGTTTACTAGACCTTGTTCTACTCTTACCGGGGAAAATTATGTGATGTTTTCAGCAAATGAGTCTCTCTCCTACTCTTTCCTCTTTTTGGCCAAATCCTCAAATGATAAAGGGAATTGGTTATGTGGATGAGCGCTGAGACTGAAGTAATCATCTATTGTACTAGATTCCAGCTAGAGTTGTGCATTCCAGTTACCTCAGGAAAATTTTTAAATAATCCACAAGTCTAGGCTTTCCCCTGAAGGTTTTGATAGAGTAAGTCTAATATGTACATTTAAAAATGTTTCCTTGAAGCCAGACGTGGTGTTGCAGGGCTGTAGTCCCAGCTGCTGGGGAGTCTGAGGTGGGAGGATTGCTTGAGCTCAGGAGTTCGAGTCTAGCCTGGTCAACATAATGAGACCCTGTCTCTAACAACAACAACAACAACAAATTTCTCAAAATCTGGATACACTTCTGCTTAAGAACCATGAATACATAAGTGTAATATGTAAATTCTTATGTCTCAGAAACTTAAGATATTTCCAGAAGAGTTGGAGTTGCATATGTGCTAATTCCTTTCAATCTTTCCTTTCCAATAACATTAATCTAACTTTTTTTTTGGTTTGTTTTTGAGATGGGGTCTCAATCTGTTCCCCAGGCTGTAGTTCAGTGGTGTGATCACAGCTTACCACAGCCTTGACCTCCCCAAGCTCAGGTGGTTCTCCAATCTCAGTGTGTTTTTTTTGTTTTTGTTTTTTGTTTTTTTTTGTTTTTTAGTAGAGATGAGGTTAATGCCATGCTTTTCCGGCTGACCTTGAACTCCTGGGCTCAAGTGAATCACCCACCTCAGCCTCCCAAAATGCTAGGATTACAGGTGTGAGCCACCATTCCTGGCCAAGTCTGACTTTTATATGTGGATGAGACATTAAAATGAATATTATTGGCACTATCAGCTTACGGAATAATACCTTTTCCTTTATACCTTCAGTTATTCCCTGCCATTCAGAAGGTCTTTAGAAATTTGCAGTGAGTAGTCTTTCATTAAGTAGAGAATGGCCCTCTCAGGATTTTGTGTCTCTTTGTTCACTTATTCAAGTGCTTAGGTCAGTAAGTCATTGTTAAGAGCAGAGTTTTCTCAATTAGAATTGTAGCAAATTCTAAACCTTTTTTTTAATCAACTGAAGCTGTATTGTGGACTATCCATTATGTCTCTTATGTTTGCAGAGCTTTGACATAATCAAGATGGCAGGTTTAAACACTAAAAACCATGGAGTTATTAAGAATACAGACGGGAATTCTGTTAGTTTCAGTAATCCTATGAACTGATGATTTAGTTAACAATCTGGAAAAAGTAAATACAAATAGATTTTAAATGAATGAATGGAAAAATTCTTCAAATGGGCAGTAGGAGTATTAATAGCAATTTTTATTGCACATTGGAGCTTGAACTTTTGGTAAAACATGTGAAACTAAAGAAATATTTTACATTCAAATTCTTGCTTTATACACAAGAATTTTGTCTTAGGGTTGGATAATATAGAGATAAAAGATACATCCCCTGCCCTCAAGAAGCTCTTTGTTTAAATGGAAAAAAAATCGTCCTCCAAAAGTGCCATGCCAAATGCTGG
Organism: Macaca nemestrina; assembly: GCF_043159975.1. Lineage (NCBI taxonomy): Eukaryota > Metazoa > Chordata > Mammalia > Primates > Cercopithecidae > Macaca > Macaca nemestrina. The sequence continues at coordinate 61,194,736 of NC_092139.1, forward strand.
GTTAGAAGCAAAGAGTCTTGGAAGCAGTAAATGTTGAAAGTGAGTTTTTGAGATGATCAGAGTTGATGTGGTCAGGCAGCGAAGGGGTGTTTCCAAGGGAAGCAGCAGCATGTGGGAAAGCACAGAAGAGTAAGATGGAAGCAGCTACATTTGATTTACTTTCTATGAGTGTAAGTCCACGGGATCTTATATAAAGTTTCCAGTTCAGCTGAGAAATAGGTAATTTTTTGAATTACATATTGTTTTTGTTTTATATTGTTTTACAGCATGGCCTCACACCACTTTTGCTTGGCGTACATGGACAAAAACAGCAAGTGGTGAAATTTTTAATCAAGAAAAAAGCTAATTTAAGTGCACGTGACAGATGTGGAAGGTATAGTTATTTCTTTTAATCTGTGTGTTGTTCGAGATTGATAGCAGTCACTCAAGTCATAAATAATAAATTAGTAAGATTAAATTATACTTATTGGGACATAGTGATGAGTATCAACACAAATCAGTTAAGTAGAAAAACAATTATTTGGACTGGGCAACATGAAGAACAGTTTTAGTAGGATTCATCTTCTCTTATTGTATTGACTGATGTTATTTGTTGTATGATGTTTTTGGTTAGATGAGATTATGTTAGTTAAAGGGATTTCATGTTAATTTTATGAAATGTGAACTTTAGCTTTTAGTTAACTTTATGACCCAGTATTGAACTTCTTAACCTTTTCTAGTAGTTTTTAACCTCTGTGTCTTATATGCTTTTCTGCTAAATATGCTGCATGAAACATAAATAGGAGTTGAAAATCCTTTTTTCTATTCAATGACTCTGCTTTAAGTTGCCTTGTTTGAAGAATATTAATGTTAGCTTATCCCTACTTGACAATTAATTGCTATTCCCACATACTGTGGGTCCAACAGCTTTTCCTTTTTTATTTCCAGTGTATTTTGATGGTTTTATTTTTAATTGGTATGGAGAGAGGGAGTGAAGATAGTTTTAAGTGGATACACTTTTCCTTTAATGAAGGCAAGCCATAAGTGGGTGATAAAGAGAAAAGAGCTAGGCTTTGAATTCACACAAGACTGGGTTTAATCCCTAGCTTTCTTATTTGGTAAGTGTGTGACCTTGGGAATCTTATTTACCACCAAATGTGTTGTCATATATGAAAAGTAGGAGAATATATCCTTCAAATTGATTGTGCATAAGTAAGGAAGATATATATGGCATTTAATTCAGTGCCTAGCACATGCTTATTGGCATCATTAACTGAAACTCCTATGACTATTCTTACCATTATTATTAATATTACTGCTTTCAGCAAGCAGAGAGGTCTTACTTATCTTACCCTCTAGCTGATTTTCTATTACAGCATATCAGTCTAGGGAAGCTGTAAGGAAATTTTCACTTATAACTTTGTCCACTTCAGATAAGTGGCCCTAGCATTGTTTTTTGCCCATTGAAAGACTTTAAATTAATGTCTTCTACTTTCCAATACCTCACCGAGATAAGAGGTTTCCTTGTTGTCCCTTCTTTTAAACCTTGTTGGTATTTTACAAAGATGAACACTTAAGCACCCAAGTGCTTGTGTGTTTTAGTGCATGTAAATCTTTAATTCTGTATGGACAGGTAAGATGTTAAGTTGATAAAGTATATCAAATTAGCTTTTAAAATAAGTTTATTACAGTTCCTAAGGGAGAAATTATCTCTGTCATTTTAGAAATGCTCTCATACTTGCTGTACGTTGTGGATCAGCAAGTATAGTCAGCCTTCTACTTGAGCAAAATATTGATGTCTCTTCTAAAGATCTATCTGGACAGACGGCCAGAGACTATGCTGTTTCTAGTCATCATAATGTGTAAGTGTTTACATTAAAAGGCGAGTTAATGCTAAATTGAGGTTTAAAATAATTATAACAATAGCATCTTACATATCAGGTGAGATGTCATAGTGCGGTTCAGCTAGTTTTAGAGTGGCAGTCAGTTAGTCCCCTGCATCAGCAAGAAATCAAAAAAAAAAGCAAGACGATTTAGAAGTACCAATGGATACAGTATAACACCTATTGATGGGATTAAAAAACAGTGTCATATCTTTCATTTTTCTGATTAGTTATTTGAGTCTTGAAATGTCCAGCTTAACAGAAAACCTTGTACTGTCTTCTGGAGACTATTTCCTACATACTCCTTGAATTTTTCAATAACTGAAGGGATTCACTAAATCCAAGGAAGACAGTCCCTTTTATCAAGTCAGAAGGAGGAGAATAAAAAGGACATTCCAGTCATTCTGATGTTTCCCTTGTTTCTGTTGCTGCGTTGTTGCCACTCAAACTGGTCCTGTTGCCTGGTAATGGTTGACATTTGACGCCAAGATGCCCTTACTGATTCAGATCCCTCAAGTCTTTAAGTTCCCATATCTATGCTTCTATGCTCAGCCATTGTTCCCAAAGCACCAGCACCCTGCTCTGGCAGCTGGGCATCCTGACTTGATCTGCAGACAAAGTGAGCAAAATGACACTTGCCCCCATATTCAGAACCTAATGTGGAAACCATATCTTAGCCAAGAATTAGCTGAGACCTTCATGGTACAAAATCCTTTGAGGCCGTTGTTGGTCTTTTCTCTGGCAGATATTAATTGGGCTTGTTCTAAAGGGTCAGAGGGGTTCAAATAATGTGACAGAAAGAGATCAGTGTTTGTTTCTTCTTCTTTGCTATCAGATCTGTACTATGAGGCACCTTTATATTCTCTATAGAACCTTAGGCAGTAGAAAGTCCCATATGAACCTTCTCCAAGCAGTGGCTCCCAGTTGTGGTCGGCCCTTGAGTGATCTGTTTTACATGATAATGAAAATCGTCCAAGCTACTTTCATCTGTAACTCAAGATTTTAAAATATCTTCAAATTCTACCTCACAGGGAGCCATTGAAGAGAATTCTCAGAATCTCAAGTAGGTTAGTTGGACTTAACAGAACCAAGCCCTGTGCATGACTCATCACTAATCATGTGTAAAAATAGGGCTTTGTGCTTGCTTCCGCAGCACATATCCTAAAATGGGAACAATACAGAGAAAATTAGCATGGCTTCTGCATAAGGAAGCAGCACAAATTTTTGAAGCATTCCATAGTTTGGTCAGTCACTGGAAGGTCATTTGACTATTTGCTGACTAGCTCTAAGGAAACAGTGTGAATCAAAGCAAAAACTGGGTGCCACCAAAATATTGAAATTGTGATTTGTACTAAAAAAATAGTCATGTAAGATGGTCTATGAGGTGATTCAGAGCTGAATAATGTGTTTGGTGCAAAATATGTTGTTAGTGTGTATGTCAAAAATTAGGGAATGTCAACTTACAACTTCTTCATGGAAACTAAAAAACATATAGGTAGAGTTTTGGTCTCCATGTCAGGTGGAATTGAACATCAATATAAACCATTATCCTAAGAAACATCTGCTGGCTCAGAGTTGGAGTCAGTACAGAAGGATCACTGGTCCAAGCCAGGTCTTAACATCCATTGGTTTTTCTGCCCTTGGTGTGATTGGTCAACTCCGTAATAGTGGACACTCACATTATCTACTTTAATGAGATATTTATGAGTAAATTTAGTCACAAACTAAGACGTAGTTGAGATGCCCAGAATTATAAGCCCTAAGGAGCAGGAAAACTAAGAAGCAAAATTAAGACTTAATAACATTTGCTGAAAACTATAACATTTGCATATTAGAACCTATGAACAAAATATGCATTGGGTTTTATTTTGGATTCCAAGATAATTTTAGTTATAATGTTTAGGAACAGATTATTTCTTTGCTTTACTATTTCTCTGAGCATTTAAAAAATGTTATCTTGTTAAATCTTTGTAACAACCTAGTGAAAGAAGGTAGCAAAGTCCTCACTTTGTTGAAGAAGATAAGCAAGTCATCCAAGAACAAATAGCAGCTGTTCATTATGGAGCTAGGACTTAAGCAGAGTTGGAACGCTTTCTATTATGTCATGCTAATGCAAGCTAATTTACTGGGTCACACTGCTCTCGATTTATGAGCATTTCACCCTACATTTTTGTCTTCTTTACTTAGAAGCTTCAAGAGAAGTTTGTAGAATGTACTCATAAGTGGATGGGATAATACTGTTAAGTTCTGATATTATGATATTGTTTGAAATACTCTAAGAATTTTACATTTGGTAAGTGTTTTACATCAGTATTAAAATAGTAATTTGGTTTATTACATTTTTATACATAGAATTTGCCAATTACTTTCTGACTACGAAGAAAAACAGATGCTAAAAATCTCTTCTGAAAACAGCAATCCAGGTAACCCTTGTGATAGTGAATTACTTTAGGTCAGTTGTCCCTGATCTTTTTGGTACCAGGGACCAGTTTTGTGGAAGACAGTCTTTCTATGGGCTGGGGGAAGGTGGGGATAGTTTCAGGATTATTCAGTCATGTTACATTTATTGTGCTACTTTATTTATATTATTATTATATTGTAATATATAATGAAATAATTATACAACTTACCATCATGTAGAATCTGTGGAAGATCTGAGGTTGTTTTTCTGCAACTAGATGGTCTCATCTGGGGGCAACATGAGACAGTGACAGATCATCAGGCATTAGATTCTCATATGAAGCACACAACCTAGATCCCTCGGGTGGGCAGTTCACAACACGGTTCATGCTCCAATGAGTATCTAGTGCTATCACTGATCTAGGAAGGGGCAGAGTTCAGGCAATAATATGAGCCATTATTATTGGTTGGCTGTAAGTACAGGTGAAGCTTCCCTGGTTTGCTTACTGCTCACCTCTTCCTGTGTGGTGTGGTTCATAATAATCCATGGGTTCATAATAATCCATGGACTGCTACCGGTCTGTAGCATGGGAGTTGAGGACCCCTGCTCTGGGTGGTCCTACCATAGATAAAAAAGTAAAAGTAAGGAACTTTTGATCTCAAAAGAATGCTGGAGCAAAGTTATGTTACATATGCTTGTCCCAACAAGGTCTCACTATTACTGACTTCATTCCTCCTCATTTGAAGTTGGAAAGAGACACATTTACTTTGTTGGAGGAAGATGTGCTCTTCTACCTGCTGGTTAGTTGTCATGATAACAGCAATTTTGTTAGAACAAATGCTCTGCTACCATTTGCCAAAAGATTGTCATAATAAATATACAAATTTCTCAACTCTAGGCTCAGGAGATTATAATAAAATTAGAAAAATGTTTCACAATAACAAAAATGCTAGTATGCTACCTGGTTGTGGACACCTAATACATTGTATAACCCAAACGATATGAGAACACCTTTAATTTAGCCATCAATTTATCAAAGAACTTTTATAAGTTTGGTTTTATAAGTTGCAGGAGATAAAGATGGAGCAGATGTAGTTTTGATCCTTAAGGTGCTCATAATAGAGCTGTCTCTATTTCATTTCTGTGCTTTTTCAATAAAATTTACAAAGAAAATATTTCCATTTATGTTTTCACTTCACTTAACAAATAACTATTGAATGTCTTTTAGATACTAAGCATTTTTCTAATGCAATAGAACACATTAAAAACACAGACAGGAGTTTGTTATTATCATTGTCATTATTTTTTTATTTTACTACTTTATTCAGTTCTTACTGTATGCTAGATGCTCACTGGAAGCTTATAATTTATTATATATTGATTATGTGCCAGACATAAGTGATGAGGAAGGAAAGTTTTGGTAAAAAAAAAAAAAAAAAGTAGGTATGATTCAAGGGAAGCATGCAGAGTGAGAAGAAGTTTTCTAGGTAAAGAAGCAGAAGAATAATGTTTGACAGAAGGAACATGCAACAAGATTGTGTGTTGGCCAGAAGGAACATCTAAGGAGATTGCCTGTTTGGCAGGAAGGGCAGCAAGTGCAAAAGACAAGATGCTTGAGTGAACTTTGCAGGGTTTCTGAGCAGTTCAGTTCTGCTAGCACCAAAAGTGTGAGATACCAGAGGTTGGGAATGAGGTGAATACTTAGGTAAGGCAAGTTTATGACAGACTTTTTAATACTACAGAAATGAGTAGATTTTATCCTGTGGGCCATGGGAAGTTTACCAGGTAGAATGCTTTGGACTGCAAATACTGATGAGCAGTGGTGAAAACAGTAGGAACCAGAGTTGTTTTGTTTGTTCAGTGATATCCTAGGGATCACTCTTGTCCCTCTTTCTGTGCTGTCGACAGTGTTTTATTCATGTCTCCTTTCATGGTTGGGTAATCTGCAACAGCTCCAAACATCTTGTTCTCACAACACAACATCTCGAGGGCTTCTTTTCTTCACCTGTGTTTTCTAAACAGGGAGAAAACTTAGAAGTACACAAGGGGCTTCCTGTAACATTTCATTGGCTGTGTTACACTACCTGCTCATTCCCAAACCAGGCACTGGGAATGCAAATACGTGATTAGCTTAGAATTAACGTTTCCCTTTCTAAGGCTGAGGAGGGAGATTGGGATAATAAACATCCCAATAGACTTGTGTTTCTTCTGCAAGAAAGAATAAGGAATGGCTATTGGTAGGGATTCGACAATGTTTGCTGCAGGGGCTCATTGGAGACATGCGAGCAGGGGAGTCACAAGATTAAATGTGAGTATTAAGGCATTCTGGTTATGGTGTAAAATGGGTTAGCAAGCTTTTCCTGTAAAGGACCAGGTGGGAAATGTTTTAGACTATGTGGTCTCTGTCATAACTACTTACCCCTGCTGTTGTCTGCTGTTGTAGAGTGAAAGCCACCATGATTCTATGTAAGCAAACAGGCATGACTGAGCTCCTTTAAAACTTTATTTACAAACCATAAGGCAGATTTAATTTGGACTGTGGCCTATAGTTTCCTGGGATTGGTGGAAGGTTACCATGGAAAGAAACCAGGAGACAAAGGAAGCCTTTGCAATAGTCAGCTATAGTTTTCGTCACACGTCCTTGGACTAGTATCAATGTATTATAAGGTTTTCACCCATCCATGGTGGCATAAAGTTAGGAATCTCAGTTACTCATTTTAATATGTTGGTCTTTGTTTTTATGGTGTTATCCCTTTTTATTTGTTTTGCTTATGTTTTTCATGTAAGAACTAACATTAGTAGTTGACAGTTTTCTTTTAAATAGAAGCCATTTGGTAAAGTTTATGTTCCCAGTGGCAGTGGGAATATAAAGCAGAGGCAGAAGAGAGGTATAGTCCATATGATTTAGTGATAATTGAATGAGAAAGGCTTGGGGGACCGAGAGAAATGTCAGATGATTTACAGGTTTCCAGGTCATACACTAGTATTTAACCTGGACATGAGGAAGGAGTAGGAAATTTTCTGGTGAATACAGAAGAGCAAAGAGCTGCAGGTCAGCAGGAATGACAATTTTTTTCCTATGCATGTTTAATGGAATTTTCATGTAGTATATTTTGAGTAGGTAATTGGATAACCAGCATTTATAACTCACATCCTACTACTTTGACTCTCACTAACAAGACTTATCAAAGATCAAAGAATCTGAAAGTTGATGAAACTGTCCATGTGTATCACCATCAGTGACCGAAAGTCAGCATCCACAGAACACAGAATTGGGATAGGTGAACTTAATAGATAAAGATGAATATCAGAATTGAGTTCCTCTTAGGGAATGATAGTCTCCATGACCTGTGTGAGTCACAGCTGCCAGAAAAGAAAGAGAGCAAGGAGTGTATTAAAGAAGCACAGCAAATTCAGTCCTAGAGTGCCCTGCTTGACTTCATGTCATAGTTCTGATTTCTGAAATACTATTTTCTGCAAAATATGCTTTCTGTTTTTCCCCTCTTGTAGCCTGCAACCAAATAGAATCCCTTCAGTGGGACATTTTTGTGTTCTTCCTTTAATAACAGCAACATATAAATAACAAAAAGAAGTAAGAGAAAGAGTGTTTTTTTATAGGCTAGTATTTAACATAAACTTGAGAGTGAGTACCAAGATTATACTTAGAATTTACAAACCGGGTAGGAAGACGAGATAGAAATCTGAAGATTACTGACTCAAACACAGTGTAGTTTCATTGCTTTATTGTCACATCTCTGAATTCACAACTATGAATTATATTCGTATGCACTATAACTTTAGAAAGCACCTTCCCAAACCAAATATTAAGTGATTGATTATAATTTCTTTGAATTATTATAGAATTGACTTTCCAAGTGCTCATGAGAATTATTGAGAATTTGCTACATAGTAACATCTCAGCTGTGTCCACAAGAGCTATCTGTCTCCTTGTCTTAATGACTATTGGCTCACTAGGAATATTGGTTTTGGCATTAAAATGATATTTTTCTAAATGCAGATAGGACCAGGGATCACTCTTGAACATTAATGTCCAAGCATCTTAAAATTACACATCAGGTTTCATAATCTGACTTCTGCCCCACTCTCCATCTTTAGCCCTTTTCCCTGTGCGCCCTTTCTCTGGCATTACTGAGCTGCTGGTAATGTCCTACTCACTCGTTCACTCTTTCAGGCCTCACTCCTGCTCTTGCTGCTGTGTGGAATGCTGTTACCCTTTCCTTCCCTCTTCCACTTTTAATCTGGCTAGCCTCAATATTTCAGTCTGTGCTTGGGCATGTGTTCTAGAAAAGCCATCCCTGATATGCTTTATTTTCATTGTTTTTAAACCCTAATGCGTAGCATGTATGTAGCAGGACTCAATAAGAAATTTCTCAGTAAAATAAAGACTGTTTTTACAAAGATGATGTGCAAGACTCTTCTCTGCAGTCTTGGAGCAGAGGGGACAGATATGTGGGGGAATAACATAGAGTTCAGGTGTAAAGATGCAGTAGAAAAATCAGTGAAGTCAGAAGGCAGCCTCAAGAAGGAGGTACCTTTTTATCTGGGGAAAGACATGCAGAATCAAGGAAGACTTCACATATCATTGTTTTAAAAGATGAAAATAAGGCCAGTTGTTGTGTCTCACAACTGTAATCCCAGCATTTTGGGGGGCTGGAGGAGGTGGATCACAAGGTCAAAAGATCAGGAACATCCTGGCCAATCATGAAACATCATCTCTACTACAAATATGAAAAATAGCTGGGCATGATGGTGCATGCCTGTAATCCCAGCTTCTTGGGAGACTGAGACAGGAGAATCGCTTGAACCAGGGAGTCAGAGGTTGCAGTGAGCTGAGATTGTGCCACTGCACTCCAGCCTGGTGACAGAGAAAGACCCTGGCTCAAAAAAAAAAAAAAAAAAAAAGAAGAAGAAGAAGAAGAAAAAAAAAAGAAAAGAAAATAAATTTGTCAGAATAGTAGAGGGAAACATTTTAGATATTAGGAAGACATTGTGCACTAATACAGGTGTCAGTAGTAGTTTTGGAAATCATTTATAAGGTACTATTGTTGCAGAAAACAGGAGGCAGGAGAGACCCAGTGGGTGAAACAGGAGGATTTTATTTAGGTGCACACCGGTTCAGTGGATTTGCATCCAAATGCTGAGTCCTGAACAAAGACAGAGCCTGGCTTATAAAGGCAAGCTTACAGAAGCAGAACAAAGGCAGTTAATCATATAGTGACAGTTTTGCAACCTCAGCATAGCTTGTGACTTTGCAACTACATTGAAGGAAAAGAAGAACTTGCAAAATATATACATTTGTACAAATAGCTATGAGTAAATGCTGAGGGGAAGGGGAGACGGTAAAGGAATTTGTTTTCTGAACCTTGCTCTGGGATGTCTGGACCCATACCTGTGGGCTCTGGCTTCTTGGACAGGGTCAACACAACCTTACCTGGGCCCTGCCTGTTACTATCCTTAGAGTCAGAGTAGTTAAGTGCAGAAAAACTTGTTTCTCTTTAAAACTAAATTTCCTTTTCATTACATTTACTGCTTCATGATTAGGAAGTGGAGAACAACATTCTGTGTTACCTTATATGTTTCTACTGTATTTTAAAATTGTGTTTCTGGTGGTTTTGTTCATTTATGTTGGGTGGATGAATTTGTGAGTGAATCTCATCAGGCGTCTCCCCAAGTGGTTTGTTGAAGTCTTAGAGAGTGATTTCCTAAGTAACTATTTCATAAAACACTAAACACTCAATTTATGAGATAAAATAAAATGTTGTCTTAAATCTATTTTTATAAAGGCAATAGTTTTTAACTGTTCTAAGTGGTTCATTTTAACTGAATATATGGATTTCTCAACAGAACAAGACTTAAAGCTGACATCAGAGGAAGAATCACAAAGGCTTAAAGGCAGTGAAAATAGCCAGCCAGAGGCATGGAAAATTTTACATTTAAATGTTTGATTTAATGTTGTTTTCTTTGCTTTAATAATATTAGGTAGTCCAAATGAAATTATCTTTCAGACTAGGTTTTGAGGATGAATAGATTCTTTTTTCTAAGAACTTTTTAATAGATTCATAAAATTTAATAAATTCAGCAACCTCATTAACAGAAGAATCAATAGATTCTAAGTTAGCATTTGAAACTTAACATAAAAAGCATAACCACTATAAACTTTAAAATACTCTTACTTTGCAATATTCTTATTTAAAATATTCTTATCTGCCTTTTTGATTAGCTTATAGGTAATCTTTCCTTTTGGAATAGAGGCAAAAGAAATTCCAGAACTTTGTTCTTTTATTCTTACAACACCCTGACATGATAAAGAAAGTAACATCAATTATTGGATTATATTATTAAGCAATAGAATTATGAACAATGTAACACTGATGGTCCCTGAGCTGGATTCGTGGTTGAAGAGTAATCATGGCCAGTGATTGAAAATCTGCAGTTTTATATTGCAGTCACTGATAGCAAGGTGAAAGATATATTCTGCCTTGTGATCTCTCATTGACCTCAGCGTTTCTCTTCAGGGAGGGAACCAGGTCATAAAAGCAACCCAAATGCCTATTACAAGAATCGTATCTTGCAGAATGGGACCTTTGGTGTTAGTGCAGAAACACAATAACATTTGAACTTACTGCAGTTGCAGAAAATCAGTACAGATTATTAAAATTTTTATCCACTGTCATTAGTACACATTAGAATATATTAGAACTGGACTTAAGCAGATAAACTAGATACATAACACTATCATATTATGACATATAATTTCAATTAAAATTTAAGAATTTGCATTTCTTTCTGTTTGGTGTTGATTTCAGCTCCTAATAACTGAAAGCATGCCTACAATCCAGTTAGTAATCTGTAGAGGCTCACTGGTTAGGGTTTGGTGAGGTAAACTCTTTTCAAGTGAGGAAGACTTTGCAACACTACAAATCATCCGCTGATGCATTTTTGGCAGATTTAACACGTAATAAATTAAGTGGAGTCCAAACAAATGGTGACAAAGTTAAGTTTGCTGGTTCATGTTTATCTTCTCCCGTTGGCTAAGGTGAATTATTTTTCTCATGTTAGTCAGAAGCCAGTGATGTGGCAGTAGCTGAACGTAGATTAAAAAGTTAATTTTTAATTTTAATTATTTATTTTAACAGTTAAATTTTAATTTTAATTATTTTCTAATTTTTCATTGTCTATACTTGATTACTTAAAATAAAATTATTTTTAAAACATGCATTCCAAAAGAGGAAACATCACAGAAATACAACAAGCAAATTAACCTTCTATTTTTGCATTTGCAGGAAATGTCTCAAGAACCAGATATAAAAAAGGATTGTGAGAGAGAGGTATACCATTATATTCAAATGTTTCTGTTGAATTAGATTTTTACATTATGTTGTTTAATAAAGTGTTGTAAGTATAGGCACACATGATCCTATCATGTAAGTAGCATAAATCATCAGTGAAAAATTTAATATTTAACTCAGAAAGAATTCTGTAGATTGAGTTTTAAAGAGATACAAACCCCAGAGATATTCTTTCATTATTATGGAATAATCCTGAATGGTGCCGTAAAGTGCTAGGTCATGCGACTTTAGGAGCTTTGGATCAATCATTTTATCTTTCTTGGTTTTAGTCTGATTATCAATAGTTAATGCGGCTAAAGAAGATAATTTCTTATTCTGTGTATCTTCCAGCTAGAAAATTGTACGGCTATTGAATGTGAAATTTGGGGAACATCTTATTTTCTGGGCATCCACGCTTGTACCTCAGCAGTTTCACTCTGCTCCTTGTGTTGTGGCGAACTTTGGTTCCCATGTTTCAGTGAGAACCATCATGTTTTTGATATCCCAGGGACCAAATGAAAAAAAATGATCAAAGGCAGTGGGGGAGAAGAATATCTCAGTGCAGAAAAGGGCAATCTTCCTTTCTATTCCTGAAGCCCCAAAGTGTCTCATCCTCTAAATCTGACTGCTTAATGTGAGATCTAGGTGGTAAAGACAGAAGAAGACACATTTTGCATCTTTGTCTTTTTATTTGTGTGTTCCCACGAGTCAAATGGGATAAATACATATATAAGATTCTGAAGAGTCATTGGGAATAAAAGCACAAAATGAAGGAGGACCCTTTTTGAATTTTGAAAACTTCTGTTTTATTCAGTCAAGCAGAAATGAAGCAAACTTTACAATGATATGATAATTACATCTTAAAATTAGAGGGTAATTGTTCTGTATATATGATCAAACTTAAGTGTGAAATATTTTTAATGACTACAATAATGACAAACTGAGTCAATTGATAAAATCAATCAAAAAGGTTCTTTTTATTCAATAAAGTGAATATCCTTAATATCAAACTTCCACTCAAGGCTGAAGAAGACATGAAGAAGCACGGAAGTAATAATATGGGATTACCAGAAAACCTGACTAATGATGCCGCTGCTGGCAATGGTGATGATGGATTAATTCCACAAAGCAAGAGCAGAACACCTGAAAGTCAGCAATTTCCTGACACTGAGAATGAAGAGTATCACAGGTAAGCCTATGACAACATTTAATAGGAGACAGCCATATGCTGTCAAACTAATCCTAATTTGGGCTAATATTCATGATTAAAAATTTTATATTTTTCCTAGGATATTCAGCCTTGCCTGGTAATCAGAAAAATGAAAATCAGCAAAAAATGAGTTACCATTTTTTCCAGTCATTAATTTATTTGAAAAATAACGAGTATTGGCAAATGTGAGGGGAAAGGAATTTCTTTACATTTTAGTGAACTTTTATTTTAGCTTCAGAGGTACATGTGCAGTTTGTTATATAGGTAAACTGTATCATGGAAGTTTGGGCTACAGATTATTTCATCAGCCACATAATAAGCAAAATATCCAAAAGGTAGTTTTTTGGTCGTCTCCCTCCAGCCATGCTCCACCCTCAAGTAGACCCTTTTGCCTGTTATTCTCCTCTTTGTGTCCATGAGTTCTCATTGTTTAGTTTCCACTAAATGAGTAAGAATATGTGGCATTTGATTTTCTGTTTCTGCATTAGTTTGCTTAGAATAGTGGCCGCCAGCTCCATCTGTGTTGCTGCAAAGGAAATGGTCTCATTGAAAAAGACATGTCGTACACTGTTGGTAAATGCATTTCGAACATTAATTGAGTAGCATATTCACACACACATATATAACATAGTAAGGATATATATGTATGTTAAGGATACTTGTATAGATTAGTTACGTATATACTTACATATAAGAACATTTATTACAGCATCATTATATCAAAAGATGGATCCTTATCAGTAGGAATTTATCATTATTAAAAGTAAATCCTTACCAATAGGAAATAGCTCAATTTTCATTCCCAGAAAATAATGTAGTATGGAACCATTTTTTACAAATGAGGTTAGATCTAGAGTATACGGATTATTTCACAATTAAAATGTATTTAAAACCTTTACTTTGATAACACATCTTAAGATAATTTTGTTAGAATTCTTGTAATATCTGCTGTGTTGCAAATGGAAGCTGCATGCTCCATTGACACTGTACCTTGATTGCTAGTTATTAAATTTTTGTTGTCAGTGCCTGAGTGCTGAAATATTGGATCTTCAATCTGAATATTGCCAAGGGATTGTATGGGGATCTATATTTAATATAAACATTTCAGTATGTTGGGTAAAACTTTTATTAAAATGTATCAAAGGATCTTTCATCTACTAAACCAGAATTTGGTCAGATTTTTCTGCAAAGAGTCAGTTAGTAAATATTTTAGGCTTTGCAGACTGTATATATATTTTTGAGACAGGGTCTCTGTTGCCCAGGCTGGAGTGCGGTTTTGTGATCATGGCTCACTGCAGCCTCCACTTTCTGGGCTCTAGTGATCCTCTGACCTCAGCCTCTCTGCTAGCTGGGACCACAGGTGTGCAACATCACACCCAGCTAATTGACTCTGTGAACTGTAGAGTGAATAAGCGTGGCTGGGTTCCAAGATACTTGACTTACAAAAGCAGGCAGTGGGATTTGGCCCACAGGTGCTAATGTGCTGACCTTGTGCTAAAAGGAAGGTGCTACTAATGCAGTAACTCTTATTCATAAAAGTGTCCGGCATGTGTGACATTATCCTTCCTTTTAGAAAAGGATATATTTCAGTATTCACCACACCACATTTTTCCACAGTGACTTCATATAATTTTTTAAATTTCATTTATAACATAAGACTATTTTCTGCATTTCTGCCACTTTATTCCTGTTAATAGAACTCAGTAGTTTACTGTGATCAATTACTTTGTATATTTGATGAGTATCAACTGTTCTAGAATTGGCTGATTTTTATCAAGCCAGAAATACTCTCCTTGAAACGTTTAGTGTTTCTTGGTCTTTATGTATAAGCATGAACAAAGTGATATTCAGCTTATGGAATCTAGAATTGTTTAAGGTGACTTTTAGTTCTATACTTTTAAGAATTTAACACCTCAGTCTGGCATTTTTAATGCCACATGTGTATAATTTTATAACTTCTAAAATATATAATTGTTATGTAAAATTTGAAGACTTCACCTGTTATATAAAATTTGAAATTAATTGTCTATTATTTTCCATGACTGTGGAAGAAAATAACAACATTCTCAGCCATGACTTCTAAGTATGATGTCCTTAAAAGAACATGTCTACACTCATGAACTCAATTTTCTTTTCATTCACTCTTGATCTCACACCAGTAAGTCTTCAGTTTCAGTACTCCTCCAACGTTGTTTTTCCTCAAGATTATCACTAATTTTTTTCTGTAATAAATCTAGGCATTTTTCGTACACTTCATTTTATTTAATCTGTTAGCAGAATTTGAGCCAATGGAGGACATCTCCTCTCTAACAGCGTCTTCAACTTGGCTTTCAGGACCTCAGTCCCTCAGGCTTTTCCTCCTGCCTTTCTAATCCATTCATCATGGCCTCTTTTGCTTGCTCCTCCTCATCTTTCTCCATTTGGACATTGTTTTTTCCGAGGGCTCAGTCCTCAATCTTCTCTCTCATGACTTTTTCTTTTTTTGAGACAGAGTTTCACTCTGTCACCCAGGCTGGAGTTCAGTGGTGTGATCTCGGCTCACTGCAACCTCCACCTCCTGGGTTCAAGTGATTCTCCTGCCTCAGCCTCCTGAGTAGCTGGCATTACAGGTTCGTGCCACCATGCTCGGCTAATTTTTGTATTTTTAGTAGAGACAGCATTTCCCTATGTTGGCCAGCCTGGTCTCAAACTCCTGACCTCAGGTGATCTCTCTGCCTTGGCCTCACAAAGTGTTGGGGTTGCAAGTATGAGCCACTGCACCCAGCCCCTCGTGACTTTTTCTACCGTGTATATGCTAGTGATTTCCAAATGTATGTCTCTGGCTCAGATCTCTCTCCCTAATTCCAGATTTCCATATGAGCCTGCCTACTTGATATCTCTATTTGGTTAGCTATTGGGTATCACACACTTGTCAGACCCAAAATTGGGCTTCTAATGGCCTTTCTGAAATCTACCCCTCATGTATTCTTTCCTACTTTGGTTAAGGGCAACTCTTCCAGTTGCTCTGCCAAAAATCTCGTTGTCATTCTTGACTCATCTCTCTCTCCATCTCTGACACCTTACATCTATTCTCTCAGTAAATCTTGTCAGGTCTATCTGAAGAATATGTCCAGAAGCCAGTCATATCTTCTACATCTGAGCCACCCTCATCTGCAGTCTACATGAGTGTCATAGACTGGTAATTGATAGTCCTGGCTTTTAAAAACTTCTCTTTTCATCAATTCTTAACTCAGTGGATGTACCTAAAATATAAGTCAAATTGTGTCAGTCCTGTGCCCCAGCCCTTCTGATTGCCTCCCATTTCACTCTGAGTATGTATCAAATTTCCTCCTAATTATCTCCCTTGCTCTGCTTTAGCCACACTGAACTTCTTGCCATCCCTTCTCTACCCCTAGTGCTTAAAGACTCCAAGCACACCTCTGTACTTGGCAGTTCCCTGTGTCCGGAATGCTTTTTCCACGGATATCCTCCTAGCTTACTCTTTCCATTCCTTCAGTTCTTTATTTAAAACCTCCTTTCTGCTAAGAAGTAGAAAAAGGGTAAAAAGAAACACATTATGGAACAACCACTTTCTGAGGAAGAACCATGTACTACCCAGATGCATCATGCTTAAGATTCAACTGGGAGTGTACCAGGGAGGCTCTCTAATGTAA
The DNA here is from genome assembly GCF_043159975.1 of Macaca nemestrina. NCBI lineage: Eukaryota > Metazoa > Chordata > Mammalia > Primates > Cercopithecidae > Macaca > Macaca nemestrina. The sequence goes on from NC_092139.1 coordinate 61,211,211, forward strand.
CCAAGGGAAGGTTCAATGAAACAAAGTGATTTATCATCTCTAACTTCAAATCCATTTGTATCTTGACATCAACACTCTTAACCTTATATCATCATTTCTTAGAGTCTTTGATATACAAATAAAAGGTTTTTTGTATTAGAAAGAAAGAAATCCCCTTTCTCAGCAGAGACTTTTCTGACCATCCCAACTTTCCTACCACCCTCCCCATCAAACACATAAATGTTTCATTTTCCTGCTTTAGTTTTTCTCCTCTAACATACTGTATCTTTTGTCTTCTCTGTCTGTTGTTATTGTGTGTTTATCTCACTCTCATGAATAAGGATTTTATTTTTCACTACTGTATCCTCACTGCCTAGAAAAAGGCCTAGCGTATTGGATGTAGCTACCTAATAAATCGTTATTAGCCGGGCGCGGTGGCTCAAGCCTGTAATCCCAGCACTTTGGGAGGCCGAGGCGGGCGGATCACAAGGTCAGGAGATCGAGACCATCCTGGCTAACACGGTGAAACCCCGTCTCTACTAAAAAATACAAAAAACTAGCCGGGCGAGGTGGCGGGCGCCTGTAGTCCCAGCTACTCGGGAGGCTGAGGCAGGAGAATGGCGTGAACCCGGGAGGCGGAGGCTGCAGTGAGCTGAGATCCGGCCACTGCACTCCAGCCTGGATGACAGAACAAGACTCCGTCTCAAAAAAAAAAAAAAAAAAAAAAAAAAATAAATCGTTATTAAATGAGTGAATGGAGTTTATCCTGGGTATGTTGTTTGATTGATTCTCACTTTAAAATTTTGACATGGGTCATTCTATTAGTTTTGTCTGGTAATTATATGCATTTTAATAATTGTTTTGGCTTTTTATAATAAGCTACATTCTTTATATTAATTTTTTTATTTAGGGAGAAAAGCCCAATATTGTGGTTATTCATTATTTATTCTTTTATTTGTAATCATAATTGTAATTATGGTAAACTGAGTCAGAGGAATTGCAAACTTTACTAGTATTTTATTTGATTTGATTTTTGAGATAGAGTCTCACTCTATCACCCAGGCTGGAGTGCAGTGGTGGGGTCTCAGTTCACTACACCCTCCGCCTCCTGGGTTCATGTATTTCTCCTGCCTTAGTCTCCTGAGGAGCTGGGATTACAGCGCCATGCCACCACACCTGGCTAATTTGTGTATTTTTAGTAGAGACTACTAATTTCACCTTGTTGGGCAGGCTGGTCTCGAACTCTTTACCTCAGGTGATCCACCCACTTTGGCCCTTCAAAGTGCTAGGATTACAGGCATGAGCCACTGCACCTGGCCACCTGCTTTAAAAAAAAAAAAAATTGGGGTGGCACATTTAATGAACTTACAAATTCTTTTCAAGGGATTATGAACCTTTGGTATTTGAAATAAAATGAGAGAGTTGGAAATTTTTTGCTTCCTATAGTAAGAGGAATACTGCTCCGGCACTGGCTATTCTGATGGAGCAGGTGCTGCTGCTTGGCTGTATTTCAGAAGCAAGCTGCTCACATCTGTATTGGTTGGTGAGCAAGACCAGTGGTCATTGATTGGTTGATTAGATTTCAAACTGGCTCTGGGTGGCTTCTTGTTACCATTGGTACAGGTCATTTCTTTCCTAAGTTGTACTCAACTTTAACTAACATTTTCTGTTTAAAAGTAGCCTTCAATTAACTATGTTCAAAATGAAACTATTTTGTATTCCAGAATTTTAGACCTCATTTTAAAATTGTGGTCACGATGAATTGGTTAATAATAGCTCTCAGGAAGATCTATTTACATTTTTTAAAATACATATTTCTTTGCATAATTTATTCCTTAAAATTAATTGCCTTGTTTCTGTTATTGGTATTTCTAGAAGCTTTTGTTCAAGTCCTAACATAAACTCCAGTAGGAGATTTTAGTCTCTTTGTCAGTTAATATATGTATATGGTAGTGATATTCTCTTTTTAAATTCCTTTTCTTGTTCACTGTCTTCTCTGTACAATAACAGTAATATTCTTATGCATTTTTACCTCATTAAAAATAATTACAGTTTTCAGGTCATGTGATGCCAACATGTATGTTCCTTTTGCTTGGTGTGTGTGCTGCTATTCAGGCTCTCTTGTGGTTCTACATGAATGGCAGCTTTTTAAAATAACTCTGTGAAGAATGACATTGGTACTTGGATAGAAATTGTATTGGATCTGTAGACTTCTTTGGGCACTATGATCATTTTCACAATATCAATGCTTTCAGTCCAGGAACATAGGATGTATGTTCATTTATTTGTGTCATCTCTGATTTTCTTCATTGGTGTTTTCCAGTTATCCTTTTATAGTTGACTCACCTCCTTCGTTACGTATTTTCCTAGGTATTTTACTCTTTTGCAGCCATTGTCAAAGGGACTGGGTTCATGACGTGACTCGCAACTTGGTTGTAGGTAGTGTATAGTGGTACTACTCATTGGTATTTGTACATTTTGTAGCCTCTGAGACTTTACTGAATTCATTTATCAAGTCTAGGAGTGTTTTGTAGGAGTCTTTAGGGTTTTCTAGGGATAAGATCATATCATTGGTGAAGAGATAATTTGACTTTCTTTTTTCCAATTTGGATGTCCTTTATTTCTCTTGCCCAATTGCTCTGCCTAGGACTTCCCAGTTTTATTCTTAACATGCATGAAATAAAAGTAAAATCAAAAGTGATTAATGATTACTTTCTTTCACATCTCTGTCACATACACAGATAAAATTAATTCAAAGTTGTATGTTAAAAACACAATATTAGACCCTGTCTTGTTCCAAAAGGAATTTCTGAGTTGTCTATAAAATACAGAGGAATCAAGAATATAAGTGGAAAGTGTTTCCCAAAAATAAATATAAAAAGTATGGGTTAACACAGGGCTTCCCAATCCCCAGGCCATGGACCAGTACCAGTCCCTGGACTGTTAGGACCTGGACCACAGAGCAGGAGGCTAGTGGCAGGTGAGCAAGCAAAGTTACATCTGTTTAAAGCCACTCTCTGTCACTCACATTACTGCCTGAGCTCCTCTTCCTGTCAGATCAGTGGTGGCATTGGATTGTCATAGTAGTGTGACTCAAACCCTGTTGTAAGCTGCTTACACAGGGTATCTAGGTTGTTCACTCCTTATGAGAATCTAATGCTTTATGATCTGTCACCATCTACTGTCACCCCCAGATGGGACCATCTAGTTGCAGGAAAACAAGCTGAGGCTCCCACTGATTCTACATTATGGTGAGCTATGTAATTATTTCATTATATATAAGTAATAATAGAAATAATATGCACAATGAATGTTATGTGCTTGAATCATCCTGCAACCATCCCCCAACTCAGGTCTACAGAAAAATTACCTTCCACAAAACCAGTCCCTGGTGCCATCATGGTTGGGGAGAGCTGGGTTAAGAGATGTGAGACCCCTTTGCCTTGTCTTGGATTAATGTGCAGATATGCATTGTGTGAATGACATCTGATGGCACCATGTTGCCCTGTAGATCATTTTAGGGACACCTCCAGTATTTCATGAAAATCAAAATTTCTTCTAGTGATGAACAAAATGATACCCAGAAGCAAGTTTCAGAAGAACAGAATGCTGGAATATCACAAGAGATTCTGACTGGTAAACAAGAGCAGATGGAAGTGGCTGAAAAGAAAATGAATTCTGAGGTATTTTCTTTAGTCATTTTCAAATGTTTTAATATGTGTATTTATTTAAAAGACAACTTTATGTATTTTGGAAAGCACACAGGATTTTTAAAACAGAAGTGCAATGTTTAGATGCCTACATGTACATTGTGGAAGGGAACAATGCTTAAACAGTTATGAATAAATGCAATTCTTATAACTGACTGTAAAAATATTAGAAAAGTAGTATATTGATAAAACTTTCTTCAGAAAAAGGAACTTAAAGAACTTTAAGAAATTGCTTCTGTCCAAATATATGCATAGCTAAGGTTCTTACAATGGTGTGGTTGATAGATTAGATATCAGAGAATAAACCCAATTTAAAAAATATACTCAAGCTTATTAATCTTATATTTTATGCATTTGTGTTTTTTATAATTCAGAGAAAGGCTTTTCCAATTCTGAAATTCTAAAAATCCTCTAGTGACTTATTTTTCATGGTCTTTAAATAAGTATTTCAACTTTTTGGAATTTACACATTTTTAGATTTGAAGTTTTGTCCAACTTTTTTCCAGTTAAATATCCACTATGGGAATTCTTTCCTTATACAAATATAAATGTCATACTTTAATTTCAGAAGAAATCATGATATGTCATTCTCTTGAGTGCTAATTAAAAGTTCCCTTTGTTTACTTAGGTTTCTCTTACCAATAAGAAAGAAAAAGATCTCTTGCATGAAAATCGCATGTTGCAGGAAGAAATTGCCATGCTGAGACTGAAAGTAGACAAAATAAAAGAGCAGAGCCAGCTAAGGGAAAAGAAACTTTTGGAGGAAATTCAAAGTGTGAAAGCAAAGAATGATAAACTTCTAAAGGCTGTAAAATTAAGGGAGGATCATTAACAAAAGTCAGCATTTAAGTACAGTGGACAGCTTAGCATTTTGACAACTGAGAATAATGATAAACTTCTTAAGGCTGTAAAATTGAATGAGGAAGCATGAGTAAAAATCAGTATTTCAGTAGAGTGGACAGCTTAGCATTTTGACCACTGAGAATGCTCAGTTCTGAACTGCAGGATGTAAGACACAGCTAGGAAACACTGGAAATGGAAATCCTATCATGTCGTTTTAGACTGACTACTGCCCTACATGACTGTGATCAATGTCAAATAGATGAAAGAGACTTCTTTACAGAGAACAAACATGAACAGGTTTATTTACAGGAAAAAAATGAATTCTCATATATCTAACCTAAAAGATAACAGTGAGATTCTTTCTGAACAACTCTAATGTTGACAGCAAAATTAACAGCCTAAACATTAAGCTGCATCACACAGGATAAACTCTGAGAGACAAGATGGGGCAGGCCCCCATCTTTCCTGTTCAGACAACTTAGTCATTCTAGTGTGTGGGCTTTGGAGACTACAAACCCATCAAGGGCAGAAGAGATCCTGTGGCACGGCACAGCTGCTTTACCAAATCATGGCCAGACTGCTTCTGTAAGCAGGCCCTGATCCTGTTCCTCATCACTGGACAGGACCTCCCACCTGAGGCCTCTAGCTACCCCCACTAGTGTTCCCTGGCCAACGGAGATTTGAAACCTTCCTGGGACAGAGTTCCCAGAGAGAGGGGAGGGCCACCACCTTTGCTGTTTGGGTACCTAGCCGTTCTGGCCCATGGGCTTTGGAGAGCCCAAGCTGACCAGGGGTGGAAGTGGTGTCTCAGTGCAGCACAGCCACCCTCCAAAAATGTGGCCAGACTCGTGTTTAAGTCAGTCTCCGACCACATTTGTAAACACTGGGTGCAGGCTTTCAACCAGGGTCTCCAGCCACCTTCACTGCTGTTCTCTGGCTGACAGAGGTTTCAGACCTCCCTGAGTCAGAGCTCCAGGGGAAGGACCAGACTGTCATCTTTGCCGTTTGGACAACTTAGCCATTTCAGTCTTCAAGTTTCAGAGTGTCTGAGGCAACCAGGGGCTGAAGTGAACCCCCAGCACAGCATAGCCACTCTACAAAAATGTGACCAGACTTCTTTTTTAAGCAAGTCCCTGTTCCTGTTCCTCCTGACTGTTCAGGACTTCTCAACTTGCCTCCAGCCACATCCTACAGGTGTGTACAGATTGGCAACTGGTTCATACCTCCGAGGTGCAGAGCTCCCAGAGGAAGGGGCAGGCTATCATCTTTGCCTTTTTGCAGACTTCACTGCTGATACCTTCAGGCATTGGAAAATAGGAGGCCATTGGGGACTGGAGTGGACCCCCAGCATACCACAGCAGCCCCACAGAAAAGTGGCCAGACTGTTATGTGGGTGCCCATTTCCATATCTCCTCAATGGGTAGGCCCCCCTGGCAGGGTCTCCAGCCAGCCCCCCCACTGAAACTATCAAGCCTGTAGCAACTTGGCAATTCCCTGGACTGAGCTTCCAGGAGCAACTGAAATCCTCTCTGCCGCTGCCTCTGCAGTGGAACTGCCCTTGCTTCCCTCAGAATATCAAGGGAGCAAAGACCCTAAGTGCCATATCGACACCTCCAACAAGCTGCAGTTGACCCAAGGAACACACCAGTCCATTTCCCACAGGTATAACACACCCTGCACTGTTCATCACCAGACAGGGAACCCTGACTTGGGCTCACAGCACAGACCCTCCATCCTGGGGTGATTACATTAAGTAACTGCTAACTTACGTCTCTCTCGGGTGGAGCCTCCAGGAGACAAAGTTGTAGAGCAACAAGTCAGATGATATGCAGCCCAGAGGGCAGGTACAGCTATCTCTCTAGCTCTGCTTGCTCTTATGAGACACTTTATCCCAGCACTTAAGGAGTGCTGCGGTCAGACCAGCCCTGTCTCATGTGCAAGATTGCCCAGCACAGATCAGGTCTAAGAGTTACCTTCTTTAAAAAGGGGAGTTGCTTAAAAAAGAAGTCTGGCCATGTTTGTGTAGAGCAGTTGTGCTGTGCTGGGGTTCACTTTTGAGAGAGTTCTCTGAGACCTGATCTCTGCTAGGCAGTTTTGCACATCAGGTGGGGCTGGTCTGACCTCAGCACCCCTTAGTCAGCTTGCCTCTCCCAGGACCCCAGCCAGGCCACACCTGCTTACAGGACACTCTCGGGTGCACACACCATAGCTTCTGTACCAGTGGACCGTGCCTGATTAGTGGAGAGCTGCAGCAAGGTGGCCCCTACAGCCATGCACCAGCCTGCACATCACCTCTCCATACTGCAGCCCTTTATATGGAAACTTCTCACATCCCTTTGCTGTGTGTGTTTACACAGGTGGGTTTTTCTGTACTTGCCCTGATAGCACATGGGAGTGCAGCACACACCCCAACCCACACCAACTGCCACTGAAGACGAAGCTGTGGTTGGAACAGAGCCAAAAACCCCATCCCTGTCAACATCTCACCCTTGAGGTAATGCTGTGCAGAGAAAAAGGGACCTTCTTATATCCTGAGCGACCACTGCTGCTTTGGGGGAGGGGGGGCTCAGAGAAGGCACCCAGAGGTGCACTGGCCAGCAGTCCACCCCAAACCAGCACTGCCTCCAGTGTAACAGCACACAGAGTCAGCAGGGGCCCCCTGGCCCACACCCCAGCTGTCTTGCCTCCACCCCCTTGTCAACGCTCTCAGGGAGGCAGGGACTCCTGCATCCGCTAGCATTCCGCTGCAGCTGCCGCACTTGGATCCCCTCAGTGCAGTGGACTCCAAACCGGGAGGAGCGAGAGAACAAAGATGGGGCCCAATACACGTTCCCCAGAGTTAAAGCACACAGTTCAGGAATTGGGAGCTGCATGTTGGCCCCCTAAAATCCTCCAAAAACAAAACCAGTTGGCTGAGTCCGCCTTACACCACAATCAAATCCTCAAGGTCATCAGATATAATAAAAGAAAAATATCCTGTCCAAAGGTCAGCAACCTCAACGACTGAAGGAGGATAAGCCCATAAAGATGAGAAAGGATCTGTGCAAGAATACTGAGAACTCAGAAAGTCAGCATGCCTCCTTCCCTCCAAATGACCGCATCAGCTCTCCAGCAAGTGTTCAGAACTGGGCTGAGGCTGAGATGTCTGAAATGATACAAGCAGAGTTCAGGATATGGGTAGGAATAAAGTTCACTGAGTGAAAGAAGTACGTTGTCATCCAATACAAGGAAGCTAAAAATCATTGTACAACACTGCAGGAGATGACAGACAAAATAGGCAGTACAGAGAAAAACATAACTGACCTGATAGAGCTGTAAATCACACTACAAGAATTTTCATAATGCAGTCACATGGTGATTGTGTGTGATGGCATTATGAAAATTATTGTAGTGTGTGTGGGCACCCGAGAGTGCCCTGTAAGCAGGTGTGCCCAAGCTGGAGCCCTGGGAGAGGCAAACAGAGTAAGGACGGCAGAGGTCTCACCAGCTCCATCTCATGTGCAAAACCACCCAGCAGAACAGACGAAGCAGAGGAAAGAATCTCAGATCTTGAAAACTGGCTTTCTGAAATAAAACAGGCAGACAAGAATGGGGAAAAAAAAGAATGAAAAGCAATGAACAAAATATCCGAGAAATATGGGATGATATAAATGACCAAATCTGTGACGAATTAATGTACCTGAAAGGGATGAGGAGAATGGAACCAACTTGGAAAACGTACTTCAGAATATCATTCATGAGAATATCCCCAACCTAACCAGACAGCCAACAATCAAATTCAGGAAATCCAGAGAACCTCAGTAAGATATGTCATGAGAAGATCATCCCCAAGACACACAGTCATCAGATTTTCCAAGGTCAAAATGAAAAAAAAGTATGTTAAAGGCAGCTGGGGAGAAAGGCAAGGTCACCTACAAAGGGAATTCCATCAGACTTAACAGACCTCTCAGCTGAAACCCGACAAACCAGAAAAGATATTCAACTTCTTAAAGAAAAGAAATTTCAACCCAGAATTTCATGTCCAGCAAAATGAAGCATCATAAGTGAAGGAGAAATAAGATCCTTTTCAGACAAACAAATGCTAAGGGAATTCATTATCACCAGATCTATCTTACAAGAGCTCCTGAAGGAAGCACTAAATATGGAAAGAAAAAACCATCACCATCCAGTACAAAAACGCACTGAAGTACACAGTCCAGTGATGCCAAAAACCAACCACATACACAAGTCTGCAAAATAACCAGCTGACAGCATGACGACAGGATCAAATCCACACATACCATGATTAACCTTAAATGGAAATGGGCTAAATGCTCCAATTGAAAGACACGGGGGCAAGCTGGATAAAGAACCAAGACCCATTTGAGTATGCTGTCTTCAAGAAACCCATCTTGCATACAGTGCCATACATAAGCTCAAAATAAAAGAATGGAGAAAAATATTTCAATCAAATGGAAAACAGAAAAAAGCAAGTGTTGCACTCCTAGTTCCTGACCAAACGAACTATAGCAATAAAGATAAAAAAAGAAAGAGGGCCGGGCGCGGTGGCTCACGCCTGTAATCCCAGCACTTTGGGAGGCCGAGGTGGGCAGATCTCGAGGTCAGGAGATCAAGACCATCCTGGCTAAGACGATGAAAACCCGTCTCTACTAAAAATACAAAAAACTAGCCGGGCACGGTGGCGGGTGCCTGTAGTCCCAGCTACTCGGGAGGCTGAGGCAGGAGAATGGCCTGAGCCTGGGAGTTGGAGCTTGCAGTGAGCTGGGATCGTGCCACTGCACTCCATCCTGGGTGACTGAGCGAGACTCCATCTCAAAGAAAAGAAAAAAAAGAAGGAGATTACAAAGGTGGTCCTGACCTTTGATAAATCTCATTATTGATTGATACCAACCTGGGCTATCTTTATTGCCCAAACCAATAGGATAATTTGCTGAGGTTGGGGAGCTTCTCCCCTGCAGAGAGTTCCTGATCTCCCAAAATTTGGTTGAGATCTAAAGTTGATTTTGCTGTACAAGTCCTTTTCTGAAGTTTTACTCATTTCCAACAACGAAGGCAAATTTTCCTGCTTCCATGGCGATGGAGAGCAGGCACCTCCTTTCCTGAGTTTCGGCTTGCTTCTGACAGGAAAGGTAAGTGTCAGTTTTTTTCAGCTTCTAAGACGGCAGAGAACGATCACCAGCCTGAGCCTTATTTCCAGGTAAGTAACTGAATTAGACTTTTGTCTTAAAATTTTTTCTAATGACTAAAATTTAAGATTATCCACCAGCTACTTTTAATTTCTCCTTACCATGAGAACACTCAGTAATCATATAAATGGTGCATTTGTTTGTTTTGCTCAATTCTTTGTGTGTGTTTGTGTTTGGGGTTTTATTGTTGTTGTTTCACTTTTCTCCCATCTCTTCCTGACTTGGTCAAATCCAAGGGAATGTTCCAAATTGTGGGGAGCAAGGCATCTGAATTGGCTAAAAGCCCTGTGGCTGCAAAAATGAAAAAAAAAATTCCAGTTATCAGAAAATATTTTTTATTTTTATTTTTTTTGTTTGTACATAAGCGGGCTCACCTACATAACAAGGCCATCTTTTGCTAGCCAAGGCCAGGCTGAAGGAGTAGTCTTGGTGACCCAGTGTTAAGATTCTGCCTGTTAACTACAGAAACCTGAGTTTGGTTCCTAAGTCTAGTTCTTTCTGTTTGATGTTTGTGTTACTTTTAAAATATCAGCAGTTTGTCCAAGCTATGATGTGGTAGTAAAAGATTCAAAAGGATTTTTTTTTAAAGTTCTATGATTAAAAGTTTACTTAAAAGCAAATTTCCTTTTTTTAAAATTATACTTTAAGTTCTGTGGTGTATGTGCAGAACATGCAGGATTGTTTTATGGGTATACACATGCCATGCTGGCTTGCTGCATCCATCAGTCCGTGATCTACATTATGAATTTCTGGTAATGCTATCCCTCTCCTAGCTCCCCACCCTGACAGGCCCTGGTGTGTGGTGTTCCCCTTCCTGTGTCCATGTGTTCCCATTGTTCAACTCCCACTTATGAGTGAGAAGGCGTGATGTTTGGTTTTCTGTTTTTGTGTTAGTTTGCTGAAAATGATGGTTTCCAGCTTCATCCATGTCCCTGCAAAGGATATGAACTCATCCATTATTGTGGCTGCATAGTACACCATGGTGCATATATGCCACATTTTCTTTATCAAGTCTATCCTTGATGGGCATTTGGGTTGGTTCCAGTCTGTGCTGTTGTCAACAGTGCCTCAATAAACATATGTGTGCATGTGTCTTTATATTAGAATGATTTATATTTTTGGGGGTATATACCCAGTAATGGGATTGCTGGGTCAAATGCTATTTCTAGTTATATAGATCCTTGAGGAATCATCACACTGTCTTCCACAATTGTTGAACTAATTTATACTCCCACCAACAGTGTAAAAGTGTTCCTCTTTCTCCACATCCTCTCCAACATCTACTGTTTCCCGATTTTTTAATGATGGCCATTCCAACTGGCATGAGATTGTATCTCATTGTGATTTTGCTTTCCATTTCTCTAACGACCAGTGGTGATGTGCTTTGCTTCACATGTTTGTTGGTTGCATAAATGTCTTCTTTGGGAAGTGTCTGTTGATATCTTTGCCCACTTTTTGATGGGGTACTTTGTTTTTCTCTTGTAAATTTGTTTATGTTCTTTGTAGATTATGTATATTAGCCCTTGGTCAGATGGAGAGATTGCAATAAATTTCTCTCATCCTGCGGGTTGCCTGTTCACTCTGATGATTGTTTCTTTTGCTCTGCAGACACAGTAGTTTAATTAGATCCCATTTGTCAATTTTGGCTTTGGTTGCCATTGCTTTTGGTGTTCTAGTGATGAAGACTTTGTCCATGCCTATGTCCTGAATGGTATTGCCCTACTCAAGGACATTTCTGTGCCTGAGTGCCATACCACCTAAAGTAATTTATAGATTCAGTGCTATTCCCATCACGCTACCACTGACTTTCTTCAAAGAATTAGAAAAACTGCTTTAAATTTCATATGGAACCAGAAAAGATCCCACACAGCCAAGAGAATCCTAAGCAAAAAGCACAAAGTTGGAGGCATCACAGTACCTGACTTCAAACTATTCTACAAGGCTGCAGTAACCAAAAGAGCGTAGTACTCATATCAATCCAAATATACGGACCAATGGAACAGAACAGAGACCGCAGAAATGACACCATGCAACTAAAACTGTCTGATCTTTAACAAACCTGACAAAAACAAGCAATGGGGAAAGGATTCCCTATCAATAAATGGTGTTGGGAAAACTGGCTAGCCGTATGCAGAAAACTGAAACTGAGCCACTCCCTTACACTTAATACAAAAATTATATTAAGATGGATTAAAGAGTTAAATGCAAAACCTAAAACCATAAAAAACCTATAGAAGAAAACCTAGGTCACCAACTGCAGAGAAAGGTACTTGCAGTGAAATGCATGGTACAAACACGCATTCCCGGCTTCCCTGAGTGGGTCAGGTTGACGAGTGGTCCACCTGCTCCTGGCGGATCCCTGCAGACATGGCTGGTTGCTCTTTGAGCCAGCTTGGCCTTGCCTGGCATGCACAAGCTGTAGTGCAACAACTGTGCTTCAAATGGAGCCACACAGAGAAAAGCAGCAGCCGGATCAGGTGCAGGGTGTGCGCTGCCTTCAGAGTTCCAGTCCATTCCTCAGGGCTCAGATGGCACTGTGGGCTTCTTCGTTGCAAAGAGGGAGACCACAGGCCATCTTGAGGAGGACTTTATGTTCAAGTGCAGAAAGCAGGCAGGAGTTCCACCCAGTGGACTCGGCCTTCTGTGCCCCTGGCCAGATTTAGAATTTCACCCGAGGCAGGACAAGCTCACTCAGAGTAGCATGGTGGTAGCTGGGGTCTATGCATGCCAGGCAAGGACAAGCTAGCTCCAGGAGCAAGCAGCCACATCTGCAAAGGTGTGGCTGGAACAGGTGGAACAGCCACTGACCTCACCCACTCAAGGAAGCAGAGATGGTTTCAACAGCCAGACTGGCTGCCACCTGATGGCTGATGGAGCTGAGGCCTGAGGAGAAGCAGATGGCACTGGGGCCCTACCTCTAGGGTAGAACTGATGTACCATGAGTGGCAGAGAGTGAGGTTGGTGGCTGGTCCACCAGCTCCTGGCACACCCTTGCAGAGGTGGTTGGTTGCTTTTTGAGCCAGCTTGGCCTTGCCTGGCATGCACAAGCCTCAGTGCAACAACTGTCTTACACATGGAGCCACATAGAGGAAAGGAGCAGCAGGCTCAGGAGCAGGGTGTGCACTGCCTTTTGGGATCCAGTCAATTCCTCAGGGCTAATATGGCACTGTGGGCTTCTCTGTTGCCAAGAGAGAGACCACAGGCTGTCTTGAGGAGGACTTTCTTCTCAAGTTCAGAAAGCAGCCAGGATTTCCACCCAGGGGCCTAGGCCTTCTGTTACCCTGGCCAGACGTAGAATTTGCGGCTAAGCAGGACAAGCTCACTAGGAGCAGTACTTTGGTACCTGTGGTCTGTGCATGCAAGACAAGGCCAAGCTGGCTCAAAGAGCAACCAGCCACCTCTGCAAGGGTGCCCCTGGAGCAGGTGTAGCAGCCACCAACCTCACCCACTCAAGGAAGCAGGGATGGCCAGTTTCCAACAGACTGAGTGACTGCCACCTGATGTCTGGTGGAACAGAGGCATGAGGAAAAGCAGATGGCACTGGGGCCCTACCTCTAGGGTAGAACTGATGTACCATGAGCGGCATCGAGTAAGGTTGGTGGCTGGTCCACCGGCTCCTGGCACACCCTTGCAGTGGTGGCTGGTTGCTCTTTCAGCAAGTTTGGCCTTGCCTGGCATGCACAAGCCTCAGTGCAACAATTGTCTTACACATGGAGCCATATACAGGAAATGAGCAGGAGGCTCAGGAGCAGGGTGTGCGCTGCCTTTAGGGTTCCAGTCAATTCCTCATGGCACAGATGTCACTGCGGGCTTCTTGGTTGCAAATAGGGAGACCACAGGCCATCTTGAGGAGGACTTTATGTTCAAGTGCAGAAAGCAGCCAGGATTTGAACCCAAGGCACTCGGTCTTCTGTGGCCCTAGCCAGACTTAGAATTTGGCCCAAGGCAGGACAAGCTCACTTGGAACAGAATGTCCATAGCTGGGGTCTGTGCATTGCCAAGCGAGGCCAAGCTGACTCAAAGAGCAACCAACCACCTCTGCAATGGTGCGCCTGTAGCAGTTGGACCAGCCTTCAACGTCACCCATTTAAGGAAGGAGGGATGGCCAGACTTAGAAATTGGCCCCACGCAGGACAAGCTCACATGCAGCAGTGTCTGTTTCTGGGGCTTGTGCATGCCAGGCAAGGCCAAGCTGACTCAAAGAGCAGCCAGCCACCTCTGCAAGGGTGCGCTCAGAGCAGGTGGAGCAGCCACCAATCTCACCCACTCAAGGAAGCACGGATGGCCAGATTCCAACATACTGAGTGGCTGCCACCTGATGGCTGATGGAGCAGAGGCCTGAGCAAACGTAGATGGCACTGGGGCCCTACCTCTAGGGTAGAACTGATGTACCATGAGCGATAGCGAGTGAAGTTGGTGGCTGCTCCAACTGCTCCAGAGGCACTCTTGCAGAGGTGGCTGGTTGCTCTTTGAGCCAGCTTGGCCTTGCCTGGCATGCACAAGCCTCAGTGCTACAATTGTCTTACAAATGGCGTCATATTGAGGAAAAGAGCAGCAGGCTCAGGAGCCACGTGTAGGCTGCCTTTAGGCTCCAGTCAATTCCTCAGGGCTCAGATGGCACTGCGGGTTTCTTCATTGCCAAGAGGCAGACCAGAGGCCGTCTTGAGGAGGACTTTATGTTCAAGTGCAGAAAGCAGCCAGGATTTGCGCCCAGGGGCCTAGGCCTTCTGTGGCCCTGGCCAGGCTCAGAATTTGGCCTCAGGCAGGACAAACTCACTCAGAGCAGCACTTTGGTACCTGAGGTCTGTGCATGCCAGGCAAGGCCAAGTTGGCTCAAAGAGCAACCAGCCACCTCTGCAAGGGTGCCCCTGGAGCAGGTGGAGCAGCCACCAACCTCACTCACTCAAGGAAGCAGGGATGGCCAGATTCCAACAGACTGTATGGCTGCCACCTGATGGCTGATGGAGCAGAGGCCTGAGGAAAAGCAGATGGCACTGGGGCCCTACCTCTAGGGTAGAACTGATGTATCATGAGCAGCAGTGAATGAGGTTGGTTGCTCATCCACTGTCTCCTGGCACAGCCTTGCAGAGGTGGCTGGTTACTCTTTGACCCAGCTTGGCCTTGCCTGGTATGCACAAACCTCAGTGCAACAATTGGCTTACAAATGGAGCCATATAGAGCAAACGAGTAGCAAGCTCAGGAGCAGGATGTGGGCTGCCTTTAGGGCTCCAGTCAATTCCTCAGGGCTCAGATGGCGCTGCAGGCTTCTTGATTGCAAATAGGGAGACCGCAGGCCCTCTTGAGGAGGACTTTATGTTGAAGTGAAGAAAGCTGCCAGGATTTCCCCCCAGGGGACTCGGCTTTCTGTGGCCCTGGCCAGACTTAACAATTTGGCCCCATGCAGGACTAGCTCACTCAGAGCAGAATGTCAGTAGCTGGGGTCTGTGCATGCCAGGCAAGGCCAAGCTGGCTCAAAGGGCAACCAACCACCTCTGCAAGGGTGCACCTGGAACCAGTGGACCAGCCACCAACCTCACCTACTGAAGGAAGGAGGGATGGCCAGATTCCAACAGCCTGAGTGGCTGCCGCCTGATGGCTGATGGAGCAGAGGCCCGAGGAAAAGCAGATGGCACTGAGGCCTTACTTCTCAGGTAGAAGAAGTTATGTACCCTGACCGGCAGCGAGTGAGATTGGTGGCTGGTCCACCGGCTCCTGGCGCACCCTTGCAGAGGTGGCTGGTTGCCCTTTGAGCCAGCTTGGCCTTGCCTGGCATGCACAAGCCTCAGTGCAACAATTGTCTTACAAATGGAGCCTTATAGAGGAAATGAGCAGGAGGCTCAGGAGCAGGGTGTGCGCTGCCTTTAGGGTTCCAGTCAATTCCTCATGGCACAGATGTCACTGCGGGCTTCTTGGTTGCAAATAGGGAGACCACAGGCCATCTTGAGGAACACTTTATGTTCAAGTGCAGAAAGCAGCCAGGATTTGAACCCAAGGCACTTGGTCTTCTGTGGCCCTAGCCAGACTTAGAATTTGGCCCAAGGCAGGACAAGCTCACTCGGAGCAGAATGTTGGTAGCTGGGGTCTGTGCATGCCAGGCAAGGCCAAGCTGACTCAAAGAGCAGCCAGCCATCTCTGCAAGGGCGCACCTGTAGCAGTTGGACCAGCTGACAACCTCACCCACTTAAGGAAGCAGAGATGGCCAGATTCTAACAGCCTGAGTGGCTGCTGCCCGGTGGCTGATGGAGCAGAGTCCTGAGGAAAAGCAGATGGCAGTGGGGCCCTACCTCTAGGGTAGAAGAAATGGTGTACCCTGAGCAGCATCGAGTGAGGTTGGTGGCTGGTCTACTGGCTCCTGGCACAGCCTTGCAGAAGTGGTTGGTTGCTCTTAGAGCCAGCTTGGCCTTGCCTGCCCTGAACAAGCCTCAGTATAATTATTGTCTTACAAATGGAGCCATATAGAGGAAATGAGCAGCAGGCTCAGGAGCGGGGTGTGCACTGCCTTGAGGGCTCCAGTCCATTCCTCAGGGCTCAGATGGCACTGCAGGATTCTTGGTTGCAAAGAGGGAGACCACAGGCCATCTCGAGGAGGACTTTATGTTCAAGTGCAGAAAGCAGCCAGGATTTGAACCCAAGGCACTCGGTCTTCTGTGGCCCTAGCCAGACTTAGAATTTGGCCCAAGGCAGGACAAGCTCACTCGGAGCAGAATGTCCATAGCTGGGGTCTGTGCATTGCCAAGCGAGGCCAAGCTGACTCAAAGAGCAACCAGCCACCTCTGCAAGGGTGCGCCTGTAGCAGTTGGACCAGCCTTCAACGTCACCCATTTAAGGAAGGAGGGATGGCCAGACTTAGAAATTGGCCCCACGCAGGACAAGCTCACATGCAGCAGTGTCTGTTTCTGGGGCTTGTGCATGCCAGGCAAAGCCAAGCTGGCTCAAAGAGCAGCCAGCCACCTCTGCAAGGGTGCGCTCAGAGCAGGTGGAGCAGCCACCAATCTCACCCACTCAAGGAAGCACGGATGGCCAGATTCCAACATACTGAGTGGCTGCCACCTGATGGCTGATGGAGCAGAGGCCTGAGCAAACGTAGATGGCACTGGGGCCCTACCTCTAGGGTAGAACTGATGTACCATGAGCGATAGCGAGTGAAGTTGGTGGCTGCTCCAACTGCTCCAGAGGCACTCTTGCAGAGGTGGCTGGTTGCTCTTTGAGCCAGCTTGGCCTTGCCTGGCATGCACAAGCCTCAGTGCTACAATTGTCTTACAAATGGCGTCATATTGAGGAAAAGAGCAGCAGGCTCAGGAGCCACGTGTAGGCTGCCTTTAGGCTCCAGTCAATTCCTCAGGGCTCAGATGGCACTGCGGGTTTCTTCATTGCCAAGAGGCAGACCAGAGGCCGTCTTGAGGAGGACTTTATGTTCAAGTGCAGAAAGCAGCCAGGATTTGCGCCCAGGGGCCTAGGCCTTCTGTGGCCCTGGCCAGGCTCAGAATTTGGCCTCAGGCAGGACAAACTCACTCAGAGCAGCACTTTGGTACCTGAGGTCTGTGCATGCCAGGCAAGGCCAAGTTGGCTCAAAGAGCAACCAGCCACCTCTGCAAGGGTGCCCCTGGAGCAGGTGGAGCAGCCACCAACCTCACTCACTCAAGGAAGCAGGGATGGCCAGATTCCAACAGACTGTGTGGCTGCCACCTGATGGCTGATGGAGCAGAGGCCTGAGGAAAAGCAGATGGCACTGGGGCCCTACCTCTAGGGTAGAACTGATGTATCATGAGCAGCAGTGAATGAGGTTGGTTGCTCATCCACTGTCTCCTGGCACAGCCTTGCAGAGGTGGCTGGTTACTCTTTGACCCAGCTTGGCCTTGCCTGGTATGCACAAACCTCAGTGCAACAATTGGCTTACAAATGGAGCCATATAGAGCAAACGAGTAGCAAGCTCAGGAGCAGGATGTGGGCTGCCTTTAGGGCTCCAGTCAATTCCTCAGGGCTCAGATGGCGCTGCAGGCTTCTTGATTGCAAATAGGGAGACCGCAGGCCCTCTTGAGGAGGACTTTATGTTGAAGTGAAGAAAGCTGCCAGGATTTCCCCCCAGGGGACTCGGCTTTCTGTGGCCCTGGCCAGACTTAACAATTTGGCCCCATGCAGGACTAGCTCACTCAGAGCAGAATGTCAGTAGCTGGGGTCTGTGCATGCCAGGCAAGGCCAAGCTGGCTCAAAGGGCAACCAACCACCTCTGCAAGGGTGCACCTGGAACCAGTGGACCAGCCACCAACCTCACCTACTGAAGGAAGGAGGGATGGCCAGATTCCAACAGCCTGAGTGGCTGCCGCCTGATGGCTGATGGAGCAGAGGCCCGAGGAAAAGCAGATGGCACTGAGGCCTTACTTCTCAGGTAGAAGAAGTTATGTACCCTGACCGGCAGCGAGTGAGATTGGTGGCTGGTCCACCGGCTCCTGGCGCACCCTTGCAGAGGTGGCTGGTTGCCCTTTGAGCCAGCTTGGCCTTGCCTGGCATGCACAAGCCTCAGTGCAACAATTGTCTTACAAATGGAGCCTTATAGAGGAAATGAGCAGGAGGCTCAGGAGCAGGGTGTGCGCTGCCTTTAGGGTTCCAGTCAATTCCTCATGGCACAGATGTCACTGCGGGCTTCTTGGTTGCAAATAGGGAGACCACAGGCCATCTTGAGGAACACTTTATGTTCAAGTGCAGAAAGCAGCCAGGATTTGAACCCAAGGCACTTGGTCTTCTGTGGCCCTAGCCAGACTTAGAATTTGGCCCAAGGCAGGACAAGCTCACTCGGAGCAGAATGTTGGTAGCTGGGGTCTGTGCATGCCAGGCAAGGCCAAGCTGACTCAAAGAGCAGCCAGCCATCTCTGCAAGGGCGCACCTGTAGCAGTTGGACCAGCTGACAACCTCACCCACTTAAGGAAGCAGAGATGGCCAGATTCTAACAGCCTGAGTGGCTGCTGCCCGGTGGCTGATGGAGCAGAGTCCTGAGGAAAAGCAGATGGCAGTGGGGCCCTACCTCTAGGGTAGAAGAAATGGTGTACCCTGAGCAGCATCGAGTGAGGTTGGTGGCTGGTCTACTGGCTCCTGGCACAGCCTTGCAGAAGTGGTTGGTTGCTCTTAGAGCCAGCTTGGCCTTGCCTGCCCTGAACAAGCCTCAGTATAATTATTGTCTTACAAATGGAGCCATATAGAGGAAATGAGCAGCAGGCTCAGGAGCGGGGTGTGCACTGCCTTGAGGGCTCCAGTCCATTCCTCAGGGCTCAGATGGCACTGCAGGATTCTTGGTTGCAAAGAGGGAGACCACAGGCCATCTCGAGGAGGACTTTATGTTCAAGTGCAGAAAGCAGCCAGGATTTGAACCCAAGGCACTCGGTCTTCTGTGGCCCTAGCCAGACTTAGAATTTGGCCCAAGGCAGGACAAGCTCACTCGGAGCAGAATGTCCATAGCTGGGGTCTGTGCATTGCCAAGCGAGGCCAAGCTGACTCAAAGAGCAACCAGCCACCTCTGCAAGGGTGCGCCTGTAGCAGTTGGACCAGCCTTCAACGTCACCCATTTAAGGAAGGAGGGATGGCCAGACTTAGAAATTGGCCCCACGCAGGACAAGCTCACATGCAGCAGTGTCTGTTTCTGGGGCTTGTGCATGCCAGGCAAAGCCAAGCTGGCTCAAAGAGCAGCCAGCCACCTCTGCAAGGGTGCGCTCAGAGCAGGTGGAGCAGCCACCAATCTCACCCACTCAAGGAAGCACGGATGGCCAGATTCCAACATACTGAGTGGCTGCCACCTGATGGCTGATGGAGCAGAGGCCTGAGCAAACGTAGATGGCACTGGGGCCCTACCTCTAGGGTAGAACTGATGTACCATGAGCGATAGCGAGTGAAGTTGGTGGCTGCTCCAACTGCTCCAGAGGCACTCTTGCAGAGGTGGCTGGTTGCTCTTTGAGCCAGCTTGGCCTTGCCTGGCATGCACAAGCCTCAGTGCTACAATTGTCTTACAAATGGCGTCATATTGAGGAAAAGAGCAGCAGGCTCAGGAGCCACGTGTAGGCTGCCTTTAGGCTCCAGTCAATTCCTCAGGGCTCAGATGGCACTGCGGGTTTCTTCATTGCCAAGAGGCAGACCAGAGGCCGTCTTGAGGAGGACTTTATGTTCAAGTGCAGAAAGCAGCCAGGATTTGCGCCCAGGGGCCTAGGCCTTCTGTGGCCCTGGCCAGGCTCAGAATTTGGCCTCAGGCAGGACAAACTCACTCAGAGCAGCACTTTGGTACCTGAGGTCTGTGCATGCCAGGCAAGGCCAAGTTGGCTCAAAGAGCAACCAGCCACCTCTGCAAGGGTGCCCCTGGAGCAGGTGGAGCAGCCACCAACCTCACTCACTCAAGGAAGCAGGGATGGCCAGATTCCAACAGACTGTGTGGCTGCCACCTGATGGCTGATGGAGCAGAGGCCTGAGGAAAAGCAGATGGCACTGGGGCCCTACCTCTAGGGTAGAACTGATGTATCATGAGCAGCAGTGAATGAGGTTGGTTGCTCATCCACTGTCTCCTGGCACAGCCTTGCAGAGGTGGCTGGTTACTCTTTGACCCAGCTTGGCCTTGCCTGGTATGCACAAACCTCAGGCAACAATTGGCTTACAAATGGAGCCATATAGAGCAAACGAGTAGCAAGCTCAGGAGCAGGATGTGGGCTGCCTTTAGGGCTCCAGTCAATTCCTCAGGGCTCAGATGGCGCTGCAGGCTTCTTGATTGCAAATAGGGAGACCGCAGGCCCTCTTGAGGAGGACTTTATGTTGAAGTGAAGAAAGCTGCCAGGATTTCCCCCCAGGGGACTCGGCTTTCTGTGGCCCTGGCCAGACTTAACAATTTGGCCCCATGCAGGACTAGCTCACTCAGAGCAGAATGTCAGTAGCTGGGGTCTGTGCATGCCAGGCAAGGCCAAGCTGGCTCAAAGGGCAACCAACCACCTCTGCAAGGGTGCACCTGGAACCAGTGGACCAGCCACCAACCTCACCTACTGAAGGAAGGAGGGATGGCCAGATTCCAACAGCCTGAGTGGCTGCCGCCTGATGGCTGATGGAGCAGAGGCCCGAGGAAAAGCAGATGGCACTGAGGCCTTACTTCTCAGGTAGAAGAAGTTATGTACCCTGACCGGCAGCGAGTGAGATTGGTGGCTGGTCCACCGGCTCCTGGCGCACCCTTGCAGAGGTGGCTGGTTGCCCTTTGAGCCAGCTTGGCCTTGCCTGGCATGCACAAGCCTCAGTGCAACAATTGTCTTACAAATGGAGCCTTATAGAGGAAATGAGCAGGAGGCTCAGGAGCAGGGTGTGCGCTGCCTTTAGGGTTCCAGTCAATTCCTCATGGCACAGATGTCACTGCGGGCTTCTTGGTTGCAAATAGGGAGACCACAGGCCATCTTGAGGAACACTTTATGTTCAAGTGCAGAAAGCAGCCAGGATTTGAACCCAAGGCACTTGGTCTTCTGTGGCCCTAGCCAGACTTAGAATTTGGCCCAAGGCAGGACAAGCTCACTCGGAGCAGAATGTTGGTAGCTGGGGTCTGTGCATGCCAGGCAAGGCCAAGCTGACTCAAAGAGCAGCCAGCCATCTCTGCAAGGGCGCACCTGTAGCAGTTGGACCAGCTGACAACCTCACCCACTTAAGGAAGCAGAGATGGCCAGATTCTAACAGCCTGAGTGGCTGCTGCCCGGTGGCTGATGGAGCAGAGTCCTGAGGAAAAGCAGATGGCAGTGGGGCCCTACCTCTAGGGTAGAAGAAATGGTGTACCCTGAGCAGCATCGAGTGAGGTTGGTGGCTGGTCTACTGGCTCCTGGCACAGCCTTGCAGAAGTGGTTGGTTGCTCTTAGAGCCAGCTTGGCCTTGCCTGCCCTGAACAAGCCTCAGTATAATTATTGTCTTACAAATGGAGCCATATAGAGGAAATGAGCAGCAGGCTCAGGAGCGGGGTGTGCACTGCCTTGAGGGCTCCAGTCCATTCCTCAGGGCTCAGATGGCACTGCAGGATTCTTGGTTGCAAAGAGGGAGACCACAGGCCATCTCGAGGAGGACTTTATGTTCAAGTGCAGAAAGCAGCCAGGATTTGAACCCAAGGCACTCGGTCTTCTGTGGCCCTAGCCAGACTTAGAATTTGGCCCAAGGCAGGACAAGCTCACTCGGAGCAGAATGTCCATAGCTGGGGTCTGTGCATTGCCAAGCGAGGCCAAGCTGACTCAAAGAGCAACCAGCCACCTCTGCAAGGGTGCGCCTGTAGCAGTTGGACCAGCCTTCAACGTCACCCATTTAAGGAAGGAGGGATGGCCAGACTTAGAAATTGGCCCCACGCAGGACAAGCTCACATGCAGCAGTGTCTGTTTCTGGGGCTTGTGCATGCCAGGCAAAGCCAAGCTGGCTCAAAGAGCAGCCAGCCACCTCTGCAAGGGTGCGCTCAGAGCAGGTGGAGCAGCCACCAATCTCACCCACTCAAGGAAGCACGGATGGCCAGATTCCAACATACTGAGTGGCTGCCACCTGATGGCTGATGGAGCAGAGGCCTGAGCAAACGTAGATGGCACTGGGGCCCTACCTCTAGGGTAGAACTGATGTACCATGAGCGATAGCGAGTGAAGTTGGTGGCTGCTCCAACTGCTCCAGAGGCACTCTTGCAGAGGTGGCTGGTTGCTCTTTGAGCCAGCTTGGCCTTGCCTGGCATGCACAAGCCTCAGTGCTACAATTGTCTTACAAATGGCGTCATATTGAGGAAAAGAGCAGCAGGCTCAGGAGCCACGTGTAGGCTGCCTTTAGGCTCCAGTCAATTCCTCAGGGCTCAGATGGCACTGCGGGTTTCTTCATTGCCAAGAGGCAGACCAGAGGCCGTCTTGAGGAGGACTTTATGTTCAAGTGCAGAAAGCAGCCAGGATTTGCGCCCAGGGCCCTAGGCCTTCTGTGGCCCTGGCCAGGCTCAGAATTTGGCCTCAGGCAGGACAAACTCACTCAGAGCAGCACTTTGGTACCTGAGGTCTGTGCATGCCAGGCAAGGCCAAGTTGGCTCAAAGAGCAACCAGCCACCTCTGCAAGGGTGCCCCTGGAGCAGGTGGAGCAGCCACCAACCTCACTCACTCAAGGAAGCAGGGATGGCCAGATTCCAACAGACTGTATGGCTGCCACCTGATGGCTGATGGAGCAGAGGCCTGAGGAAAAGCAGATGGCACTGGGGCCCTACCTCTAGGGTAGAACTGATGTATCATGAGCAGCAGTGAATGAGGTTGGTTGCTCATCCACTGTCTCCTGGCACAGCCTTGCAGAGGTGGCTGGTTACTCTTTGACCCAGCTTGGCCTTGCCTGGTATGCACAAACCTCAGTGCAACAATTGGCTTACAAATGGAGCCATATAGAGCAAACGAGTAGCAAGCTCAGGAGCAGGATGTGGGCTGCCTTTAGGGCTCCAGTCAATTCCTCAGGGCTCAGATGGCACTGCAAGCTTCTTGATTGCAAATAGGGAGACCGCAGGCCCTCTTGAGGAGGACTTTATGTTGAAGTGAAGAAAGCTGCCAGGATTTCCCCCCAGGGGACTCGGCTTTCTGTGGCCCTGGCCAGACTTACAATTTGGCCCCATGCAGGACTAGCTCACTCAGAGCAGAATGTCAGTAGCTGGGGTCTGTGCATGCCAGGCAAGGCCAAGCTGGCTCAAAGGGCAAACAACCACCACTGCAATGGTGCGCCTGTAGCAGTTGGACCAGCCGACAACGTCATCCACTGAAGGAAACAGGGATGGCCAGGTTCCTGCAGCCTGAATGGCTGCCTCCTGATGGCTGATGTAGCATAGGCCTGAGGAAAAGCGGATGGCACTGAGGCCTTATCTCTAGTGTAGAAGATATATGTACCCTGACCAGCAGTGAGTGAGATTGGTGGCTCGTCCACCGGCTCCTGGCACACACTTGCAGAGGTGGGTGGTTGCCCTTTGAGCCAGCTTGGCCTTGCCTGGCATGCACAAGCCTCAGTGCAACAACTGTCTTACACATGGAGCCACATAGAGGAAATGAGCAGCAGGCTCAGGAGCGGGGTTTGCACTGCCTTTAGGGTTCCAGTCAATTCCTCAGGGCTGAGATGGCACTTCTTTGTTGCCAAGAGGCAGACTACAGGCCGTCTTAAGGAGGACTTTATGTTCAAGTGCAGAAAGCAGCCAGGATTTATACCCAAGAGACTCGGCCTTCTGTGGCCCTGGCCAGACTTAGAATTTGGCCCAAGGCAGGTCAACCTCACTCGGAGCAACATGTCGGTACCTCGATTCTGTGCATGCCAGGCAAGGCCAAGCTGGCTCAAAGGGCAACCTGCCACCTCTGCAATGGAGCTCCTGTAGCAGTTGGACCAGCCTTCAACCTCACCCACTGAAGGAAGCAGGGATGGCCAGACTTAGAATTTGGCCCCATGCAGGACAAGCTCACATGGATCAGTGTTGGATTCTTGTGCCTGTGCCTGCCAGGGAAGTCCAAGCTGGCTCAAAGAGCAACCAGCCACCTCTGCAAGGGAGCGCCTGGAGCAGGTGGAGCAGCCACCAACCGCACCCACTCAAGAAAGCAGGGAAGGCCAGATTTCAACAGACTGAGTGGCTGCCACCTGATGGCTGATGGAGCAGAGGCCTGAGGCTCCTGGCACACCCTTGTAGAGTTGGCTGGTTGCTTTTGAGCCAGATTGTCCTTGCCAGACATAGACAAGCGTCAGTGCAACAACTGTCTTACAAATGGAGCCATTTAGAGGAAATGAGCAGCAAGCTGTAGAGTGGGGTGTGTGCTGCCTTTAAGACTCCAGTGAATTCCTCAGGGCTCAGATGGCACTGTGGGCTTCTTTGTTGCCAAGAGGCAGTCCACAGGCCATTTTGATGAGGACTTTATGTTCAAGTGCAGAAAGCAGCCAGGATAGCAATCCAGGGGACTAGGAATTCTGTGGCCTTGACCAGACTGTGAATATGGCCACAGGCAGGACAAGCTGACTCAGAGCAGCACGTTGGTACCTGCGGTCTGTGCATGCCAGGCAAGGCCAAGCTGGCTCGAAGAGCATCCACCCACCTCTGCAACGGTGCGCCCAGAGCAGGTGCTGATGGAGCAGAGGCTTGAGGACTCTGCCTTCTGTGGCCCTGGGCAGATTTAAAATTTGGCCCCAGGCAGGACAAGATCACTTGGAGCAGCTGGGGCATGTGCATGCAATGCAAGGCCATGCTGGCTCAAAGAGCAACCAGCCACCTCTGCAAGGGTGCGCCTGGAGTAGTTGCACCAGCCACCAACCTCACCCACTCAAGGAAGTAGGGATGGCCGGATCCCAACAGCCTGAGTGACTGCCACCTGATGACTGATTTAGCAGAGGCTTGAGGAAAAACAGATGGCACTGAGGCTTTACCTCTAGGGTAGAAGAAATGAGGTACAGGAGTGGCAGTGAGTGAGGTTGGTGGCTGGTCTACCTGCTCCTGGCACACTCTTGCAGAGGTGGCTGGTTGCTCTTTGAGCCAGCTTGGCCTTGCCTGGCATGCACAAGCCTCAGTGCTACAATTGTCTTACAAATGGAGCCATATTGAGAAAAAGAGGAACAGGCTCAGGAGCAGGGTATGCGCTGACTTTAGGCTCCAGTCAATTCCTCAGTGCTCAGATGGCACTGTGGGCTTCTTCATTGCCAAGAGGCAGACCACAGGCCATCTTGTGGAGGACTTTGTATCCAAGTGCACAAAGCAGAAAGGATTTCCACCCAGGGGCCTAGGCCTTCTGTGGCCCTGACCAGAGTTAGAATTTGGCCTCAGGCAGGACAAGCTCACTCAGAGCAGCACTTTGGTACCTGAGGTCTGTGCATGCCAGGCAAGGCCAAGTTGGCTGAAAGAGCAAACAGCCACCTCTGCAAGGGTGCCCCTGGAGCAGGTGGAGCAGCCACCAACCTCACCCGCTCAAGGAAGCAGGGATGGCCAGATTCCAACAGCCTGAGTGGCTGCCCCCTGATGGCTGAAGGAGCAGAGGTCTGAGCAGATGGCACTGGGGCCCTACCTCTAGGGTAGAACTGCTGTACCATGAGCGGTAGTGAGTGAAGTTGGTGGCCTGTGCTTTATGTTCAAGTGAAGAAAGTAGCCAGGATTGAAACCCAAGGGACTTGGCCTTCTGTGGCCCTGGCCAGACTTAAAATTTGGCCCCAGGCAGGACAAGGTCACTCAGAGCAGCATGTCCGTAGCTGGTGTGTGTGCATGCCAGGTAAAGCCAACCTGGTTCAAAGGGGAACGAGCCATCTCTGCAATGGTGCGTCTGTAGCAGTTGGACCAGCCTTCAATGTCACCCACTGAAGGAAGCAGGGATGGCCATGTTCCCCCAGCCTGAGTGGCTGTCTCCTGATGGCTGATGTGGCAGAGGCCTAAGGAAAAGCAGATGACACTGAGGCCCTAACTCTATGGTAGAGGAAATGATATATCCTGTCCAGCAGCGAGTGTGATTGGTCGCTGGTCCACCGGCTCCTGGCACATTCTTGCAGAGGTGTCTGGTTGCTCTTTGAGCCAGCTTGGCCTTGCCCGGCGTGCACAAACCTCAGTGCAATAATTGTCTTACAAATGGAGACATATAGAGGAAATGAGCAGCAATCTCAGGAGCAGGGTGTGTGCTGCCTTTAAAACACCAGTCAATTCCTCAGGGCTCAGATGGTACTGCGGGCTTCTTCATTGCCAAGAGGCAGACCACGGGCTGTCTTGAGGAGGACTTTATATTCAAGTGCAGAAAGCAGCCAGGATTGCAATCCAGGGACTAGGCATTCTGTGGCCCTGGCCAGACTTTGAATGTGGCCACAGGCAGGACAAGCTCACTCAGAGCAGCACATCGGTACCTGGGGTCTGTGCATGCCAGGCAAGGCCAAGTTGGCTCAAAGAGCAACCAGCCACCTCTGCAAGGGTGCGCCTGGAGCAGGTGCTGATGGAGCAGAGGCCTGAGGACCCTGCCTTCTGTGGTCCTGGGTAGATTTAAAATTTGGCCCCAGGCAGGACAAGATCACTCGGAGCAGCTGGGGCATGTTCATGCAAGGCAAGGCCATGGTGGCTCAAAGAGCAACCAGCCACCTCTGCAACGGTGCACCTGGAGCAGTTGCACCAGCGTACAACTTCACCCACTCAGGGAAGTAGGGATGGCCAGGTCCCAAAAGCCGGACTGGCTGCCACCTGATTGCTGATGGAGCAGAGGCCTGTGGAAAAGCAGACGGCACTGAGGCCTTACCTCTAGTGTAGAAGAAATGAGGTACACGAGCGACAGTGAGTAAGGTTGGAGGCAGGTCCACTGGCTCCTGGCACACCCTTGCAGAGTTGGCTGGTTGCAAGCCAGTTTGGCCTTGCCCCGCATGCACAAGCCTCAGTGCAACAACTGTCTTACAAATGGAGTCATACAGAGGAAATGAGCAGCAGGCTCAGGAGCAGGGTGTGCGCTGTCTTTAGGGCTCCAGTCAGTTCCTCAGGGCTCAGATGGCACTGCAGGCTTCTTCATTGTGAAGAGGTAGACCACAGGCCGTCTTGAGGAGGACTTTAGATTCAAGTGCAGAAAGCAGCCAGGATTTCCACCCAGGGGCCTAGGCCTTCTGTGGCCCTGGCCAGACTTAGAATTTGGCCTCAGGAAGGACAAGTTCACTCAGAGCAGCACTTTGGTACCTACATTCTATGCATGCCAGGCAAGGCCAAGCTGTCTCAAAGAGCAACTAGCCACCTCTGCAAGGGTGCCCCTGGAGCAGGTGGAGCAGCCACCAACCTCACCCACTCAAGGAAGCAGGGATGGCCAGATTCCAACAGACTGAGTGGCTGCCACCTGATGTCAGATGGAACAGAGGCCCGAGGAAAAGCAGATGACACTGAGGCCTTGCCACTAGGGTAGAAGAAATTAAGTACCTTGACCGGCAGCAAGTGAGGTTGGTGGCTGATCCACCGGCTCCTGGCACACCCTTGCAGAGTTGGCTGGTTGCTCTTTGAGCCAGCTTGGCCTTGCCTGGCATGCACAAGCCTCAGTGAAACAATTGTCTTACAAATGGAGCCACACAGAGAAAAGGAGCAGGAGGCTCAGGAGTAGGGTGTGGGCTGCCTTTAGGGCTCCAGTCAATTCCTCAGGGCTCAGATGGCACTGCAGGCTTCTTCATTGCCAAGAGGCAGATCACAGGCCGTCTTGAGGAGGACTTTATGTTCAAGTGCAGAAAGCAGCCAGGATTTTCACCCAAGTTCCTAGGATTTCTATTGCCCTGGCCAGGCATAAAATTTGGACCCAGGCAGGACAAGTTCACTCAGAGCAGAATGTCCATACCTGGAGTCTGTGCATGCCAGGCATGGCCACGCTGCCTCAAAGAGCAACCAGCCACCTCTGCAAGGGTGTGCCCAGAGCAGGTGGAGCAGCCACCAACCTCACCCACTCAAGGAAGCAGAGATGGCCAGATTCCAACAGACTGAGTGACTGCCACCTGATGACTGGTGGAGCAGAGGCCTGAGGAAAAGTAGATGGCACTGGGGCCCTACCTCTAGGGTAGAACTGATGTACCATGAGCGGCAGTAAGTGAGGTTGGTGGCTGGTCCACTGGCTCCTGGCACACATTTGAAGAGGTGGCTGGTTGCTCTTTGAGCCAGGTTGGCCTTGCCTGGCATGAACAAGCCTCAGTGCAACAATTGTCTTACAAATGGAGCCATATTGAGGAAAAGAGCAGCAGGCTCAGGAGCCGCATGTGGGCTGCTTTTGGGCTCCAGTCAATTCCTCAGGGCTCAGATGGCACTGCGGGCTTCTTCATTGCCAAGAGGCAGACCAGAGGCCATCCTGAGGAGGACTTTATGTTCAAGTGCAGAAAGCAGAAAGGATTTCCACCCAGGGGCCTAGGCCTTCTGTGGCCCTGGGCAGACTTAGGATTTGGCCTCAGGCAGGACAAGCTCACTGAGAGCAGCACTTTGGTACCTGCGTTCTCTGCATACCAGGCAAGGCCAAGCTGGCTCAAAGAGCAGCCAGCCACCTCTGCAAGGGTGCGCCCAGAGCAGCAGGAACAGCCACCAACCTCACCCACTCAAGGAAGCAGGGATGGCCAGATTCCAACAGACTGAGTGACTGCCACCTGATGGCTGAAGGAGCAGAGGCCTGAGGAAAAGCAGATGGCACTGGGGCTCTATCTCTAGGGTAGAACTGATGTACCATGAGGGGCAGCGAGTGAAGTTGGTGGCTGCTCCACCGGCTCCTGGCACACCCTTGTACAGTTGGCTGGTTGCTCTTTGAGCCAGCTTGGCCTTGCCTGGCATACACAAGCCTCAGTGCAACAATTGTCTTACACATGGAGCCATATAGAGGAAAGGAGTAGCAGGCTCAGGAGCAGGGTGTGTACTCCCTTTAAGGCTCCAGTCAATTCCTCAGGGCTCAGATGGCACTGCGGGCTTCTTGTTGCAAATGAGGAGACCACAGGCCATCTTGAGGAGGACTTTATGTTCAAGCGCAGAAAGCGCTTGGATTTAAACCCAAGGGACTCAGCCTTCTGTGGCCCTGGTCAGAGTTAGAATTTGGGCCTAGGAAGGACAAGATCACTTGGAGCAGCTGGGACCCGTGCATGCAAGGCAAGGCCATCCTGGCTCAAAGACCAACCAGCCACCTCTGCAAGGTTGCACCTGGAGCAGTTGCATCAGCCACCAACCTCACCCACTCAAGGAAGTAGGGATAGCCAGGTCCCAACAGTCGGACTGGCTGCCACCTGATGGCTGACAGAGCAGAGGCTTGAGGAAAAGTAGGTGGCACTGAGGCCTTACCTCTAGGGTAGAAGAAATGAGGTACACTGACCATCAGTGAGTGAGGTTGGTGGCTGGTCCACCGGCTCCTGGCACACCCTTGCAGAGTTGGCTGGTTGCAAGCCAGCTTGGCCTTGCCTGGCATGCACAAGCCTCAGTGCAACAACTGTCTTACAACTGGAGTCCTATAGAGGAAATGAGCAGCAGGCTCAGGAGCAGGGTGTGTGCTGCCTTTAGGGCTCCAGTCAGTTCCTCAGGGCTCAGATGGCACTGCGGGCTTCTTCATTGTGAAGAGGTAGACCACAGGCCGTCTTGAGGAGGACTTTATATTCAAGTGCAGAAAGCAGCCAGGATTTCCACCCAGGGGCCTAGGCCTTCTGTGGCCCTGGCCAGACTTAGAATTTAGCCACAGGCAGGACAAGCTTACACAGAGCAGTGTCAGTTTCTGGGGCCTGTGCATGCCAGGCAAGTCCAGGCTGGCGCAAAGAGCAACCAGTCACTTCTGCAAGGGTGCGCCTGGAGCAGGTGGTTCAGCCACCAACTTCGCCCTCTCAAGAAAGCAGGGATGGCCAGGTTCCGACAGCCTGAGTGACTGCCGCCTGATGGCTGATGGAGCAGAGCGCTCAGGAAAAGCAGTTGGCACTGTCGCCCTACGTTTAGGATAGAAGAAAGGATTTACCATGTCTGGCAGCGAGTGAGGATGGTGGCTGGTCCACCTTCTCCTGGCACACTCTTGCAGAGGTGGTTGGTTGCTCTTTGAGTCAGCTTGGCCTTGCCTGGCATGCACAAGCCTCAGTGCAACAATTGTCTTACAAAGGGAGCCATATAGAGGAAAGGAGCAGCAAGCTCTGGAGCAGGGTGTGCGCTGTATTTAAGACTCCAGTCAATTCCTCAGGGCTCAGATGGCACTGCGGGCTTCTTCGTTGCCAAGAGTCAGACCACAGGGCATCTTCAGGAGGACTTTATGTTCAAGTGCAGAAAGCAGCCAGGATTGCAATCCAGGGGACTAGGCATTCCGTGGCCCTGGCCAGACTTAGAATTTGACCCCAGGCAAGACAAGCTGACTCAGAGCAGCACATCGGTGTCTGTGGTCTGTGCATGCCAGGCAAGGCCAAGCTGGCTCAAAAAGCAACCAGCCAACTCTGCAAGGGTGCGCCTGGAGCAGGTGCTGATGGAGTAGAGGCCTGAGGTCTCTGCCTTCTGTGGCCCTGGGCAGATTTAAAAGTTGGCCCCAGGCAGCACAAGATCACTCGGAGCAGCTGGGGCATGTGCATGAAAGGCAAGGCCATCCTGGCTCAAAGAGCAACCAGCCACCTCTGCAAGGGTGTGCCAGGAGCAGTTGCACCAGCCGCCAACCCCACCCACTCAAGGAAGTAGGGATGGCCAGGTCCCAAAAGCCAGACTGGCTGCCACTTGATGGCTGTCGGAGTAAAGGCCTGAGGAAAAGCAGATGGCACTGAGGCCTTACCTCTAGGGTAGAAGAAATGAGGTACACGAGCAGCAGTGGGTGAGGTTGGTGGCTGGTCCACCTGCTCCTGGCACACCCTTGCAGAGGTGGCTGGTTGCTCTTTGAGCCAGCTTGGCCTTGCCTGGCATGCACAAGCCTCAGTGCAACAATTGTCTTACAAATGGAGCCATATTGAGGAAAAGAGCAGCAGGCTCAGGAGCAGGGTATGAGCTGCCTTTAGGGCTCCAGTCAATGCCTCAGTGCTCAGATGGCACTGCGGGCTTCTTCTTTGCCAAGAGGCAGACCACAGGCCATCTTGAGGAGGACTTTATTATATTCAAGTGCAGAAATCAGAAAGAATTTCCACCCAGGGGCCTAGGTCTTCTGTGGCCCTGACCAGACTTAGAGTTTGGCCTCAGGCAGGACAAGCTCACCTGGAGCAGGTGGAGCAGCTGCCAACCTCACCCACTCAAGGAAGCAGGGATGGCCAGTTTCCAACAGCCTGAGTGGCTGCCACCTGATGGCTGATGGAGCAGAAGCCTGAGGAAAAGCAGATGGCACTGGGGCCCTACCTCTATGGTAGAACTGATGTACCATGAGCGGCAGTGAGTGAGGTTTGTGGCTGGTCCACTGGCTCCTGGCACACACTTGCAGAGGTGGCTGGTTGCTCTTTGAGCCAGCTTGGCCTTGTGTGGCATGCACAAGCCTCAGTGCAACAATTGTCTTACAAATGGAGCCGTATAGTGGAGAGGAGTAGCAGGCTCAGGAGCAGGGTGTGCACTGCTTTTAGGGCTCCAGTCAATTCCTCAGGGCTCAGATGGCACTGCGGGCTTCTTGGTTGCAAATAGGGAGACCACATGACGTCTTGAGGAGGACTTTATGTTCAAGTGCAGAAAGCAGCCAGGATTTCCACCCAAGGAACTCGGCCTTCTGTGGCCCTGGCCAGACTTAGAATTTGGCCCCAGGCAGGACAAGCTCTCTCAGAGCAGCACTTTGGTACCTGCAGTCTGTGCATGCCAGGCAAGGCCAAGCTGGCTCAAAGGGCCACCAGCCATCTCTGCAAGGGTGCACCCGGAACAGGTGGAGCAGCCATCAACCTCACCCACTCAAGGAAGCAGGGATGGCCGGATTCCAACAGCCTGAGTGACTGCCACCTGATGGCTGATGGAGCAGAGACCTGAGGAAAAGCAGATGGCACTGAGGCCTTACCCCTGGGGTAGAAGAAATGATGCACCCTGACTGGCAGTGAGATTGGTGGCTGGTCCATGGGCTCCTGGCACACCCTTGCAGAGGTGGTTGGTTGCTCCGTGAGCCAGCTTGACCTTGTCCTGCATGCACAAGCCTCATTGTGACAATTGTCTTATAAATGGAGCCATATAGAGGAAATGAGCAGCAGGCTCAGGAGCACGGTGTGCCCTGCCTTTAGGGCTCCACTCAATTCCTCAGGGCTCAGATGGCATTCTGGGCTTCTTTCCTGCCAAGGCTCAGATGACAGGCCATCTTGAGGAAGACTTTATGTTCAAGTGCAGAAAGCAGCCAGGATTTCCACCCAGGGGCCTAGGTCTTCTGTGGCCCTGGCAAGACTTAGAATTTGGCCCCAGGCAGGACCAGCTCACTCAGAGCAGCATGTTGGTGCCTGGGGTCTGTGCATTCCAGGGAAAACCAAGCTGGCTCAAAGAGCAACCAGTCACTTCTGCAAGGGTGCACCTGGATCAGTTGCAGTAGCCACCTACCTCACCCACTCAAGGAAGTAAGGATGGCCAGGTTCCAACAGCTGGACTGTCTGCCACCTGATGGCTGATGGAGCTGAGGCCTGAGGAAAATCGGAAGACACTGGGGCCCTACCTCTAGGGTAGAGGAACTGATGTACCCGACCGGCAGTCAGTGGGGTTGGTGGCTGGTTCACCAGCTCCTGGCACACCCTTGGAGAAGTGACTGGTTTCTCTTAGAGTCAGCTTGGCCTTGCCCCGCATGCACAAGCCTCAGTGCAATAACTGTGCTACAAATGGAGCCATATAGAGGAAATGAGCAGCAGGCTTAGGAGCAGGGTGTGCAGTGCCTTTGGGGCTCCAGTCCATGCCTCAGGGCTCGTATGGCACTGCGGGCTTCTGGTTTTAAAGAGGCAGACCACAGGCCTTCTTGAGAAGGACTTCATGTTCCAAAACAGAAAGCAGCCAGGATTACCACCCAGGGGACTCGGCCTTCAGTGGCCTTGACCAGACTTAGAATTTGGCCCAAGGCAGGACAAGCTCACTCAGAGGAGCATTTCAGTAGCTGGGGCCTCTGCATGCCAGGTGAGGCCAAGCTGGCTCAAAGAACAACCAGCCACCACTGCAATGGTGCACCTGGAACCGGTGGACCAGCCAGCAACCTCACCTACTGAAGGAAGCAGGGATGGCCAGATTCCAACAGACTGAGTGGCTGCCACCTGATGGCTGATGGAGCAGAGGCCCGAGGAAAAGCAGATGACACTGAGGCCTTGCCACTAGGGTAGAAGAAATTATGTACCTTGACCAGCAGCGAGTGAGGTTGGTGGCTGGTCCATGGGCTCCTGGCACACCCTTGCAGAGTTGGCTGGTTGCTCTTTGAGCCAGCTCGGTCTTGCCTGGCATGCACATACCTCAGTGCAACAATTGTATTACAAATGGGGCCATATAGAGGAAAGGAGCAGGAGGCTCAGGAGCAGGGTGTGCGCTGCCTTTAGGGCTCCAGTCAATTCCCCAGGGCTCAGATGGCACTGCGGGCTTCTTTGTTGTCAAGAAGCAGACCACAGGCCATCTGAAGGAGAACTTTCTATTCAAGTGAAGAAAGCAGCCAGGATTGCAATCCAGGGGTCTAGGCTTTCTGTGGCCCTTTCCAGACTTAGAATTTGGCCTCAGGCAGGACAACTCACTCAGAGCGGTACGTGGGTAGCTGGGGCCTGTGTATGACAGGCAAGGCCAAGCTGGTTCAAAGAACAGCCTGCCACCTTGGCAAGGGTGTGCGTGTAGCAGTTGGACCAGTCACCAACCTCACACACTGAAGGAAGCAGGGATGGTCAGGTTCCCACAGCCTGAGTGCCTGCCACCTGATGGCTGCTGGAGCAGAGGCCTGAGGAAAGCAGATGGCACTGAAGCCCTACCTCTAGGATAGAAGAAATGATGTATCCTGAACGGCAGTGAGTGAGATTGGTGTGCTGGTCCACCGGCTCCTGGCACACCCTTGCAGATTTGGCTCATTGCTCTTTGATCCAGCTTGGCCTTGCCAGGTATGCACAAGCCTCAGTGCAACAATTGTGCTGCAAATGGAGCCAGACAGAGGAAATGAGCAGCAGGCTCAGTGGCAGGGTGTGTACTTGCTTTAGGGCTCCAGTCCATGCCTCAGGGCTTGTATGGCACTGCGGGCTTCTTGGTTACCTCCACAAGCCATCTTGAGGAGGACTTTATGTTTTAAAATGCAATTCAAATGAGCATAAAACATTTACAGCCTAGGAAAAGGCTTATGGCATTAGAATCCTTATTTATATGATTATTTTGTGTTTTTTTTTGAGATATGGTCTTTGTCTCTCATCCAGGCAGAAGTGAAGTAATTTTGTCATAATTCACCACCGCCATGAACTCTGAGTCCAATCCATCCTTTTGCCTTGGTCTCCCAATTAGTTGGAGCTGCAAGCATAAGGCACCATGCCTGGCTAGTTTTTTAAATGTGGTTTTGTTGTTGTTGAGAGTATGGTATCATTATGTTGCTCTGGCTGGTCTCAAATTCCCAGCCTAATGTGATCTTTCTGCCACAGCCTCCTAAAGTGCTGGAATTACAGGCATGAGCCACCATGCCTAGCATAGAGTAGTACATTATTTTCAAAGTCTTATTCTAAGATCCATTTATTGACTTTGGCCTCAATAACTCAATATAATATCTCAGAAACTTTTTTTTGACAAATTTTGGGGCATGATGATGAGAGAAGGGGGTTCAAAACTTTCTAATAAGAGTTAACTTGGAGCCATTTAAGGAGGAACAAACACAAATTATCAGAAAAATAAAAGAAAGATCAAGTGCAGAAGTTCTGTGGCAAAGATGATAGTAAAGAGTATATGATTGTGACTCATGGTGGCTTTTACTTTGTTCTTGAATTTCTGAGTAATTTAAGGGTTAACATTTAAAGAATGTATGTTATAGATAACATTTTATTGCAAGTAAATATATTTCAAATTTTGTTACTGGTTTTGTATGAGATTATTCTAAGCTTCCTTCATTATCAAGCTGTATTATTTTATTAATGTAGTTTGATGATATTACAACACAGCTGGGAGCTGTATCTTCAAAATATGTCTATTTGACTAAATAAAATCAAGTTATTCAATGGGAGTTACTATCTATGAAAAAAGTACAACAGGAATGTAAAAAATTTCAGGAGGATAAAAATATGTTGGAAGAAGAAATATTAAATCTTAAGATGCTTATGGAAAGAACACACTGGTGAAGACAAATTGGTGATGTACAAAATTATAAATTGGATCTAGAAGAAAGCTCAATGCAGGCAATAGAAAAATGAGTAGAAATCCCTTTACAGGTTAGTTTGTAAAATCAGGTAAGTTTATTTATAATGTGCTTCTATTTATTTCACTGCAAATTATATTTTGGAGATATATATATATTTCCTCTGCCTCTCTAATAGCAATTTGCCTTGTAGAATTCTAGCAATAAAGTGGCATCTGTTTTTACTTTCAAGTATTTAAATTTCCATCATTATAACAAAATTGATTTTTCAGAGTAATGATTCTCACTGTGGAGTCATTTGATTAATAAGACCCATTGGCATAAGATTACATCCTCTGACTACAAAAATCCTGGAAGAAAAACTAGGAAATATTCTTCTGGACATTGCACTTCGCAATGAATTTGTGGGTAAGTACTCAAAAGCAATTGCCAGAAAAATGAAAACTGACAAGTGGGATTTATTTAAACTAAATAGCTTCTTCTGCACAGCATGAGAAACTATCATGGGATTGAACAGACAGCCTACAGAATGGAAGAAAATATCCACACACTATGCACCTGTAATCCCAGCTACTCGGGGGGCTGAGGCAGGAGAATCATTGGAATCCGGGAGGCGGAGGTTGTAGTGAGCTGAGATCACGCCATTGCACTCCAGGTCGAGACTGCGTCTCAAAAATAAATAAATAAATAAATAAATAAATAAATAAATAAATAAATAAAATAAAAACAAATAATAAAAGCTAGAAGTTCTATGAAAACATTAATGCACATATAATCTTTTAAAAATGTTCATTGTTGCCGGGCGCGGTGGCTCAAGCCTGTAATCACAGGACTTTGGGAGGCCGAGACGGGCGGATCACGAGGTCAGGAGATCGAGACCATCCTGGCTAACACGGTGAAACCCCGTCTCTACTAAAAAATACAAAAAACTAGCCGGGCGAGGTGGCGGGCGCCTGTAGTCCCAGCTACTCGGGAGGCTGAGGCAGGAGAATGGCGTAAACCCGGGAGGTGGGGCTTGCGGTGAGCTGAGATCCGGCCACTGTACTCCAGCCTGGGCAACACAGCGAGACTCCGTCTCAAAAAAAAAAAAATGTTCATTGTTTCTCTAGAGAGTTCAATACCTATTCTAGCTTATTACAGTAACCTACAGTTTATATTACATCAACTATGGCATAAAAACCTTAAATTGTATATTTCTGTTTCCTCCCTCCTTTACACTATTTATGTCATGCACTATAGTCTCAAATATTATGAATTCCATGATGTGAAGTTACTCTTTTTTTAAAAAAAATTTAGACAATCCATGATCTTTAGAGCAATGTAAAATAATTGGGCTACATATCTTTATATCTTCCCTGGCACTCTTTATTTCTTTGAGTAGTTTCAACATTCATCTGCTTCCATATTCCTTTTGCCTCAAGAAATCGTTTTGACGTTTATTTTAGTGCAGACCTGTTAGCAAGGGACTCTTCCAGTGTTAATCTGAAAATGTCTTCATTTAATTGTTATTTTAGTTATATAGTTAATGGATATAAGATTGGGGACTGATTTTTTTTTAGTTATTTAAAAATTTTGTATCATTGGTTTGTGACTTGTAGAGTTGCTGACAAGCAGTTCACTGTAATGTTTGTTTTTGTTTATCTCTGTACACAATGTTCCTATTTTTCTGTGACTGAATTCAAGATTTATGCTAATCGTTGGTTTTCATCAGTTAGACTAGTGTGATTATTCTAGCATTCTTTAAATTTTTTATTAATCTTTCTTGGAGCTTTTTGAGGTTGCTTGGGGTCCTCAGTCATCTTTTTCCAATTTTTCTTCTCTCACACTCTGTTTTTAATCTCCTTCTGGAATTCCAATTAATTGTATTTTAGTTAATTTCGTATTGGCAGAGAATTCTTGGACTCACCGGAGTATTTTATTTGCTTGGTTCATTGGTTTATTTTGTTTTCCTCTTTCTTCCCTTTGTGCTGCCATTCAAATAATTTGTGTTGGCCTAATATAAAATTAGCTGCTTCTTTCTTAACTCTGATGACCAGTCTGCTAATCAGCTTGCTGATGTAATTCTTCATCTCTGTTCTCAAGCTTTCACTTATTTCTAGCTTTTGCCTTTTACTGTTCCCATCTCTGCTGAAATTCCTCATTTTTCCATGCATGTCTTTTTTTTTAACTAGATCCTTTAACATTTTGATCATTATTATTTTAAATTACTTGCATTTAGTTCCAACATCTGAATTATCTCTGAATTTGATTCTGTCGACTTTTTATCTTTTGAAAATATTATAACTCATAACTCAAATTTC
This sequence comes from Macaca nemestrina, assembly GCF_043159975.1. Lineage (NCBI taxonomy): Eukaryota > Metazoa > Chordata > Mammalia > Primates > Cercopithecidae > Macaca > Macaca nemestrina. The sequence continues at coordinate 61,248,881 of NC_092139.1, forward strand.
TAACTTGCTTTTATGTGTCTCCCAGTTTCTAAAAAATGCAAATCATCAGATGTACAAAAACAGTAGCTCATGAGATAATTACTTATGTCAAGATTGTTTTATGTTTCTGTTTCATTTTGGTTTGTGTCATGCTATTAGTGTGGGCAGGAACAAAGGCTGGTTTTTGCTGTGGTGTCTGAAACATTCAGTGAACCATGTAACTTCAATTTCTCCAGCAGTAGGCTGCCATACCATGTGCCTTGTGTGGGGCCTTAGGCTCTGGAGGGCATATGCCAATGCTCCTGTTCCACAGTTACCTTCCGGTAGTCCTTACCACCTATGTCACAGAGAGGGTCTCTCTCCACTTTCTTGTTCCTCTCTAACTGTAGAACATCATTTCTTGTGTGTGTGTGACTATGCAGAAAATTGAGGTTGGGAGCAGAGGGATGATTCATGTTATTTTGGAGCCAGTTTCATCATCAGAGTCTCAGAGAAGGGATATTTTTAGCACTTCGCGACTCTTATTCCAGTGGGAGTCAAACTGTCCCTTATCTGTGTTGGTTTTTGAGGAAGAAATAATATCTTGCCTCCTCCCACCTCAGTGGTAGAAAACCTTTGATTTATATCATTGAAAGTTTTCAAACCCACCATAAGGGCTAACTCTTTTCTTTCTCCTTCCATAGGAACAATGCACCTTTGTCTGTGGTCACTGGATGGAGATTTTCCAACCCTTTACCACAGTAGCACGACTCTGCATTAGTGCAAAATCCTGGGCCCCAAAACAATCCTTGTTCCTCTCCTGATGGAGAAGTATTTTTCCTCCATCCGTGACCCAGAAGCAGTGATCCTTTGCCTGGTCTCAGGTGGGGTGGAGTAGGGTGTGAGAGGTTTCTTAACCTTCTCTGAAAGCTGATGTGTTTTGCTTCTTCTTATCTCCCAGAAACAGTAGACTTTTGCATGGCTTGTGGACCTAGATGCTTTTAAGCCACAGCAAATTAAGCGTTTTGATTCTTAGGAGAGAAGCAAATGTTCATGTAGTCAATTGTTTTCTTATTTATTTTTTGCTTTGTTTTCTTATTTCAGTCATGATGAGTTGAATATGATCATGATTTTCCAGTTAAGCCGCTTGCATTTCTAAAATTTTATTAGTCCCCCTTTGGCCTTTCAGCACTAAATCAAATGCAGATAATCATCACTGTGTGAATAAAGTGTTTTTATTGAGAACAGAATTGTTCATATACACACGAATGTGGATATTATCTACTTAGCACAATATGTCATTGTTTCAAAATGTAAAATCTGCTTTAAGCTGAACAAAGAATGGTTCTTGAAACTATTTTCCCTTTGTGATCAATTAAAAAACCCAGTGCTTTCTATCTCATGGGTAGATTATTAAAATAATGACATACCTGATCTTCATTTTAGGTTCTCTCTCTTCGAGATATTTCCTTCAAAACTACTTTGACTGATTAGTCTCTTTTGGATTTCGTTATACTCTGTATTTTCTTCACAAGCTCATCAGGATAAATCCTGCCTTTACGTTTGTTATAAAAATTCTCTCTTTTTTTTTTTTCCAAATCTTATTTGAGCTGAAAGCTCTCCACCAAGTGTCTCCTATGCCACAAAGCCTTATTTTACTGATCTCTCCTGTCTTCCTTGCTCAAGCTCATTTAGGAACTTTTTTTATGAAAATATTCAAGGAATACTTAAAAAAAAATGTATGAACACATAGTATTTTCAATTTGAACACAAAATACTGCTCTACTTGAAAACAAGTTTTAGAAACAATTAAATGTTTCTAGAAGGAGAATCAACAGTGTCATAAATATCACAATCCAATTTTCCTGTTTGTACTAAAACACACATTAGCAAATATTTACTGAGAAATTACTATTTGCCTTAAAGTATAATGCTTTTGATACACGTTATAAAAACTAGGTACTATTATTAGCAGTATTTTAAGAGTAAAAATATCGAGTCTTAGAGATGTTAAGCAATGTGCACAAATAGCACAGGGAAAGTTGGAGTTCTGAAATTGTGACTATGCTGTATGTATGACAGGAGAATCAATTCTTGTCAAATGTAACTGTCAAGTCATTGTGCAGATTCGGAGGTCTCTGATTGCTAGGGTCAGTACACTTAAATCATGTCACAACTTAGTTAAATCTATTTTATTAAAGCAAAATTCCATGTATAATTTCACAAAGATTATTGGCACCAAAAACATTATTTTTCCTTCCTTCCTTCCTTTCTTTCTCCTTCCTTCCTTCCTTCCTTCCTTCCTTCCTTCTTTCCTTCCCTCCTTCCTTCCTGCTTTCTTGCTTTCTTTCTCTTGTTCTTTTGTTCTCTTTCTCTTTCTTTCTTTGAGATAGGGTCTCAGTCTGTTGCCCAAGCTGGAGTGCAGTGACACAGTCATGGTGCACTGCAGTCCCAGCTTCCCCAGGCTCACGTGATCCTCCCACCTCATCCTCCTGAGTATCTGGGACTACAGGCAAGCCACCACACCTGGCTTTATTTTTTTTTTTCAAGATTGGGTTTCACTGTACTGCCAAACCTGGTCTGCAACTCCTCAGCTCAAACAATCCACCTGCCTTTGCCTCCTAAAGTATTGGGATTCTAGATGTAAGCCACATGCCTGGCAAATAATGTTATTCGATAAGTTCAATTTAACTATTAGATTTTGGACAATGAGAGATAGAATTTTCTATATCATAATTCATCTTGTGTTCTTATTTGAAGTAATATATAAGGATTTCAATTCCACTCAAATATATTTATTAGCAAATTAAATTTCTTTTTCAGGATTCCAAACTTTTGTTCAAGACATAAATGCTAAATGATGTCACTAATTTTAATTAGATTAACAGAAAGGTATTCTGGTGTTTAATAACAGTGACAGAATGGGCTATTGATTTTAGTTTCTTTCTCTTTGTCTCTTTCCCCTTTTTAAAATATTTTACTTTTTAGGCTCTTTGGAATTCCAAAGATAGAGTTTTAAGAATTAAACAAAACACTCACAGAAACTGCCAATGCTAGGATGAAATATATTGTTACTGTGCTTTGGGATTAAAATAAGGAACTACAGTTTACAGAACTTTTATACTGATACACAGACACTAAAAAGGGAAAGGGTTTGGATGAGAAGTTCTGCTATGCAATCAAGAATCTCAGCCACTCATTTATGTAGGAGCTGCAGGAGCTCCCTGTAAAGAGAGGTTAGGGAGAATGTAGCTTCAGAGTTTCTCCATTTTTTCCAGAGGTTCCCCCAAAAGGTCATGACAGTTTATAAGAATGCTTCACTTGTGAAAAACAAATATCAAAGTCTTCTTGTAAATTATATTTAAGGACAAATCTTCATTCCATGTTTAATTTATTTAGCATTTTATATGTGCAAATGTGTAAAATATCATCACCTAAAGCTATATAACATGTTCTATTTCTATACTGTGATTACAGGTTTATAATTCTGGAAAGATATACAGAACAAAAGATTTACGTTTTTAATCACTTTAAGTGCACGGTTTTGTGGCATTAAGTATATTTGCACTGTTGTGCAACAGTCACCACCATAGACCTCCAAAACTTGTCTTCTCCAACTAAAACTCTGTACTCATTGAACACCAACTTCCTATTCCTCTCCCTACCCCTCCCCGTAGCAATCACCATTCTACTTTCTGTCTCTACAAATTTCACAAAGTATCTCACAGAAATGGCATGATATAGAATGTTTGAATTTCTCGAACTGGCTTATTTCACTTGGCATATCTTCAAGTTTCATCTATTTCATAGCATGTTCAGAATATATTTTAAGGCCGAATATTATGACGTTGCCGTATATACCACATTTTTTTAACTACTCATCCATCAATATTCACATGGGCTGCTCCTTCCCTTTGATTATTGTGGATAATATTGCTCATGGACACACTGCACAAACATCTGTTTGGTCCCTGCACTCCTTTATTTTGGATATGGATTTGCATTTTAATACAATGGAGAAATTATGCAGCTTTTTTGAAGTGTCCAAATGAAAAGGAGCACAGCATCAGTAAAATATTAGAAAGTAGATTATTGGAAAAAGTAGGGAGAGAACTGAACCAAAATTTAATAAGCAGTGTAAGAGAGTTTCAAGAGGAGGGAAAAAATCGACAATATAAACAGAGAATTAAATAGTGAAAGGTCGATATTTAGAAAATTGTCACATGTACCCATATGTTGCCTGTGAGCTGACATTTACATTATTGTTTTATTCCAGGTTTCCAAAAGTCAGTGCAATATGAGAGTTTCATGATGCTAAATAAACTGAAACATGATACATATTTTGATGTATTGTCCTTGAGAGCAGGCTGGTGGTAATTAGTGCAATTTTAAATTATGATATGATAGTGGAGTCAATCTGCCAAACTGAAAAAAATGTATATATACAATGTGTATACGTTTCTCAAAACCCCGTTGTATCATACAATTAAATTATGATTTAAAGCTACCTGACAATTACTGGAGGAAAAAATGAAACATTTACATTAATATTACCATAATTTTGATATTATTGCAAATATCAGAGCGTGTAGTACTTAGGGATAAACCTGCAAAAAAAAGAAACGTTTGAAAACTACGAAACTACAAAATATTGTTAAAATAAATAAGAGATCTCAATCAATGGAATGTATGAGTCATAAATCTCAATACTGTTAAAATGTTTATTCTTCCCACATTGATCTATAAGAATTCCAATCAAATCACAGCTGTATTCCTTATTTTAGAAATTGAGAAACTAAAATTCTGAAATGTATGTCGATGGGTAGAGGACCTATAAAGGCAAATTACTTTGAAAGGAAACAATTACTTTGAAACCAGGTGCTGTTGGAGAATTAACAGCACCTGGTTTCAAGACTTATCAAGTTACAGTACTTAAGACAATGTGGTACAAATATAGATATACACATGTGTATCAGCTTTCAGCTAGTTTTAATAAAGTTCTTAGAGCATTCATAGACATAACATTTTCAACAAATGCTTCTGAAACAATTAGATATCCCAGTGTGTGTGTGTGTGCGTGCATGTGTGTGTGTGTGTGTGTAGCTCAGTACTTCACACCTGAGAGGTATGAGTGTGCATTACCAAGGGGAACTGAGAAACTTTGAGAGTATTGGATATGCTCACTGACCCCTTCATGGTGATTGTTTAATGGGCACATGTATACATCAAATTCATCTCATTATGCTTTAAATATTGGTAGTGTATTTTATGTTCATTCGACATGAATAAAGCTGTAAATGTTATCAAAATATTCACTTGCTATGCTTCTATTCATTTTACTCTCTCTCTCCAGAGACCTTCAGATAGAAAATGCAGTTCAAAGATATTTCATAAAGGAAGAAAAGAAATATGAAGACAGGTGAGAGATAGTACTCAGATTTTTTTTTTTTCAGTGCAATCCTGGTCTTTTGTGACTAGCAATATTTTTATGTGCAGAAGTAGTAGAAAAGATAAATATTTTGTACAGTAGAGAAACGCATAATTTCTGTGCCATGGAAGAGATAACTCACAAAGATGACAGATTCTGACTATGTTGGATACTATCTAGTATTGTAACTAACCAACGATCTCACCTTAACATTGGCTGTAAAGCTACATTAATGTTCCTTGCAATGATTTGAACCTTTACTGGAAACTTCATTGCTTACTGAGTTGAATAACATTGTTGATACGTGTTTATCTTATATTAGCACTAGAGTCATAATTTTACTTGTTTTAAAATTAAACAACACTTGAAATTATATATTTTTAATGTTTCAACTGTGATCTCACTCCACATGCATCTTTAAATTCTTATTTGATAAAGGATAGCAAATACAGAAAGAATTCTTGTGATAATAGAGAACACAGAACTGTTGAACGGTGTTGAAGCTGAGCTGGAGAGAGTCACCAAAGCTGGCGCGGAAGCTGGCAAGGTCGGAGACTTTCCTGCCTGGGCACAGCTTGAGCTCGCCCCTGCGCCACCGCCAGTGGCAGAAACTGCAGACCCAGCTGGGCCCTGAGGCCTCCGCCGCATCCTCCCACCAGCCAGGAGCTGTGCTGAGGTCGCAGATAGGCGACCCTGGAGCGGTGCACCTGAGGGAAGGCGGCCCATGTTCCGGACAGCAGCAGGACACCAGGATCCAGGGACCCACCTCCCGCCGCGGGAACCCCAAACCTTGCCTGGCGCCCCTTGCTTGCTCTGCCTGGCCTCCAGAGGCCGGCGTGTGTCCTGGTCATGAGGATGCACAGCAGGTGCCCGGGAGTCCCCCTCCGCCATGGCCTACCGCTCTGCCAGCCATCACGCCTGGTTCGCGGACCGCAGCCTGGCTGCCTCTGATCCCCCCAGGCGGGGACCTGTCCTCCTCCTGGGCGAGCAGCCGGGGGAATGCACTCTGCCCGGTGGCCTGCACAGCCCCTGACCGCCCATCCCCTCTGGCGCCTCCGCCCCAGGCCAGGACCTTCCTGTAGTACAGAACCCACCTTCCTTCCCGCGGCAGAGCTGCTCCGCTTCCGCCACCCACAGGGAAAAACTCAGATCTCCAAACAAACAGAAATCCCCGTGTGACTCCTCTGGTTGGATACTGCCAGTCCCCACATTTACTTCCAGGAGTTTTCTTGGCAGAAGTTGTCCCATGTTTGATGTTTCACCAGCAGTGAGCGTGAAAAGTGACAGCAATAGAGAAACACATCAGGCTTTCCGCAACAAAGATGACCTTCCCTTCTTCAAAACTCAGCAATCTCCAAGGCCCACAAAGGACTCAGGACAAGATGACTGAGCTGGAGTACTCGGCCCAGGAAATGCAGGCCCAGAGCGGGTCACCTCCTTAGGACAGGCCCAGGCTTCTCCTGGCCGCCTGGGTGCCTTTCTCCTCACTCCCACCCAATGCAGGGGACCCCACAAACTCGGCTCTCCGGGCTCCCTGCACCTCCCTCCACAGGAGCCACCTCCTGCCCGCCAAGCTGGGGCCTTCTGGGGCGTCCTGGGCTGAGAGGGCAGGGTGCCAGCTCTGCACGCTGGAGAAGGAACACCGCCACACTGTCACACTGACACACCGCCACACAAAGACACCACCACACGGGCACACCACCACATGGCCACATGGACAGACACACAGACACATGGAGATATCACCATACGGACACACAGACACACCACCACACTGTCACATGTACAGACACACGGAGACATTACGACACGGACACACTGCCACACTGTCACATGGACGGACAGACAGACATACGGAGAAGTCACCACACAGGCACAGCACCAGACTGTCACACGGACACAGACACACGGAGACATCACCATAAGGACACACGACCACACTACCACAGGGACACACAGACACACAGACACATCACCACACTGTCACAGGGACACACCATCACTCTCACACGAACACACAGACACACTGCCACATCAACACTGCCACATACACAGACACACCGCCACACTGTGACATGGACACACCTCCACACTGTCAGACACCACCACACAGACACTGCCACGTGGACACAAGGACACACAGGCACATTGTCACCTGGATACACAAACCTGGGAAGCCACATCTGAAGGAACTGCCAGGTGACTAGGACCATAAGTCAATCAAAGTAGACTTTCCCTGGCTTGCATACAAGTCATTTAAACTGTGGTGGGATGGTATCTCATTGTAGTTTTAATTTGCATTTCTCTGATGATCAGTGATACTGAGCACCGTTTCTTATACCTGTTTGCCATTTGTAGGTCTCTTTTTGAGAAATATCTATTCAAATCTTTTACGCCCTTTTTTAAACCAGGTTATTAGATTGTTTCTTAAAGAGTTGTTCAAGCTTTTTATATATTCTGATTATTAATCCCTTGTCGGAAGAGTAGTTTGTAAATATTTTCTCCCATTCTGTGGATTGTCTCTTAATTTTGTTGATTGTATCATTTTCTGGGCAGAAGCTTTTTAACTTAGTGTGATCCATTTGTCCATTTGTGTTTTGGCTGCCTGTGCTTGTGGGTATTGCTCAAAATATTTTTGCCCAGACCAATGTTCTGGAGATTTTCCTCAAACTTTTTTTGTACTAGTTTTATTGTTGGAGTTTTAATCAACTTTGATTTTACTTTCATATATTATGAGAGATACTAGTCTGTTTTCATTCCTTTGCATATGGATATCCAGTTTTATCAACACCATTTACCACCAGTGTATGTTCTTGGCACCTTTGTCAAAAATGAGTCCACTGTAGCTATGTAGATTTGCTACTGGGTTCTCTATTCTGTTCCATTGATCTATGGGTCTGTTTTTATGCCAGTACCATATTCTTTTGGTTACTATAATTCTGTAGTATAATATGAAGTCAGATAATAGAATTCCTCCAGCTTTATTTATTTATTTATTTATTTATTTATTATTGCTTAGGATAGTGTTATTTCTTATACTGAAAGCATTCTGTTATTTATTATTAGTCTACTTTTATAGTTTTACAATGCTATCCTCTTTTACAAAGCTATGATCAACTCAAGGTGTCCAGATCAGGGTTAATTGTAGCTATTTGAAAATGTAGCAATATTCTGGCTGGGCATGGTGGCTTATGCCTATAATCCCAGCTGTCTGGGAGGCCAAGGTGGGCAGATCATCTGAGGTCACGGGTTCAAGACCAGCCTGGCCAATGTGGTGAAACACTGTCTCTAATAAAAACACAAAAATTAGTTGAGGATGATGGTAGATGCCTGTAATCCCAGCTGCTCAGGAGGCTGAGGCAGGAAAATTGCTTGACGGGAGGTGGAGGTTGCAGTGAGCCCAGAATGTGCCATTGCATTCCAGCCTGGGTAACCAAGACAGACTTCATCAAAAAACAAACAAACAAAGGAGCAATATTCTGTGTAATTGTTGACAGCTTAATTCACTATTATGTGGATCAGAGAGCAGAGGATTCTGAATGCATGAACATATCTTTAACATTTCAATACATTACTCATAATTACTAATGAACTAAAGAGAAAGCAAGAAATTATGGTGATAGTTATATTGACCTGGAGAAATGTAGACATAAAAGAACAGTAAGATGAGAAATGTGTTCACACGGTCTGTAAGAGCACACAAGAATAAAAATAGGGAAGAAAACATGAGAGTTTTCAACAGATTTCTGGTCATGTAAGTCAATTTGTATCAGTTAATTTTTAAAAGGTTTATTTACATGCAATAAACTGCACATACTTCAATTGTACATTTTGATTATTCTTGGTATTTGTAGCTCTATAAAACCAACAACATATTCAAATAAAAAGCATATCCATTACCTTTACCACCAAAGTTTTCTTGTGTTTTTTCTACTCACTTTCTCTTGCCTATCCCCATCCCATCCACAGGCAACCACTGATCCACCTGCAGTCCCTGTGAGTTTTTATTTCCAAATACTTGAAATCATAGGGTGGGTATACTTTTTCATCACTCAGCATCACTATTTTGGAGATTTATTCATGTTGCTACATCTATCAATTGTTCTGTTCTTACTAGGGAGTATTATTTCATTATATACATATACCATAGTAAATTTTTCAGTCACAAATTCACCTGTCCATGGACATGTGGATTGTTTTCAGGTTTTGGCTGTTGCAAGTAAAGCTGCTATGAAGATTCATGTAAAATCCATTGAATGGGCATATGCGTTAGGTTTTCATCTCCACTGGAAGTGGAATAGATAGATATATGGCTATCATGTCTGTAACACGAAAACACAAAGCCTGACAAAACCCATTTCTAAAGTGGAAACTCCACCAGAGAACCCTGACTCCAGCCTGGCTTTTGAGACTATCTCCTATGTCTGGTGCCATGACTGGTCCTGGGGTAGCCACATGACCCAAGGAGGACCATGTTTAAACTTCTGAGTTTTCACTGAAATATGCATTTGTTGAAAGAGAAGCCCCTTTGCCTCCTCCCCCAGCTGCAAATGCTTTCAGGGATCACATCATGCTGGAGCATGTGGTTACAGTGTTTCCTAAACTTTCTGGGGAAAATTTGTTCAAGCAGGTAAAAATGGAGTAAATACAAAGAGAAAAGCAGTCCAGAAGTATCAAATAAAAAAGAAACGGCCTCCATAAAATCATTTGAACTTATGATTAATTCAATAGTCATTAAAACCAGTTTAGTGTACAAAGAATCATCCCCTCCACCACCCTTTATTCCTTCACCAGGTTTAAGGTACATTTTTTAACTTGCAAACAAAAGTTTTGTCATTGACTCAGACATTAAAATCCCTTGTCTCCAAAAGCAATCATTCAATTCTGTCCCTCTCATTGTTAGAATAATATGTTCACTTTATTCTGCATACACCTCTCCTTTGCCCTTGTTTGCCTATTCTATTAAAGTTATTTCAGACATTTATTTCATTTTATATCAAAGAAACTGTATACATGTTCTTAATCTTACAAAAAGTTCTGAGTAATTTTTTGCCTCATATTTGATTTTAAACTACCCAAGAAGCATTATTTTCTCATTTAGTATTTTAACTTTTCTAACCTAGGACTTTTATAGTAGATATTATGTCTTTTTCTAAATGCCTTGCTTCAATTTACATTTTAAAGCTAATTTTTAAAAAGTGTATGTTTTAAATATTTGCATCTTGCAGCTCAGGCCTAAATATCCCTTAATAACAAATATTGTCTTTTTTTCTGTATATTTTTCACATATTTCAGTTGTGAGGTATATTGCCACAATAAAAGTTTTTGTCAACGTAACAGAACACATAGACAAAATATTGTTTCCAAGTGATTGATGATGTGATACTTTCAGTCTAGTGACAATCCCTTGAAGTAATCATCATCCCTATATCTAATGAAATACGAAATAAATATTTCACTTTGTTTCTAAATTTCAGCCGACAAATATATAGCCTGTCACATACAGCCTGTAACACCAACATATAAAAATTAAAGCAGTTCCTTCTCCACTCCCACTGCTTCACTTGACTAGCCTTAAAATATAATAACAATAATAAAAAATAAAAGCAAAACTGTTCCTTATCTTATGTTTGAAATTTAGTGGATAGACTATCATAAAAGCACTTATATGTATGGAGGGCCTCTGTAAAATATAGACTTTTAACAGAAAAGTAGATGTATATGATAGTTAAATTAAAAACACAATTATATATAGTACCATCACAAATGCACTAGGACTTGTTTTAGAATGCAAGATGTAATTGACTAAACCATTTAGGGCTAGACCTCTGAAACAAAAGGCATTCACACTTTGCGATAATAGGGGGACAATATTATTCAAAATAGAAGCATGCAGAACCTTTACCTGATCATGATAAAAATCTTTCCTACTTGTTGTTAATCCGCGGCAGCTTTTACAAGGTCAGCAAAAAGAGATTATCCCACAGTATAAGCTGATGGCCAAAATTATCCGCTTTACTTTAGGTAACATAATATCTATTAACTGTAAATTTATTCTGAAAGAAAACAGATACATTTTTCTCAGAAATGTCTTTAGATGAAGATCTGGCACAACTGTTTTGCTCTCTTTTGAAAATTTTGTTTTTATTGATAAATAAATATATATGGATACAATGTGGTACAATACATGTAAATATTGTGAAATGGACAAATTACGTTAAATAACATATCCTCCACCTCACATATTTATTACATTATGGTGAAACATTTGAGTTGTAGTATTTTAGCAGTTTTAAGATACGCACTTCATTATGAGTAACTGCTGTCACTTTGCTGTGCACCATATCACCAGAATGTATCTCTCCTTGCTGAAGCATTGTCCCATTGAATAGTTCCCCTTTTCCCACCCCCCACTCCGCCCTGATCAGCCTGTGATAAACCGCCATTCTAATCCTAACTTCACCCCCGCCCTGCTCAGCCTCTGATAAAGCACCATTCTACTCCCAACTTACCTGCACCCCGGCCCTGCTTAGCCTCTGATAAACCACCATTCTACTCCCGACTTACCTGCACCCCGGCCCTGCTTAGCCTCTGATAAACCACCATTCTACTCCCAACTTCCCCCCGACCCCGCTCAGCCTCTGATAAACCACCATTCTACTCCCAACTTCCCCCTCCAAAGCCCTGCTCAGCCTCTGACAAACCACCATTCTACTCCCAACTTCCCCCCGACAAGCCCCGCTCAGCCTCTGATAAACCACCATTCCACTCCTAACATCTGTGAGTGCACATTTGTGGATTTCACATATAAGTGATATTATGAGATATTTGTCTTTCTGCGATTGGCTTATTTTACTTAGTATAATATCCTCTAAATTCATCCATGTTTTTACAAATGACAGAATTTCATTCATGTATAAAGATAAGTAGGATTTTTGTATGCATCCTACATACACTTTTAACTTCCCACAGCTTTATTGAGATATTATTCATACTTTGTGTAATTCACTCATTTAAAGTACAAACTTCAAATTCTTTTAGTATATTAACTGGGTGGAGAAATAATCATCGTAGTATAATTTTAGAACATTTTAATGTGCCTTAAAGAGACTTGCGCCCATTAGCAAACTTTCCCCAATTTCTCCAGCCTTTCCTAAAGCCCTCCTAGTCTAGGCGACCACTCGTCTACTTCCTGAATATGAATTTGCCTATTCTGGACATTTCACATAAATGGAATCATCATAACACATAGTCATTTTTTACTCAATTCTTGCACTTCACATATTTTTAATGTTCATCCATTCTGGAGCATGCATTAACACTTTTTTCCCTTTTATTGCTAAATAAGATTCTATTTTATGGATTCATTTGATTTATCCACTCCTCAGTTGATGAACATTTCTGTTGTTTTCTACTTTTTGTTGCTATAAACATTTGTGTACTACTGTGTGTAGCATTTGTTTTGTTTTCTTTTTGGTAAATACACAGGAGTGGAATTGCTGCGTCATGTGCTGAGTCTATGTGTAACATTTTGAAGAACTGCCAGACTGTTTTACATTTTGAAATCTCACCAGTGGTGTAGAAGGGTTCCAATTTTTCCACATATTTTTATCCATTCTTCAGTTGATAAGCACTTAGGTTGTTTCTAATTCATGGCTATTAGGAATAATGCTGCAATGAACATGAAATTGCAGATGTCTCTTTTTGACATCCTGATTGAAATTCCTTTGGACATATATCCAGAAGTGGGATTGATGGATCATAGGGTAAATATGTTTATAATTTCCTGAGGAAGCTTCATACTGTTTTCCAAGATGGTTGTACTAATTTCCATTCCTACCAGCAGTGTACAGGGTTTCTTTTTCTCTACGTCCTCATCAACACTTATCTTCCATCTCTTTTTATGATAGCCCTAGTAAAATGTGTGAGGTGATATCTCAGTGTGGCTTTGATTTGCATTTCTCTGATAATTAGGAATGTTTGTGATTTTTTCATGTACCTGTTAGCATTTTTGTATGCCTTAGGAAATGTCTATTCAGGTTCTTTGCTTATTTTTTTTAATAAGCATAATTTTTTTCTTATTTTTGAGTAGGTTGAGTTACTTATATATTATTATATGAGCCCCCTTATCTGATGTATGGTTTAAAAACGTCATCCCATTTGTGGGATCTCTTCATTCTATTATTGCTTTTTTCCTGTGGAAAAGCTTTTTAGTTTTACGCAATCTCATTTGTATGTTTTTGCTTTTGTTGTCTGTGCTTTCGGAATAATCTACAGAAAATCATAGCTCAGGCCAATGTCAGACAGACTTCTTCTCTATCTCCTTGTGGTAGTTTTACATTTCAGTTTTTAATTTTGATTTGATGCTTGTATAAAGAGAAAAATAAAAGTCAAATTTTATTCTTCTGTATGTGGAGAGTCAGTTTTTTCTATACCATTTATTGAAAATAATTTTCTTTCTTCCTTGTGTATTTTTTAGTTATTTTATCAAAAAACCGATTGACCACAGACATGTGGATTTATTTATGGGTTCTATATCCCTTTTCACTGTTCTACGTGTCTCTTTTTATGCCACTGCTATGCTGTTTCAATTACTACAGCTTGGTCATATAGTTTGTAATTGGGTCGTCTGATGCCTCCAGCTTTATTCTTTTTGTTCAAGATTGCTTTGGTCAGTTGGGGTCTTTTGTGGTTCCATACAAATTTCAGGAGTAATTTTTCTATTTCTGTGAAGAATGACATTGGAATTTCATAGCGCTTACATTTAATCTGTAGATTAGTTTGGGTAGCATTGACACTTTTAAAATGCTAATTTTTGAATTCATCAATAAAGGATGTCTCTCCATTTATTTATGCTATTTTAATTTTGTCATCAATGTGCTATAGTTTTCAGTGTGCAAATCTTTCACGTTCTTGATTAAATTTACTCCTGTCTTTTATATATTTATATATCTGTTTTGATTCTATTATAAATGAAATTGCCTTATCAGTTTATTTTTCAGGCAATAGTTTGTCATTATTGCATAGAAACAATAATGGTATTTGTATATTGATTTTGTAACTATTAACTTCATTGAATTTCTTGATTGGCTTTAACCATTTATTTTGGTGGAGTCTTTAAGATGTTCTCTATCTTAAGATTATATTTTCAGAAAACAGAAACAATCTTACCTCTTCCTTCCCTATATGCATTTATTTTATTTCTTTGTCTTGTGTAATTGTTCTGGCTAGGCAATTACACATAATGTTTTCAGCATTTGTAATTTTACATCAAATCCATTCATTGTAACACATTGATTGCTACTTTTCAACTAGTAAACCTGGACATTTATCACTACTCTTCCCCCAGTACAGGAGTCCATGACGTGGTGTGGGCCCTACTGGGCCACAGTCCAGGGCAGGCTTGGTGGAGGTTGTCTCCTGCAAGAATCCGCGGCTCTGTGGAGGAAGAGTTCTCCAGTGCCTTAGTCCAGGGTGAGGCAGGGGTGGGGCTCCTTCAGTAGCTCAGTCCAGTGCGCTGCCCTGCAAGGGTCCTCCTGTGCAGGAGTACACAATGCGGCCGGAGTCCTACTGTGCCTTAGTCCAGGATGCCGGGTGCTGGGTCCTCCGGTGCCGTTGTCCAGGGTGCGGGGAGCTGGGTTCTCTGATGCCATAGTCCAGGGCGCGGCGGAACAGGAGTCCCGTGGCGCAGTAGTCCAGGGCGCGCTGGACTGTGGATCCTCAGGTGTCACAGTGCAGAGCGCCACAGGGCGGAAGTCCTGCCTTGCTATATCCAGGGTGCAGCCGAGCGGGGGTTCTCTTGTGCAGGAGTCCAGGATGGGACTGTGAAGGAGCGGGAGTCCTCCGTGTAGGAGTCCTGGGGTGTAGGAGTCCAGAGCGCAGTGAGGCTGGGTACTCTCATGCCATAGAGTAGGGCATGGCGGGACAGGGATCCTGCCCTGAGATAGTCCAGTGCTTGAGTCCACAGTAATGCAATGGTCCTCCAATACTGGAGTTCACGGCCTGGTGGGGTCGGGGTCATTGCCTGACTTAGTTCAGGGCATACCAGGGCGGGGGTCCACAGTTGCCACAGCGAGGACCTCGGAGGAGTGTGGTTCCTGCCTTGCTGTAGTCGGGGGAACAGGGGGCAGGAGTCCTCTCTTGTCAGAGTCTCTGGCACGGTGGGGCTGGGGGTTTTCCTATTCGATAGCCCACGGGGCGGTGAGGCTGGGTCCTCCTGTGCCTTTGTCCAGGGCACAGGGGGGCCAGGGTCTTCGGTGGTGGAGTCCATGGAGCGACGGGATTGGGGTCCTCCAGTGCTGGAATACAGCCCATGACGGGTAAGCGGTGTTACTGTGCCGGAGTCGGTTTGCAGGGTCCTCCCCTGCCCTAGTCTAGGGGGAGACGGGACAGGGTTTTCTAGTGTAGGTGTCCAGGGTGCGGGGGGACAGGAGTCCTCTGGTGCAGGAGTCCAGGACGTAGCCAAGTGGGAGTCCACCAATGCCAGAGTCCAGGGCTCTGCGAGGCCAGTTTTCCCCATGCCAGAGTGTAGGACGCGTTCAGGCGAGGGTCTTGGCGTGCGGTAGTCCAGGGTGCGGTGGGGCAGGAGTGGTCCATATCTCCATGGCGGGGGTCCCTCTGTGCTGGAGTCCAGTGCTCAGCGAATCGGGGGTCCTGCCGAGCTGTAGTACAGGGCACGGCAAGGTATGGGTACAGGGGGTGTGGGTCCTCCTGGGTCTTGGTCTAGGGCCTGACAGGACTGGGGTCCTGGAGTCCACGAGGTAGCCCAAGTTGCCGCAGGACCTGGTCCTCTGGAAACACAGTCCAGCGCGCTGAGGGGCAGGAGTAGTTCAGGGCGAGCCAGGGCCGGAGTCCTCCAGAGCCAGAGTCCAGGGTGTGGAGGGGCGGGGGTTCTGCAGTGGCACAGTCCAGGACACCGCGGGGCGGGGTGGGGCAGGGCGGGGATCCTCCGGTGCCTTAGTCCAGGGCGGAGAGGTCCTTCAGCAGCATAACTTAGCTCTTGGCATTGCAGGGGTCCGTGGAGCCACCGGTCCGGGTCCTCCCGTGTTTTAGCCCAGGGCTGGGAGAGGACAGGGTCCTCCTTTGCCCTAGTCCACGGCATTGTGAGGCCCGGCTCCTGAACACTTACTGTCTGTGCCACAACCGCGGCGGGGGAAAACTACACCATCTCAGGTAAGCCTAACAGAGCAGCTGTCCTTAAAAGATTCCCAGTTGAGCGTGGCTTGGAGAAGGCCTGAGAAGTGTGCCCTTAGATGGCTTCAAGGGCTCTGAGCAGTGTTTAAGGAATCCAGCTGACCTCAGTTACTCCAAGCCCTTTTCCACTCAGCAGAACTTCTCGCCAGGGGGTCCCCCATCTGCGGAGCCCTTTCATCATCCCAGATCCCCACAGGGTGGACTCCCTCTCATCCTCACGATCTCAGCTCAGGCCTCATTCATCACCCCATTCCTGGCTCCAGGTCTGGCCCAGAAGAAATGGGTCAGATTAAGAGCTCAATGTGTTTCCATGGTCACTTTTCTTCAGCCCTCCTTTCTTTGTGCCAACATCTATCTTTGGGTTTCTGGATAAAGTTTTCAGCAGCTGCATGCAGCTCCATTTTTCTTACCAGGTAAGAGACTGTGCTTGAGTCCGCAGTAAGGCAATGTTCCTCCAATGCTGGGGGACTCCTAAAGTCTTCCTGAAAACAAAGGCACAATGCTTGTGACCAGAGAACTCCCAGTCCTCTCCCTGCATAGGAAAACTGGACTTCTCCGGAAGGCTCTAGTTCCTGGCAAATCTCTAGGGCCACTTAATTGCGCTGTCCCCCACCTTTGCTTCTGGTTCTGAAGGGACTGAAGTTGGGAATCCTTTCTAAGTCTCTACACATGGAGCCCTTCTTTTGTGGGAATGTTTTGTCATACACTAGGATTCTCATTTACCTTTCAGGGCCTTCAAGAATCCTGATGTGCTTTGGCTTCTGTTCCTGGAAGGGAGGCCACTGAACTGCTCTGGAGCTGAAGTTCAAATAGTCATCACTGTTATTAAACCTTTACATAGCATGTTCTTTCTTTCTGGCAGGCTCGTGGTTTGCTTGTATGTAGATGGGCTTGGATGTAGATGGAGTGGTTTGCATCCTCATTAGGTAACACCCTCAATCTTTCATGCTGAGATTGGCCATTTTATTTGTAACTCACTGTACTATCCATTTGCTCTTCCAGTGTCCCTTGGAAGGATACAGAGTGTTCTGTAGAATGCCATAGAGACCTGGGCTTAGGGAAAATATTTGACCCAAAGTCCGCCAACTCACATGAGTATCTCCCCACAACTTGTACAGGGCTAGTCTCTGGGTATATAGGAAATGAAACCGTGCCTGAGCAGATGTTACAAACACCCTCCCCTGAGAGATTCCAGGGCTGCTTTATTCAAGCAAAACAGTGTGCTCTAATAAGCTCAGAATTGAGAGAAACAAGTTTTCATTCCATCTTTCTTAAAAACTCCCTTTGTAACTTTAGACATAATAATAACACTGCCTGGGTAGTGAACACCTCTGTGCCAAGAAGTATGATGATCGTTGCCTGAGCTGTAATTCTCACCATAGTCCTGCAGGAGAGCTGCTATTACTGCTTATTACACAGATGGGCAGCCTGAGGCTCAGATGGAGTTAAGTGGCTTAATTGGTAGCAATAGAGACAGGATTTGAACCCAGGGCTGCCTGATCACCAAACGTAATTGTATTCAACATGATGCACTTAACACTTCTGGCCCTCCCTTGAAGATGGTGGCTTGTCTCTCTTTCTGTAGGCAAATGTCATGTCATAACAATATTAAACAATTACAAGTAATGTCCCTATCTGCTTCTACACTGCCTTTGAAATATTATTTTAGATCTGCCAAAATAAAATGCAAACTCATTAACAAGAAAGGAGGTTGCACGCATCCCTGCCTTCCTGAGTAGTCTATTCACCCAAAGACAAAAGGATGACCAGCCTCCAGCTGGGATATTCAAAGACACAGTCACCCTGCCATGCAGCCTGAGGCTGGTGAACGTCCAATCTCCTTTTTAAGAGGCTTGTGGCATGAGCTCTTCAAACGTACAACCACAAAGGAAAGGCACAGCTGGTGTGAGCAAGGCTGATAAGATGGACATTTTGTCTGCTTCAAGGTTAGAATCCTACCTATCAAATGTGGTTATCTGACCTTCACAATGCTGCAGTCCAGCTAAGGCCTGCAAATATTCCTCCACCATTTACTATGGATGAAACAATAATGTGCTGTGGGGAATCCAGTTACACACACACATGCGTGCACACACACTGCTCCTGCTGTCTCAGAGCTTCTAGGCTGGCAAGGAGGAGGTGCAAACACTAGTAGGTAAGTCCACCATCAGTACGAAGCTATCATCTAGTTATCAACTAGATCCAACAAGGTAGAACACAGTATGATAGAAGCAAACAAGGTGGAGATGAGATCTGACTCCCTTTCCCTTATGAAACTGATGATGGAATAGTGTATGAAAGACTTGCCTGAATGAATCTCATATTTTCCAGTGTTTTCTATCCCCGTGATTGGAACTTTTATTCATCTATATCATTATCCAAAAGGAAAAAACAGGAGATTTTCCTAAGACCATTCTCTGTCTTATCCCTCATATCCCCAAACTTCACCAAGCCCTGCCCACTTTTACCTCCTCGGTTTCTCTCCAGTTGCTCTGTTTTCTCCACATGCACTAGCGATACCTTGGCTACATGAAGACCACCAGCAGCAGCCTGGGCAACCAGCACCCTGTGGACCTGCATAGGGTGCATAGATTATGTCCAAATGATAGAATAATCCAAATCTGTTTGCATGGGGCATGGTGTGGCTATCTGAGAAAAACCTGGCTTTTATAGGAAGGAGAAAGGAGAATGCTTCTTGAGGGGAAGAAACCAACAGGAATGTGCCTCAGGGAAAACTCTCCAGAGGGGAGTGAGTTGTAAAGAGTATTTTGGTAGTTTGCATGTTTCTTGGGTTCCTTTGGCCTGTAGAGCTACCATTTATTCATTTGACAAATATTTGGGTGGTCGACTCCAGGGTTCAATAGTGAGCAATATGCACAGAATTTCTTCCCTAGTGGAGCTTTGAGTCTAACAGAAAGAGGTGACGTTATTCACGGAATTATGTAATAAGGGGAAGTGCAGCAGACCCAGGTGTGCTGCAAGAGCCTGGGAAGATGGACTGACCCCACGAGGGAGGCAGGAAAGGCTGGCCCCAGGAAGGAAGCAGCACTTGAGCTAAAATCAGGGAGAAAACTAGGGAAAGACACAGCATTCAGGAGGAAGTAGAAGCTGGCCCATGAAGATGGTGGTGTGGAGAGGTGCACCAATACCCAGGTCCTTGGATTTATTGTTGAGCTGCTGAACTAAGCAATGTTGGCTCTTGCCCAACCTCTGCACTTCTTGTTTTGCAAGATTATACATTTTTTTATTTAAAAGCTAGTATCAGTTGGGATCTGTTGCTTTTCTGAGGCCCTGTCCTGTGAGGTAGACAGGGGGCCTCATGGTACTCTGCGGAAGCTAAAGATGGAGAAGAGTTTTGGAATGCCTGCAGAAGAGAACCTTTAATGGATCATTTAAGAAGAGGGTGCTACCCCTAGACTGCCCAGATTCACTTCCCAGCTTTGTGACCTTGGACTCTCTGTGTCTGTTTTCCAATCTGAAAAATGGAATAATGATAGTATCTGCCTCTGCTTGCAAGACCCTGACCTATCAGACCAACTACCTTTTCACTTGGAACTCTTCTCCTACACCGTACCCCAACCGGACCGCTCATTAGCACTTTACATTGGCCTGTTTTCCGTTTTGAGATTTCGCTCAAGACATTTCCCTCGTCAAAATTAACTTGGTCCGTCTGCCCCTATTGGAATTCAACCCATTCTCCAGAAATCAGTTCAAATTGTATCACCAGAAAGCCTCTCTCAATTACCTCCACCCTTTTTCATTCTTTGGGCCATTTCTGCCATGATTTCTTATGTTTTTCTTTTTTGCTACATATTGGCATTGGTACATATAATCTCCACTTCCACTCAAATGTGAAGTTATTGCGGACAATCCCTATGGGTATAGTCCTATCCCAAGAGTCCTGGGCAGAGGGTCTCCCTCTTTCACCCAGGCTGGAGTGCAGTGGTGCAACCAGAGCTTACTGCAGCCTCAACCTCCTGGGCTCAAATGATCCTCTCACCTTAGCCTTTCCAGTAGCTAGTACTAAAAGGCAGGCACCCCCATGCTTGGCTAATTTTTGTATTTTTCATAGAGATGGGGTTTCACCATGTTGCCTTGCTTGGTCTCAAGCAATCCACCTGCCTCAACCTCTCCACATCCTGGAATGACAGCATGAGCTACCACACCTGGCCACATGCCGAATACTTTAAAGTCATTTATGCCTGACGCTTCCAGGGCATACAGAAGTATGGTGGCATTAACCGACACGTTAACCAATTGCCTTGCTTACTCTTCTTTTGACTCAGTTTATAAATTTTCTTAATTTAAATTTTAATTTCAACATGAATGCATCTTTGAAATAAATAAAATAATCTCTTTGAATATTTGACATAATGTAGAAGAAATTGACAAATGGACATCTCTACTTCATTTTCCATCTCAAAATAGGGTAGAAATACACTCCCCTAAAGTGATCCCATATATTACATAGCTATCTTGCTGTGGTTAATGTAGGATGTTTCTGCAATATCACGTGCATGACAGGGCATATCCAAAAATCATTTGAGTGAAAATAATACTAGATTCTAGAAAGTATCTAGGCACTTAAGAGCAGGCGGTGATGATGTTAATTAACAATAACAATGTCAAGGGGCTGGCTTTTGCCCTTCCCTAATAAACATAAAGAGCATAGAAACTCAGCAAATTTGCTCTTATTGTCTTCATGGTTTGGATTTTGAGTCAGTAAATGCTTTCCACAGGGGCCATCTTGTGAGTCATCCTGTCATTTTGCTGTGTCCCGTCTTCATCCTTGCACTTTTCCCTTTCTCCCACTTTGGCGTGGATTGAGAGGAGTATTATGCTGATGGAATTCCCTATCCTGACTTGCCATCTATTGGAACTTCCCTCAACTTTTAAAATGCTTCTTGATATGGTTTGGATTTGTGCACCCTCCACTCCCAATCTCATGTGGAATTGTAATGACCAGTGTTGCAGGAAGGGCTTGGTGTAAAGTGATTGGATCATGGATGTGGTTTCTAGTGGTTTAGCCTCATCCCCCTAGTGCTGTCTGAAGACAAAGTTCTCCTGAGATCTGCTTGTTTAAAAAGTGTGCAGCACCTCCCCTGACTCGTTTCAGCCGTGTGAATATGTGCTTGCTTCCTTTTCGCCTTCTGCCATGATTGTAAGTTTCCTGAGGCCTCCCTATAAACATAAGTCTGTACAGCCCACAGAACTGTGAGCCAATTCAATCTCTTTTCTTTTTGAATTACCCGGTCTCAGGTATGTCATTATAGCACTGTGAGAACAGACTAACACACTCCTCCTCAGAAAGCATTCAATTCAGCTTTGTCTAAACGTATGCCAGCTGTCCTGGGGGATTATCTTAGCCAATCGTTCTTCCTCTTCAGCAAGATCTATTTGCTGATCACAGCTTGACCTATAGTTCCTACCATACTTCTCAGTAACAAGTAGCCCATAACATCTGTAGGGACTTCATTGAAATCAAAGAGGTTCCTTAGTTCTTTACTTTATTAGCAGCCATTAGGAAAACCGATCAACTTTCTCATTTAATAAGATGTCTGTTGCTTTGAAAAATTGCTCAAAAGAAGCAAGGAGAGGCTTACTTAAAGATATCACTATAGGCATGGCATGCTGGTCCACACCTGTAATCCCAGTACTTTGGGAGCCTGAGGAGAAAGGATCAGTTGGGACCAGAAATTCAATACCAGCCTAGGTGACATGGCCAAGTCTCATCTCTACAAAACAAAACAAAACAAAATACAAAAAATATGTAGGCACGGTGGCACGTGCTTGTATTCCCCCTTACTCAGGAGACTGAGGGTGGAGAATCACTGAGCCCGGGGAGGTTGAGACTGCAGTGAGCCACGATCATGCCACTCTACTCTAATCTGGGTAACAGAGTAAGAGCTTGTCTCAAAAAAAAAAAAAAAAAAAAAAAAGACTGTCACTATACTATGTGTAACTGTTCTTAATTAGTATAACTATTAGTATAACTAGGTATTTCCCAACAGTGGAAACTCAAAACAGACTAAAGTTTTGTACATCAAGATGAATTGTCATAGTCAGTTAATTCCTTTGCTTACAACTGCCCAATAAATGGATGAGGAGTCACTTCAATAAATAAGAAGGGTAAACAGCACGTGGGGCCTGTAGATGCCTTTTGCAGGGCCCTCTTTTTCTCTTCCTCAAGTTGCAATGTGTGTATTTCTCTAGGTGGGCAAGTCATAGACACTGTCACACTAGATCAGAACCTGGAGAGAGATATACAGGTGCCATGTTTACATCTGCAGAGTGGGAACAAGCCCAGAGAAATCAAGACGATTGAGCAGAGAGCTTCCATACTGGAATTAAACCAGCTGTGCAAAATATCACACTTATTGAACAAAAAAACATTGTACCATCGAAATAACTGATTTAACTAAGAAGTAAAGGAACTGATGCCCCAACAGAGCACAGAGAGCCACACAGACAGGAGCTGCATTTCAAACAAGGTCATTTCTGTTGTCTCCACCCTGAGTTAAGTGTCTCTTCTTCACCCTTCCTTACCAAAATTCTGCTGGATCATCATTTTGTTTTCTTTTTTTTCTTTTTTGTACTTCACTTCTTTGAGAAAATATAAACCAAAATCTTACATAAAACAGGAACTGAACTTTTGACAATGTTCGCCATTGAAACAAACAAAAAAAAAGTTTCTATTATTTCTCATCTCTGTGCTATCCACTGCAGTAGCCAATAGCCACAGGTGACTATTGAAATTAAATTTAATTCAAATAAAACAAAATTTAACATAAGCTGGTTAGTTGGAGGAGGCCTGAAATGTTTCGAAGATGAAAATGGTTTGAGAAACAACTTTTTTTTTTTTTTGAGACGAGGTCTCGTTCTGTTGCCCAGGCTGTGGTGCAGTGGCACGATCACAGCTCACTGCAACATCCATCTCCCATGTGCAAGAAATTCTCCTGTCCAGTCTCCCAAGTAGCTGGGAATACAGGCACACCCCACCACGCCTGGCTATGTTTTTGTATTTTAGTAGAGATGGGGTTTCCCTGTGTTGCTAAGGCTGATCTTGAACTCCTAAGCTCAGGCAATCCACCTGCCTTGGAGTCCCAAAATGCTGGGATTACAGGCGTGAGCCACCACACCTGGCAATAAACAACATATTTAAACACTGGAATGTTATGCAAATATTCCAGGCATGGTTCGGAAAAACAATTAATCTCACAAAAGTTGCTTATGTTATTATATAGACTAAGAGACCAAGATTCTCCAGGACACTTACTATGTTACGTGTGTGAAGTACAATATAATACCATATATAAATTGTGACCTCAACTCAAGTCCCCGTCTTTTCATATGGAAAATTCTATTAATTATACTGCCCTTCCCCTTTTTAGGTTTTCTGCAGGAGTTAATACAATACACTTTGTCAAATGCTTAATACCATGTGCAACACTGGTAGGGGAGATATAAATGACAGCTTAAGTGCTTAAAAAAATTCCCAGTTCGCATTAAGTACTCAATAGATTGGGTTTAACATCATGAGTGCATGTGTTTCTGGAGCAATGCTCCTCTTGGGCTGGGTGGTGCCTACACAGAGAAAGACTCTGGCCTCTTCTCATCCACATGTATCTGTCTTATGCCTGGTTCCCATTCCCAGATCCTTGCTGAAACAGTGAAGGGTGATGGGCACCTCAGGGCAACTAAGTTGCTCCCTAAACATCTTCCCCCTCCCAAATGCTCCTGTGGTCTTTAGCATTTAAGAGGAATCTCTCACACTCTCAAGGGGCGATCCTCTCATGGAAGGCCAGTGGGGAAGAGGCTGCGGGAAAGGCCAGGCTCTGTGCACTTCCCTGACAGCTGCAAATGGTTCTGTTTCCAAGCCCACAGGTCACTACAAAGAAGGCAATGTGTTTGATATAATAATGTCATTCTTTGGTGCCTCAGTCCACACTGGCATTTTAATACTCCTCGAGTGGATTGCATGGTGGTCGATTAAAAGATATGTCTAACTGGAACTTGTGAATGTGCCTTTATTTGGAAAACACTCTGCAGATGTAATTAAGTCCAGCACCTTCAGATAAGGGCATCTCATCTTGGATTAGGATGGGCCCGAAATCCAATGACAAGTATCCTTATAATAAAAGCGGCAGGTAGTGGCTCACACATACAATCCCAGCACTGAGGAAGGTCCAGTTGGGAGGATCGCTTGAACTGCAGGCGTTCAAGACCTGCCCGGGCAACATGGTGAGACCCTGTCTTTCCAAAATATGTATAAAATATAATAGCCAGGCTTTATGGCACCTGCCTGTAGTCCAGCTACCAGCTAATCAGGAGGCTGAGGTGAGAGCATAGCTTGAATCTAGGAGGTTGAGGCTTCAGTGAGCTGTGATCATGACACTGCCCTAAAGCCTGGGTTGCCCCTGGCCCCTCCACAACCTGCGCTAGAAGAGCTGGGCCCTGGCTCTGGGAACCATGCAGCCTCTGAGGTGGGGCTGAGCGCCAGTTCCCGTCTTCCTGCAGCTGAGGACCAACACCCTGACTTCGGTGCCCTGGAGGCTTCTGGCCCAAGGGACCCCACTGCTGGTGGCGCTGGCAGGGTCGGAGTTTGCCACAGCTGCTGCAGGTTGCCACTGCAGCTGAACCTACAGCAGAGGCACGCAGGGTGTTCCCAGACCGCCTGGGGATCGCTGAGGGCACGGCCCTTTCACCATAGAGTCAGCTCTTTCTTGCAGGCACCCAGAGCAGGGTGTTCATGCGCTGGGCATAGGGCAGCCTCCAGGAAATGGTTGAGTAGCCGGTTCCCATCCTCCTGCAGCTAGGCCTGACCACCCGAATTAGCCGCTGGGCGGCTTCTGGCCCTGGGGTCCGCCTGGCTGCTGTAAGAGCATGGTCTTGGGTCGCCACCAAGGCTGCTGCACCCATGTGCAGTGGCTGCTGCAGCTGAGCCCATGATGGAGGCTGGCAAGGCGTTTCCCAGACAGCCTCAGGGTCATGGAGTGGACCACTATCCCAGCCTAGGGTCTGCGGTTCCTTTGCCTGCGCCCAGAGTTCCGGGTCGCAGGCACTGGGAACTGTGCAGCCAGGGGGACTGGGCCAAGGGCAAAGGTTTCTGCCCTGCGGCTGCTGCAGGGCTGACTTCCTGAATTCGGTGCTGAGATGGCGTTGGCCCCGGTGTCTGGGCTCTTGGTGGTGCAGGCAAAGTGCCCGGTTGCTCTGCTGCTGCCGTGCCCTTGTACAGGTGGCAGCTGCAGCTGAGCTCTCAGGAGAGGCCGGCAGGGTTGGTCCCATAAAGCGTGAGGATCGCCCAGTGCACCGCTGTCCCAGCCTAGGGTCCATTCTTCCTTGGCCCGCGCCCAGAGCTCGGGGTTTCAGGCGCTGGGCCCTGTGCGGCTGCCTAGAATAGGCAGAGCGGCAGGTTCCTGCCCTGGAAAGGCCTCCAGCCATGGAATCCTCACTGCTGTTGGCAGGCGCTGAGCACAGTGCAGGCGCTGGGATGGGGCTGAGCTGCAGGTTTCTGCCCTCTGGGGGAAGGTTTCCGCTGCTGGGGGGCCGACCGCCTGAGTCAGGTACCTCAGAGGTCTGCACTGCGGGTGGCTTGCACAGGGTCCGCGGCTGCCACAGCTGCTATAGTTCACTGTGTGCACTTGGCAGCCGCCCCTGACCCCACCGCTGAGGCTGCAGGGCTGGTCCGGTCCCAGATGGCCTGAGGGTCATTTGCCCGCACCCAGAGCACTGGGTGGCGGGCGCTGGGCACTGTGCAGCCTCCAAGAATCCGCCGAAGGGCAGGTTCCCGCTCTCCTGCAGCTGTGGGCTGACTGCCTGACTTTGCCACTACGTGGCATCTGGCTCTAAGGTTTCAGGGCCGCTGGTGTGGCAGGCAGAGGCCGGGTTTGCCACTGCTGGGCGCCACGAGCAGGTAGCAGCTGCAGCGGAGCATTAGACCGAGGCTGGCAGGGCTGACCCCAGATGGCCTGAGGATCTGAGAGTGCAGGGTCTTCCCACCCTAAGTCCGCTCTTCCTTTGCTCTTATCCAGAGCGCGTTGTGTGGGCTCTGGGCTCTGTGCAGCCGCCAAGATAGGGCTCAGCATCGGATTTCCACCCTGCTGCAGCTGGAGGAGGAACACCTGAATTAGCCGCTGAGGCAGCATCTGGCCCTGGGGTTCCTGCTGCTGGTGATGCAGTCAGGGTCAGGGTTGGTTCCAGGTGGCAGCTGCTGCTAAACCCATTGCGAGCCTTAGGGTCACCAAGTTCACCGTCCTTTCATGGTAGTATCTGATCTTTGGCCCGCGCCCAGAGTGCAGGGTCGCCTCGCTGGGCATTGCATAGCCTCTGGGAGCTGTGTCAGCGGCAGTTTCACGTCCTCCTGCAGCTGCATGGCCTAAGGTCTTAGGGGCCGAGGCACACTCTGGCCCTGCTGTCCACGCTGCTGGTGGCGGGGACAGGGTCAAGGGTTGCCACTACTGCTCCCATGCGCTGTCAGCAGGTGGCAGTTGCAGCTGAGCCCACAGCTGAGGCTGTTGAGGCTCTTCCTAGATGGTCAGAGTGTCGCCGAGTTCACCGACAGGCCACCCTAGGTTCTGCTGTTTCTTGGCTTGCACCCAGAGCGCCCAGTCACGGGTACTTGGCCCTGTGCAGCCACAGGGATGGTGCTGAGTGCAGGCTCCCGTCTTCCTGAGAAGTGAACCGACTACTGGAATTAGGCCTTGTGGTGGCATCTGACTCTAGGGTCCAAGCTGCTGGTGGCATGGGCAGGGTCAAAGTAGCCTCCCTTGCTGCTGGGCGCCATTTGCACTGTCCTCCGGAACAGGCTGGTCTGTGCTGTGTATGGTCAGTGGAGTCTTCTCTGGACATTCTTCACTGATATCTGCTGACGTGGCTCATCTTCTCTTTGATTTTGCATGTATTGGCACCCACTGATGCAGTTTCTGGTCACCCAATGCCATTTCCCTCTAGCCTCCTAGACCTCACATTCTGAGGCCAGCATGATCCACCGGGGGCCTCCACTGGTCCAGTCAACCCACTTATGAGTCCCCCTCCCACTAAGCTTGGAGAGACTGGATTTTCAGGCAGCACTCATAAGCTGAGAGTAAGGGAATTGATCTCTAAGGCACCTCCCGCTGTCCTGCCACTCTGTCATTCCTGGGCCACCCTATGTGCACTAGAGAAGACACCAGCCTCCATATTTTCTCATCTTTCTTGGTCTATTTTTTCTTATCTATCTCTTTGAGCGAGTCCCAGGAGGATGCTGGGGCTGAATACCTGATCAGAGACACAGGCAGTGCCATAGTCACTGAGAAAGTTCACATCTCCTGGGAACTTTCTCCTTCCTGTGTAGTTCAAAGCTCTTCTCTTCCTCTTGTTCATAGAAATTCCCCTTACATTAAACCTTTGACTAAAACAATCCCTTCAGCTTGATAAAATTTTAGACAGGATTATTTCTGATTCTAGTCTCCTTTTCTTTTCTTTTCTTTCTAATATTCTAGAAATGTTATCATTGTAAATTCTTTCTCTGCCTCTTTGACATAGACATCTTTGTAAGAGCTCACTTGCCAGTTTTACACTTCAGAAATGTCCATTTCAAGAACCTCAGTGCCATCCCTTTGAAATATAATTCTCAAGAAAGATAACACCATTATCTCCCAGACTCCATGAGAGAGTAAGAGCAAAATTTTGGTGGGCATATTGATCTAATTTGTAAAATTACCTTCTGTCATAAAGATAAAAAGATAGTTTAGCATTCCTTTGGAAAAAGACAACTAGCAAAGAAAGGTGGTCTATGATCTCCCCCTCATCCCAACTCTTAAAATCTATACTGCTGTTTGTTTCAGTGGAGCTGAGTTCAGACTAAGTACTGGCCTCTTTACCCTTTTGCGATAACCTTCAATAATAGCTTTTTTATGTGTTTAACTTTGGTGCAATTTTTTTCTTTGACAATTTCCACCCTAACTAGAACTTTCATTAAAGTCATAGTAGGATTCAAGGCAGCCAAACTTGACTCACATACGTAAAAAATCTCTTTAGGATTTAGAAACCCACATTCTCTTCAATAAATTGTTTCTTGAGACTATTGCCTTATTCAAACTGTCTAGGTCTTATTTTGGCATTGAAAAGGAGAATGCCAATTTTTAAATAAATCTCTGCTCGCTTTTAATTTCTGCTATCACAATTTTATTGCTTTCCATGGCTGAACAAGGAGAAGAGTAGAACACAATTTTAAATTAAATTTTATTTCATTTTTACTATTACAATGGTTTTGCTTTCTGTGACTGGAAAGAGAAAACTCGAACAAAGCAGTCTAGTCTATAAAGAGACTAGAACAAAGAATCACATCTCATTAATACATTTCAGAAAGTTACTTCCATTTAACATCAATGGTGTCATTTAATATTCTTAACCTTCCTATCAACTAGACACTATTATTACCTCTATTTTATAGGACATTAAGTCTTAGATATCATATCTAATCAACTGAAGGTCATGTAGCATAGTAGATATGAGAGGTGTACAAAGAAACAATGACATTAGAAGCAGAGGAGGGAGAAGGATTAAAAGATTAAACCTAGGTCAGTTAAGAGAAAAAGAAAAACGAGGAGGAGACAAATTCTTGTAAGAAAAAAATGATCGAGGCCGAGCAAGACAGTGGTGCAGACCTCTCCTGCTATCACACCCCTATAGAAACATCAATATGAGCAACTGTCTACATGTGAAATTATCATTACGAGAACAGAACCTCAATGCATGAACAAGGTTATGAAGCATGTTTGGACTGAGAAGATGAGTAAAACCATGGCTTAGACAGTGAGCGAACCAACTCTGTGACTGTGATACTCCTCCCTCAGGCCATTATGGTACCATCTGCAGAAACTCCCACAGGGCTTATAGTTTTACATTGAAAAAAGTCAGCAAGAGGTTGATATTTGGTTTTTTCACTATACTGAGTGCCTTCACAGTAGACTCACTCCTGTATCAGCCCACAAGTGGCATCATGAGTGCCAAAAGGGATGAACCATGTGAGGATGCTAAGGACATAAGAGGAGGTGAGGCTAGCAACAGCCTCATGTGAAACAACACACAGACTCTACAGGCTTGATGGCCTTACATGTTCACCCCATAGCCAGGGGACTCTGTGGATCACTCATGGGCCCATTCAGCAAATGGTGCATCAGTGGTGCAGCCATCGCAAGACTTACGTCTAATGCGGGATCTGGGCTATCTCTAATGCTGCAATGGAATACAATTGTGAGTCCACTCAAAATTTCTTAATAAGTCCACTGAAAAGTAGTCACAAAGAAACCCAGACTGAGAAGACTCAAATATCTAATTCATCAACGTGTAGACGGAGATGTATATCTAAAAATATTAATAATAGCTTAGGAAAGTTGCCTCACCAAATGGAAAAAGCAAGGTGCCAGCAACCGAACTTAAAGACATACAGATGAATGATCTGGCAGGCAAAGAATTCAAAATGGCTGTTTTAAGAAGAACCTGTGAACACTGAGAAAGTAGAAACACAATTCAGAAATCTACCAGAGAAATTCAACAAATAAATCAAAATAATGGGAAAAAATCAAATGGAAATCATGGAGCTGGAAAGTTCATTGAACACATTGAAAATCCAATGGAAAGCATTAATAGTAGAACTGATCAAGCAGAAGAAACAGTGAGCTCAAAGACAGGCTCTTTGAAAATACATAGTCAGAGTAGAATGAAAATAAAAGAGAATGAGAAGAAACAAAGAAAGTTTATGAGATTTGTGGGACAACAACAAAAGAGCAAATCTACATATCATTGACATTAAAGGGGAACTAAGAATGAAAAAGTGATAGTTTATTCAAATAGATAACAGAAAACTTTTTAAACCTGGTGAAAGATTAAAATGTTTAGGATGGTCAAAGTCACCAATCGTATTTAATCTGAATAAGGCAACCAAGGACATATTACAATTAAACTCTCAAAGGTAAAAGACAAAGAGAAGACCCTGAAAGGACTAAGAAAAGGGAAACAAATAACACATAAGAGAATTTCCATATGCCTGGCAGCAGACTTATCAGCAGAAACACTACAGGCCAGGAGAGAGTAGGATAATAGATTTAAGTGCTGAATAAAAAAAACTGTCAACTATGAATACAGTATCCAGCATAGCTATCATTTAGAAATAAAGGAGAGATTGAAACATTCTCAGACAAACAAAAAGTGAATGAATTCATTGTAATCAAACCAGCCTTACAAGAAATGCTAAATATTGTTCTTCAAACTGAAAGAAAACGGCAGCAATATGTAACATAAAATATCTGAAGGTATAAACCCACAGGTAGAAGTGAGGATTCAGACAAATTTGGAATGCACTAATATGGTAATAATTGGATGTAAACCACTTATATATCCTTAGTAGGAAGGTTAAAATACAATACAAATAATAACAATTACAATAATTTGTTAAGGAATAAGCAATACACAAAGATGTAAATTAAGACATCAGAAATGCAAAATGTGAGGGATTGATGGAGTTGAAGAGTAGAGTGGTTTCTTTTCCCCTTGTTTGAATCAAAATTAAGTTGCTATCTCTTTAAAATAACTTATTGTAAGCATAAGATGTTCTTTGCATGCCTTGCGGTAACCACAAAGCAAAAACTTTTAGTAGATACTCTAAAAATTAAAAAAATAAAACAAGAAACCAAAACACACTGATAAAGAAAACTTAACTACAAAGGAAGATAGTGAAATCAATCAATCAATCAATCAATGAAAGTATAAATTTTAAGAAAAACATGAAAACAAGTAACAAACGATGAGATTGAAGCATTGTTTATCAATACAAGAAAATCAGGAGGGCTTGGCACAGTATCTGACACATGTAAACTCACACTTTGGAGGCCAAGGCAGGAGGATTACTTGAAGCCAGAAGTTCCAGATTAGCCTGGGGAACATAGTGAGACCCAGTCTTTACAAAAATAAAAATTAAAATTAGCCAGGTGTAGTTGTGTGTACTTGTAGTCCTAACAACTTGGGAGGCTGGGGCAGGAGGACCACTTAAGACCAGGAATTTGAGGCTGCAGTGAGATATGACTGCACCACTGTACTTCAGCCTGAGTGACAAAGACCCTGTCTCTAAACAAAAATATTTAATAATAAGAAGAAGAAAGAACGAAGGAAGGAAGGAAGGAAGGAAGGAAGGAAGGAAGGAAGGAGAGAGAGAAAGAAAGAAAGAAAGAAAGAAAGAAAGAAAGAAAGAAAGAAAGAAAGAAAGAAAGAAAGAAAGAAAGAAAGAAAGAAAAAGAAAGAGAGAAAGAAAAAATAAATAAATAAAAGTTCAGGACCCGAAGCTTATACTGCTGAATTCTTCAACACATTTAAAGAGGAACTTATACTAATTATTTATAAACTCTTCCAAAAAAAAGTGAAAAGGAGGAAACTCTTCCAAACTCATTCTATGAAGACACAATTACCTTATTCCAAAATGAGACATGAACAGTGAAAAACTAAACCACAGGACAATGTCACTGATGAACATGAATGCAAAAATTCAAAACCAGCAATGCTAGCAATCGTAATTTGAAAGCACATTAAAAAGATCACTCACCATAATCAGGTTGTATTTGTTCCAAGGAGGCAAGGAGGGCTTATGATATGTCAGTCAATAAATGTGATACACCACATTTGATAAGGGAAGATAAAAATAATATAATCATTTAAATAGATACAGAAGAAGCCTTTGACAATATTCAATGCTTTTTGTAAACATAAGATCTCTTAACAAATTAGTCATAAAAAGAACATAACTCAATAAAATAAAGGCCATATATGATAACCCACAGCCAACATGATACTGAATAAGGAAAAGTTGAAAACCGTGTCTCTAAGATCTGGAAGGAGACACGGATGTTCACTTTACTAACTTCTCTTCAACACAGTACTGGAAGTCCTAGCCAGAACAATTAGGCAAGAGAAAGAAAAGACATCCAAATTGAAAAACAAAACGAAAGCCAAATTGTCCCTGTCTGCAGATGACATGATCTTATGTATAAAAAAACCCCTAAAACAGAAACAGTAAATGAATACAGTAAAGTTTTAGAAAACAAAATCAGCATAGAAAAATCAGTCGCATTTCTACACTCAACAGCAAACTATCTGAAAAAGGAATCAAGAAACCAATCGCATTTAAAACAGCTATAAAAAAATGGCTGGGAATAAACTAAGCAAAGAAAGATGTCCAAAATGAAAACTATAAAACATTCATAAAAATCAATTAAACATAGACATACAGAAAGTTATTCCATTTCTATGAATTAGGAGTATTAATACTGTTAAAAAGATCATCATACTCAATCTATAGGTCCAATACAATCTCTAACAAATTTCCAATGTAATTCTTCACAGATGTTAAAATAGATTTTAAAGATCGTTCTGCGATGTTAAAAAGATTTTTAAAACCGTTTTTTTTCGTTCTTGAGACGAAGGCTGTGGCTGAGCTCCCGCCGGCCAGTTCCCAGCAGCAGCGCATCGCCCCTGCTCCGCGCCCTGGCTCCAGGTCCGCAAGGTCACAGCCGCGCTGGGATTAGCACTGAGCCGGTCTCGCCACAGCCCCAGTGTTCAGGCTGCGACTGCGGGGAGCCGATAGCCCAGCGCTTGGAGGAGGGCGACGAGGCCTACCGCGCGGGGAGTGCCACATAGCAGCCGGGCTCTTCCTCTCCAGGCTGGCCCCGCTGGCGCAGCCCGACCGCGGCCGGTGCCTGAGGCTGGGAGACGCACTGGCCCGCGCCGGCCGCCTCCCCGTGGCCCTGGGAGCGTTTGCTGTCGCCGTGCGGCTGGAGGCGCTGCGGCCGGAGGAGCTGGGGGAGCTGGCGGGCGGCTTGGAGCGCCCTGGCCTGAGCCAGCGGTCACTGTTCCCTGGGAAGCCGGCGGCGAGCTGGAGACGCTAGGCTAGGCAGGGCCCCCCCCGGCGCCCAGGGCGCCCCGCCACCGGCTCTGCTGCCCAAGGCTGCTGCACAAGCCGGTGATGCTGCCCTGCGGGGCTGATGGTCTGCAAACACTGAGTGGAACTGGGGCCCGCCCAGCCACAGGCGCCGCGCGTGAACCTGGTGCTGAGCCGCCTGCTGGGGAGGTGCTTCCTGGCCTAGTGCCCTCTGTGCAGGCTGGAGGGTCAGGCGTGGAGCCTGCAGCCCAGCAGCAGCACCAGGCCACACTGCTCAAGTGAGACCAGGCCCTGGAGCTGTGACTTGGCTGTGGGGCTGGCCCGCCTCCCTGACCCCTGTCAGGCCGAGTGACTGGAGCTGACCTGTGGGCCCGGGCTTTCCAGCGCTTTGTCCAGGCGTAGGGGGTCACTTCGCTTGTTAAGGATGGGAAGGTGAAAGGTGGGGGCGGCCACATCCTGCAGTCAGGGTGGCAGGTGTCAGAGGCCACATGCAACCCACTGGTTTTGTCTTTTCCAGGATGCTGATAAGTTTCCCGCGGCCTCAGAGCAGCTCTGTAAGGCCCTGTAGTTGCCTTTGATTCCCTTCTGCTCTATTGAGGGGTGGGAGGATGACAAAGTGTTTTTGCTCACCCCGAAGGAAAATTGCCATGGAAGGACACACCGGTTAGTATTTGACTAGCCCAGGCAGGAGACCCGTGGTCTGCTCCAGCCATGAGACCACCTCAGGCGAAAGTAGCCTTGTGGTTGTTTTACTTCTTTTCACCAAATGGGTCTTTTTGGGGTTTGTGGCGTGTCCCATGTAAGGATGATCTCTTGGTTCTCCTTTCTCATTCACACCCGGGAGCTGAGGTGGATGGGTGGGGGGCGGGGGGGTGAGTGGCCACCTGCACCAGGTGTGAGAGAAGCTGCACCTGAGACCAGCCCCTCTGTCCTCCTCCTGCCTCTGCATCCAGCATCCCTGCAGGAGGCAGAAGGGATGAAAAGTACCTCGATATGAAAGTGCTTGTGTGTCCCTGAGGGGAGAAGCAAGTCACAGTCGAGACACTGATTGCTGTCATCAGGTACAGCACAAAGAAGGACCCCAGGACATGGGGTGCAGACGGGAGCACAGAGAGGGTGGCTGCTACTGGGGTGCACAGGCAGCTTGAGGAGGATGGAGATGGCAAACTTCACTTTGTCACACCAGGTCCACGTTTAGGGCCGGAGGACCACCAGATCCCCAAAGCCCCCAGTGCTTCTGAGGCAGAGGAGAGGCAAGGCCGGTGGCCATCGGCATCCAGGGACCTGGCAGCCACCACTGAGGCCCACCTGCTTGCCCACCTGCTGGATGCCCACTGGCGGCGACAGTCCAGGTCTCTGGGCTCTGCC
This sequence comes from Macaca nemestrina, assembly GCF_043159975.1. Lineage (NCBI taxonomy): Eukaryota > Metazoa > Chordata > Mammalia > Primates > Cercopithecidae > Macaca > Macaca nemestrina. The sequence continues at coordinate 61,283,737 of NC_092139.1, forward strand.
TAGGACTTGTGTTTGGGCTTCTCTCCAGAGCAGAAGTCATCTGCGTACCCTCTGCATCCCACGGATTTGCTTTGTTTCTGAGGGAATAATTAAGGAGTCTTAGTATGATATCAAAAATTAGATAATTATGGCAAAGAGCTAACGGGACGATCTGGGAACTTGTGGAGCTCTAGTTAGTGATGACAGAAGACGGACATATTTGACTATTTTGTGCTCCACCCAGGTTCTCAGGAGGCGGCGAGGGAGGAGGCATGGCAGTGTGCCATGCTCAGAGCCCCTGGTCCCGGGGACTCTGTTTCCCTGTGGGAGTTTAGAGGAAAGGTGGTGGGCTGAGAAACTCAGGATGGAGTGAGGAAAGAGAACGACTTGAAGTGCTTGGGTTGGAGAGTTCTACTACCCCAGGTGGGACTGGCTGTGGCCTGCACCCACCCCAAACTCACGTATTCTGTGATGCTCACACACAAGCACACACACACTCATAGGCTCAAGCTCACACACCACACTCACATGGCTTATTCACACACACACACGCACTAATACACATACACACTCATATTCATACATTCACACGCAGTTATATTCCACATACACCCTCATACTCCCATGTTTGTGGAGAAACACACATTTCTCCACAAACATTCACTCAATAACTCACACACTCTCACACATGTACACACTCACCTACACACTCTCCATTACACACATTCACCGGTCCGCTCTCACACACATGTGCCAACACACATACTTCAAGCCAAATTAGAGCCCCTTCCCTGGTCCCACAGAAACAAAAATGATACCTCAGTTTCTTGGTCTTGACCAGAGCTGGGCGCATGATTCCATCCATCCACAAGGTGGGACAGGAATGAAATCCTATCACGTCCTCAGATCGTGGAGAACAAAACTACGTCAGGCCGCTCTAATGTCTACCACAAATGAGCAGGAGGGGTTGAAACAGAAAAGAGGTTCCTCCTGACGTGTGGCGTTGACGGAGCTCGGTTCTGCCTCATGCCAAGCACTGCCTTGCCCCTGGATGATGGAAAATGGTTGTGTCTTGTTTCTCGGCCTCCATCTCTCTTTTGGTACAGAGTAGAGACTTGAGTCTCAGCTCCAAAGCCAGGAGTCCCGCTGAGCTGACCTGCCAGCCCACAGACGAAGTCTTGCCATCTGTTGACCAAGTTCCCCAAAGCCCCTTGAGACACAATTTCTGAAGAGGGTCTGCCCAGAATTCCCTGTCCCCATGCTCTGCCCAGCTGTCAGGACACTTGTGAGCCTGGTCTGTGGGGAGTCCCTTTTCAGCTCAGTCAGCAGGTGGCTCTTCTCTACAAAGAAGCAGGGGATGAACCTCCTGTCTAGTTTTGGCAGCAGAGGCCAGAGCTGTGCAGGCTGTAGGAGGTACCACTTCAGGGATTTCAAAAGGAGGAAGGTACTTTCCAGAGAGTACTGCAGGGGACCAAGCCATATCCACCGTAGCTGCAGTGAAACCTCTGAGGCTCAGCTTAACCTTGATCCTAGAAATGATGTCCCAGCACAAGCTTTGCAGGAGAAGCAAAATCTAGAGAAGAGAAAATGCAGACCCAGGCAACAATAAACATAAGTCATCTGGACCAGCACAGAGCAGATACAGCGCCTTCTCCACGTGCAGTGAATGATGTTCTCACGTCTGTTAGTGTGTGGAATTGAACATCAATATCAGAATCATTCTGTGTTACCTACAGCTGATTATATGTTGTTATGCCTGTTACCTGATGAATGTGTATCTTCACCCCAAAGCTCCTGCTCCAACCCCTCCTCCTGGAAGTGCCCATCTCTGGTCTTGGCGGGAGGCTGTTCTTCCCAGCCCATGGGGTGGCCACCTTGCAGTCTGTAACCCTCTACAAGAAATAAAGTCTTCCCTCCTTTTCCAAATTTCGATATTCACTTAATCCTTAGCTTCTATTTTTTCAAGTTTTTAAATGGCCTTTAGGTCATGGCCTCTTCTCTGTAGAGTCTGGAGGCCGAGAGATGTCCAGCAGGAAAGAGCTGCTAACTAATTCCGGTAGCGCTGCTTTTCTGCCTAACGGAGGTGTTTAAATGTTGATTTTGAAAAAATCTATGAGCAGGTTGCTCCCCCTCTCCCGAGATCTCTCACAATACTTTGTAAAACCCAATTTAGCATCATCTGTGAGGGCAGCTTTTACTGGTTCTGCAGCAATGTTCCTTACTCAGAATCTTTTGGAATATTGGAAAGCGATGCGGATTTGTGGCATGTGAAGAGAGCATGTAGACACACGCTCCGCTCTCATTCAAAGTGCCCTAACACCTTCCTCTCCCCCGCAGGTTGTGATAGGAGGGTGCTCTGGGTCACTGAAGAGAGGGAGTCATAAAGGAGCAGAGGCCCTGCGTCGTGAGTGCCATCTGACCTTGAGTGTGGCCTCTTGTTCTAGCCCACAGGCTCTCCATGGCCTGACTAAATGCTGGCACTGCTCATATATCCACTTTTAAAAGTTGGGTTGAACATGAGAATGTAATCATTCATATTTTGTCCATTTGCATGTATTCGATAACATCCTTTCTCTGTTCTTATCTCTACTTTACAGTCTTTTTCTTTAAAGAATGAATGTTTCTGTGTTTTATATCCACAGATTTTCTGGTTTTTCCCTTTGGAGCCCAAGGAGCAACGTCAGAATGAGGAACATGCTGTTCCTTACAGACAGTTACTCATAAGGCCGCAGCACAGAAACTGCAAGAAATGTCAGTCATAAAGTGTCCCAGTGCATTTTAAATTGATGGTTATTAAAATCCTTATTTATCTCTAGGAGATCTAAAAAATTAAACAATTCACAATTGAAACACAGTTGCCAGATAGCCTGAGTCAAAAATCAGGAGAGGCTCCGTGGTCTGAAGCTTCCTAGTGCTCACCTTGGTGAGGGTCTAGTTGCCTAATGGGTTGGTGTAATGACGTCATTCTAACAGAAGAAAAACACAACTCCCTTAGAGTTGTTCAAAAAAATCAGGAAATAGAAAAAAAAAATAAGGGAGAATAAAGTACTGACAGGAGAGAAAAAAGAAGAGTTCCTTGGAGATTTGAAGGAGGTGAAATGGGCAAAAAGTAAATTTAGCAATTAGATTTTAAAGTCAGTGGATAATTAAGTTGAATAATTTATTCTTATGTCCATGTATTTTGGTTTTAAAGTTTTGATTAATACTCATGCAACACTAATTTATACCAAATTCGTATATTTTCCCATTGTCTATTTTTACTAGTGAGTTTGTAATAAAGATCCACTAGTAATTTTAGTACACTGTAACCCTTCAAAAGAAGCCCATAGAATAAACTAATTTTTAAAGAGTCATATTTTATTCAATGTCTATTTATACATGTTATTAGCAATAAACTCTTTTATCTTTAATTTTGAGAAGCTTTACAAATACAGAAAAGTAGAATGACCAGTAGTGCCCATAGCCAGGACTCAGATCTGGAAAAATAGGTCTAATCGGTTGTTATATTTTGTTTATGTCATACATTTCACTTATTTTTATCAAATAAAAATTAGAATCTATAAAATGTTGATGAAAAGGAAAACATTCTGAGTAAAGTTTAGTCCCATGTTTCTTCCTCCAAATCTCTTTGTTCTACATTAACAGGTCAGGATAAATATGAATGGGGAGGCTGAAAAAGGGGCATCCTTGCCCATGTGGTCCCCAGAGCCATCTTCTCCAAGCGGGACTTGGGGAACATCTTTCTCCATCCAGGACCTAGGGGGCATCCTTTCTCCATCCAGGACCTGAGGGATGTCCTTCTCCACACTGGACTTGGGAGGTGTCTTATCCACCCAGGACTTGAAGGGGATCCGATTCCATTCAGGAGTGGGGGAAATTCTTCTTCATCTGGACAAGGGGTCATCCTTCTCCATCCAGGACTGGGGTTTGTCCTTCTCCATATAGGACTTGGGGGACATCCTGCTCCATCCAGTACTGGAGGTTATCTTTCTCCATCCAGGGCTGGAGGTTGTCCTTCTCCATGTAGAACTAGGGGGCATCTTTCTCCATTCAGGAATTGGGGAGCATCCTTCTCCATCCATGACTTCGGGGACATCATTTTCCATCCAACTACTAGGGGGCATCCTTCTCCATCCAGGACTTGGGGGGCATCCTTTTCCATCCAGGACTTGGAGAACTGTCTTTCTCCATCCAGGACTTGGGGGACCATCTTTCTCCATCCAGGACTCAGGGGACATCATTTTCCATCCAGTAACTAGGGGGCATCCTTCTCCATCCTGGAATTGGGGGGCATCCTTCTCCCTTCAGGACTTGGGGGACATACTTTATCATCCAGTAAACTAGGGGGCATCCTTTTCCATCCAGGACTGGGGGGTATCCTTCTCCATCCAGGACTGGGATTCATCCTTCTCCATCCCAGAATTGGGGGATATTCTTCTCCATCCTGGAACTGGGGAGCATCCTTCTCCATCCAGGACTTGGGGGACATCCTTTATCATCCAGTAACTAGGGGGCATCCTTCTCCATCCATGACTGAGGGGGGCATCCTTCTCCATCTAGGACTGGGGGGCACCCTTCTCCATCCAGCATTGGGGGTTTTCCTCCTCCATCCAAGACTTAAGGGGTGTCCTTTTCTGCACTTCCTTGGATGGCAGCCTTTCCTGTGCAGTCATTCAGAAAGTCAGGCTGACACATGTTGTCATCTTGAACTCTGGCATCTCATCTCTATTCTGGGTGAATCCCTTTATGTTTACAGTGATTTATCATTAAATCACTCTGCCGTTTTTTCCTAAAATATATGGGGTGTGTTTTTTGTTCTGACTTCTGTTAGTCCTTTGTTTCCCTGCTCCAGTTTCTTGTAATTTCTTTTGCAACCGAATATGGGTCTCATTTGGTAAGTATTACATATAGTAGAAAATGATGTATGTTCAGCATTTGTTGTGATTTTAAAACCTTTTATAAACACATAACATCTTTGTCTATTTCCCATTTAAATTCAGAAGTATGGGTTCCAGCATCCCTCTCTAGACCTACTCTATCCTGTTAGTTTCTTTGTATGTCCTGGAGGCGAGGCCTGCCTTGGGCTTGACATTGCTTCACCTACACGGTTCTATTGTCCGTCCATGTGCAGTGTCTATCCTGTTGTTTATGATTTCTTCCTTACATTTTATTTGAACTAAAATTGATTTTGTGATAGCAGCTTGCTTTCTGTGAATATTTACTTAAATTTTTATACAGTATTTATTTTATTTTTTCTTTCTTTAATTTGAAAGTGCTGCTTTATTATTGATACTTTTGTATTTTAATATATGAGGTTAATCCCTCTATGTTTGGTAGGAAACAGTGATATATTTGAACTTATTTCTATCATTTGATTTTTGAATTTTGTATTTGCAAAGTTTTATCCTCAATTCTCTTTTCCTTCCTTCAGATTTCCTTTCTTTTCTTATTTTTTTGAGGAGACAGAATTTTGCTCTTGTTGGCCAGGCTGGAGTGCAATGGGGAGATCTCGGCTCACTACAACCTCCGCCTCTCGGGTTCAAGTGATTCTTCTGCCACAGCCTCTGAGCAGTTGGGATTGCAGGCATGCGCCACCACACCCAGCTAATTTTGTATTTTTAGTACAGACAGAGTTTCTCTATGTTGGTCAGGCTGGTCTCAATCTCCCGACCTCAGGTGATCCACCCACCTTGGCCTCCCAAAGTGCTGGGATTACAGGCATGAGCCACTGTGCCTGGACTTTCAGATTTATTTTCAATCAACATTTCATTTTCCATTTCCTTCCTATGCTGGCTTGTAGGTTTTCCAGGCTATTTACCTTTATCTAGTGTCAAAAATTCTTTTGGGCACTTTTGAGTTGTCACCCAGTAGTTGTAAGTATATTGGATATTGCTGTTTATCTCCCGGTGCTCTGGTTATAATCTCCCCTATTAATACTTTTTAGTCTTATTGTTGTAGTTATTTTTTTCTATTAATTTCTGAGATATAAGAATTCGAATTATCATATTGTGGATTTATGCATTTATCCTTTTAATTCTATAACTTTTGCTTCATGTATCTTGTTATTTTTCTTGGGTGCGTGCATGCTTATGATTATTAGGTGTTCTAAGCAAATGTACTCATTAGTATAAAACATCCTTCTTTATCCCTGGTGATGCTTGTCTTTCTTGTAGACTATCATATCTTCCATTAATTCACTGGCTGCAGTTTTTGATAACAAAGATTTGCATGGTGTATATTTGTCTATCTTTTCAGTTCGAATCTATTTGTATCTTTATCTCATAAGTGTATTTCTTTTTAAAAGCAGATATTGAGGTTTCCTTTTTACCTACTTTGACAGTCTCTGTTCCACCTTCCTTGTCTTCTTCTGGATTATTGTAGTTTTGGTTTGTTAGTTTGTTTGTTTGTTTTATGGGGTTTCTTTCTTTCTTTTTTTTGGTATGGATTTTGTACTTTGATTTTTTTTTAAACTATCACTCCTTGTTTCATTTATTTATGTTTGGTGAGTTCTTTGGAAATTAAAATATAAATACTTAACATATATTAAATACCATAACACTTATATAAAACACAAAAACCTTACCTTACCCTCCTCTCATCTTTTGTGCCATGTTGTCTTGGATTTTTCTTCTGCACATGATGTAATTCCTGGAGGATGTCATTAAAATAGTAATTTCCCCTTCACATATTTAGTATTTTTGACACACTTTCATCTTTTCTGTGAACTACAATTTCCAATTATTATCATTTTTCTTCACCCTGAACAAGTTTCTTTTGCATTTATTGTGGTTTGGGTGTGATGACAACACAGTCTCTCAGACTTTCTTTAACTGAAAATGTACTTTTCTCAACTTCAGTTCTGAAGGCTGCTTCAGCAGGTTCATAATTCTAGGGACACTTTCGACTTTGAACAGCATGAAGTCTCTGCTCAGCAGTGCTCTAGGCACCATCTAACATATTATCATAGACAGTTGTGTCAAATCCGTCATCGGTCATAGAACCCTTTGACAGGTGCTTCTTGTTGCTTAAGTTCTAAGCATTTCATAGTCTTCAGAGACATGGAGAAGTAGCAGTGCTAGTAGCAGTACTAGGAAAACCAGGTTAAGCCCTAAAAATAATTAAGAAGCCATTGCATGCACACACATGAATGTTTAACATCAGTTAAAATGCTTTCAATTGTACAATTTTATATTTATACAAGGTTATAACACAAATTAAAAATTTAAAAATATTTTCACTTTACATATGTGAAAACTGCAGCTCAAAGAATTTAAAAGACATGATTGAAACCCCATAACTAGGTAAAGATGGTCAGATCTGGAGCCCACGTGTCTGGGTCCCCCCATGCCCTAGTACAGAGAGTGTGAGGCTTCACCAGGAAGCTCTTTCAGCTCAAGGATTAGCTCTGGGGAAGTGCAGCAGGCAGGGCCGCTTTGCACCTTTTTTCCAGCAGAAATCCAATGTTTGTTCAAGTTTCTAGTTCTTTTTGTTTTGTTCTGTTTCTTACCAGTATGGCTCTGAGAGTTATTTATAAAATTTAGTTTTAAAAGAGACAGTCCCATCATTAGGGCTCCTTGCAAACTTATGCAAAAACAAAAAAATACTGGTAGATGAGAAACTTATGCAAAATTGTTAGTTATACATAGATATACGTATATAATTGTAACTAAAGAAATGTATATCATAGTAATAATTGAATTTATTACTGTCATTTTTTGGCCAGATTTGAGGGCAATTTTTTAAGCTCTCCACATGTGGTTTACTGTGGACCAAACACTGGCATACTTCAGGCTGACAATCTGCTGACAACCCCTTCTTAGTTTCTTCACTTGAAAAATGTGAGTGTGCCCTGTTCATGTGCCTGGCAAGCTCATAACCCACTCAGGAGAAGGACAGTGGCCACTCAGGTCATCAGGTGAACTTGTGACGAGGCCATCAAGAGGCTGCACATGAGCTCCAGAAAATGAAATTCCCACTGTCTACCTATTCCCCATTTCCAACCAATGCCCTGACCCTGCTCCAAAGCAAGGTCTCCACCTCCTAGGAATGCTTGATTTTCAATATTGCTGAACAGGGGTCATAGAAAACAAAGTGAACAAAGAAACAAATGAAGCCTTTAACTCAGTGAGCAAAGACACAGCACCTCCCCACCCCCACAACAGCTCCAGAGCCACACAGCTGCTGCCAGAGCCTGAGCACAGGCCTGAGCTCTGGCCCGTGGATCTCACCAATGCATTTCTTCCCTCTGTGTCAAAAAATGTATCCATACATGGGATTCGTTTACTTGGGACATAAAATAATGTATACCTCTAATTTTGTCCCAGAACTGTGTAAACCGGCCTGCTGTCTGCCACAATACAGTCCTCACCCTGCATCAGGGGCTTAGATGGGGGAAGCCAGCAAGGTTGGAGGCCTGGGAGTCACAGGTGCTTGGACAGGAGAGAAAAGCACCACAGAGAGCCAGGACTTGCCTACAAGTCACATTTGTAGGGATCTAGTGGTCTGGGCAGGCTGGGAGATGCTCTCTACAGGAAAGGCAATAAATATTGCCCCACATCTCCCACCACCAAACAGAAAGTGCAGGTGGTCAGCCCCAGGGCTCAGCTGCAGTTTGCCAGGGTCACAAGTCAGGCCCAGGCTGTGCCCTCCACGCTACCCTCAAGGGGACTTCCTGCCAGGCTGGGACAACTGCACCAGGCCCTGATGCCCTGGGAAGGACAGGGTTGTGTTTGACAGAAAGAGCTAAACCTGCCGGGATGAACTTGCTTTTCCCCGGGGCCATGGGATGATTTATAGAAAGTTCTACCCATCAGGACAAGACTTCACATGACACCATCAGATGAACTGATTTCATGCCACAGAGGGAGGAAGAGGGCACATGCCATAGGTCTGCTGGTCACAGCACACACACGCTCCTGAGAGCTTCAGACCCAGCAGTGTGGCTCAGGTGCCAGGTCCGGATGTGGGAGGACACGGTGTCCAGGTGAATCTATCCCCTTTGCTAGCTGCCTTGTTTCACCAGGTAGAAGATGTGGCAATGAGAGCATTGTAGCAGGAAGTCCAGTGTCCCCCAACCTTCCACATCACACCCAGGACCTCTGAGATGCATCTATATCCTGCACATCTAGGCTCTGAAAAGCAGGAGGTCCTGGTTTCCACAGCTGTGGGGCTTCTAGCCAGGGCAGGTCCAGGTTCTCTGAACAAACAAACTCTGGGTGCTGCTTTGTCCTCAGGCTGCTCCTCCATGGGACCTGCGGGCAGAAAAATGAGTACCACCTGGACCGTGGTGTCAGCTGGAGCAGGACTGTGCTGCCTGGGGAAGGAGGGGCTCCACACAAGTGCCTCTCGGTACACAGCATTTGATGGCATGTGGACAAGTGCGGGAGCTCTAGACCAAGGACTCTGTGGTGAGCAAGGCTCAGGGCCCCTTAGGAGTGAGGGCCTGGGTTACACCACCAGGGGGTCACCCGGACCCTCAGCAGAAGGTGGAGGGGGTGGTGATCATTACCTGTGCGACCTTGAGATGGGTGGCAGCCACAAGACAGAGGGTTCATTGAACCCAACTAGCACCCAGGAAAAAGCCCAGAATTTAATAAAGACGAGGCCCCTGTCAGTGCAGTGCTGGCTGGGGTGCACCCCCTGGTGCACACCTGATCCTCCCCCAGGGCCTCAGCTGTGAGCTTTGATTGTAGACACACTTATGCCACGGCCCCTTCAGACTGTAGGGATCATGGTGCTTTCCATGCAGTGATTCTGCAACTGTAGGCACCTGCCTCTCAGAGGAGGAATTTTCAAATCTGTCACAGCTACACTTGCAAGGGTGTCCTTTGTCACTTTTTCTGATGGAGAACTCAGTTGTTGTGAAACATAAAGTTTCTGATATTTTGATCCTCACACTTCCCACACTAAACAGCGGCACTGCATTCTGTCCCCCAACTTTGAAAGGGGAAGCAAGAGGATAGGTCCTGTCTGAATCTCGAGGTACTCCTTGAGGAATGTCCAGCGGCTGCTGTGGCTTGGGACAAGCAGTGTCTCACAAGACCAAAGAGTTGTCAACCAATAGTTGTAAGTATATTGAATATTGCTGTTTATCTCCCGGCGCTCTGGTTATAATCTCCCCTATTAATATCTTGTAGTCTTATTGTTGTAGTTATTTTGTTTTCTATTAATTTCTGAGATATAAGAATTAGAATTGTCATATTGTGGATTTATGCATTTATCCTTTTAATTCAATAACTTTTGCTTCATGTATCTTGCCAGTTCACAAATGGACGGATTCTTAGTTCCACAGACCTCGTGTCTACAGTTGCGGTAAGCAAGACTGAACTCAGCCAGCCACGCTCACCTGCAGACACTGAGATGCTTGCCAGGAGGCTGTGGAGTGAAATACAAGACACAAATGCTGACAAGGATGGGAAGAGCCTCCCTTTCCTGGCTGGGGGGAGGAGGAGACTTGGCCAATTCAAAAATAGATAACAGAAGGTCTCAGAGCTCCTGAGGCAAGAGCTACTTAGGCATTCAGAGATACTTGGATGATGGCATTGTCTTCATTAGAACCCTGAAAAAGCACCAGAGACTCCCAGGCAACTTAGCTTAAATCTCTCTTGAGTAGAGCTAGTCTTTGAGATCTTCATCAAGTGGAGGAGCCTTCACCACCATGACAGCACATAATAAAGTCGGCCTTGTTAGCCACAGGGACAGGCCTGAGGTCACTGATCCTGAGGCAGGAATCTTGTAAACCCATATACTCTCTTGCCTGACTGCCCTGGCTAGAACTTCCAGTACTACATCCAACAGGAGTGGTGAGAATGGGAATCATGTTTTGTTCTAGTTCTCAAGGGGACAGCTTCCAGCTTTTGCCCATTCAGTATAATGTCAACTGTGTGTCTGTCACAGATAGCTCTTATTATTGTGAGGTAGGTTCCTTTGATGCCTACTTTATTGAGGGTTTTTTTTTTCTTTAACACCAAGGGATGTTTAATTCTATCAAAAGCTTTCTTTTTTGCATCTATTGAGTTTTGTTTTTAATTATGTTTACGTGGTAAATCACATGTTTTGATTTGCATATGTTGAAACAACCTTCATTCCGGAAATCTACAGGGTGACGATGAACTTTTGGTTGTGCTGCTAGGTTAAGTTTGCTAGTATTTGGTCGAGAATTTTAGGTATATATTTATCAGGGATATTGGCCTGTAGGTTTTTTTTTCTTTTTCTTGTGTCATTCCTACGTTTTGATATCAGGTTGACACTGGCTTCACAAAGTAGTTAAGGAGGAGTCCCTCCTTAACTCAGCGGGCCTCAAGAGGTTGCTAGGATTCCCCCGCCTCGCCCCCAGATTCCTGAGAGTTCAGCACAGCCTGTGCCCTGGGTGTCACAGAGACGGGTGCGGGTCCCTCTCTCCGGGAATGGGCGGGCCTGGGTCCTGTCCACAGGGCCCCTCGCGGGCACTGATGCAGGATGGATCATCGTGCATGAGGTGGGGGCAGCGCTGGACCCCAGAGCCCCTACCTGCCTCCTGGGGAGCCCGGGTGACCCAGGCAGCCCTGGTAAGGCCGCAGGTGTCTGGGCCCTAGAGAGGCCCCCGGGCTCCCACAGGACAGATGCGGACAGTGGGGCCGGGGAGGCCCTGCTACCCTCGGGACTGTCCCTCCAGCCCCAGCTTTCTGTGATTCTCTGGGCCCCCTCTGCAGAGGGGCAGGGGATCCACCCTGGATCCTGAGGTGCCGAACTTGAGGGACCCCAGAGTTTCAGCCAGGCCGCTTCCTTTGGGGATGGTGAAGCTGAGGTTCAGAGGAGGGCAGGGGCAGGTCCCGGGGGCTCCCCAAACAAAGGAGCCTATCTCGTGGCCGGGGTCACAGGGAGCGCTCCTGCGACCTCTTGGGCCCTAGAGCCAGGGAGGATGAGAGACTAGGGGCCTTTCGTCGACCCCTGGGACTGGGCAGAGGCTCAGCCTGTGCCACAACCCTAAGCTGCCTCTGGCCCGTCTGAGCCGCGGGCCCTTTAAGAGGGGGTGGTGCTTCAACCTGGCGCGAGGGACGCTGCCAGCGTGCATGTGCCCGCGTGCATGTGCCGCCCCTACAGAAGCCGAGACTACACTTCCTGTGAGGCCTCGGCAGCGGCGGCGGAGCGGCGTGGTCAGAGAGAGCTTCAGAGAAGCCGTGGTGGGTTCGGCGTGACGGTGGAGGAGGAGACGAGTCTCGGTAAGTGTCCCGGGCATGGACCCCACCGGAAACCCTCTGGACCTCCCTGCTCCTCCCCGGTCACTCCTTGCTTTTGGGCCCTGACTTATTCTGGGCATCTGGGCCCAAGTCGTCTGCATGTAGGCAGTTGTGGGGTCCCGGCCTTGTCAGCGTCCGCCCCCCTGCCGCCCCTTGGCCCAGAGCCCTGGCGGTGAAGCGCGGGTCCTGGGTGCCTCCGAGCCCCATGGGCTTCTGAGCTGGGGTCTAGGGTTATTTTTGATGCCTCAAGACCTTTAGCAAGAGACCTCGCTAGGGCAGGGGACACGTGTAGTTTCAATTCTTTGAGGAGTCTCCAGCTATTTAGCTGTTTTCCATGATGTATATCCTGATTTTCAGTTCCACCTACAGTGTATGAGTTCCCCTTTCTCGAAAACCACACTCGCATTCCTATGTTTTTCTTTTCGTTTGCTTTGTTTTCTGAGACACAGTCTTGCTCTGTTGCCCATGCTGGGGTGCAGTGGCGTGATCTCGGCTCACTGCAACCTTCGCCTCCCCCGTTCAAGCAATTCTCCTGGCTCAGCCTCCAGAGTAGCTGGGACTTTGGGCACCATCCACCACACCCGGCTAATTTTTGTGTTTTTAGTAGAGACGGGGTTTCACGATATCAGTCAGTCTGGTCTCAAGCTCTTAACCTCAGGTGATCCACCCACCTTGGCTTCCCAAAGTGCTGGGATTACAGGCCTGAGCCACCGCTTCCCCCCCCCCCCCATTTCTTAAAAGTTTTTTTAGGAATATTCAGTAAGTGTGAGATTATCTGGGTGTGGTTTTGAATTACAGTTTTCCAATGCATAGTTAATTTTGAGGACCCTATATCGTATCCGTTGTTCTTTTTCATGAGTGTACAGAATTGTCCAGGTTCTTTGCGAAATATTTGTTTGCGAAATATTTGATTGGATTCTTTTGCTACTTTGTAGTGTTTTTTGTGTACACATCAGATGAAAACTCGTGAATTACAAGATTGCCTGAAATTTTTTCCTAATCTATAGGACGCTTTTTTATTTGGAAAGTAGTTTTCGTTGATGTGCAGAAACTTTTCAGGTTGATATAGTCCCATATGTTTATTTTTGTGTTTCATGTATGTAATTTTGGTCGCCCTTATAAGAAAATATTTATCAGTGACAAAGCATTTAGTTGTTAGTGAGGTTTTTCTTCAAAGTATTTGTTTTCCTCTTTGCAAAGGTGTGCAGAGATTCAAGTAACCCAAAATACATGTTCATCCTGTGTTTTAAAAACCTTTTTGTGGTTTATGGTCTTTTGGCCTTCAATTTGGGGGAGGGGGTTTGTTTTTCATACGTCGTGTAAAGCAAGGATCCTGTTTCTCGCTTCTGCGTCCGGATATCATTTTTCTCAAAGGTATTCATTGAGCAGACTGCCTTCCGCATTGTAGTGTTCTTTATAAAAGTCGGTTGACTATGTCCATATTTGTGTTGATTATGTTTTTGCTCTCCCTGTTTTTTTCCACAGTTCTAGGTATTTTTATTTATGCAAGTACCATATTTCTGCTACATAACTACAACTTGGCCGTATAATTTGATATTGAGGATTGTGGTTCTCACTTTGATTGTATTTCTGAGGGTTCCTTTAGATATTCATTGCCTTTGTGGCTCTTTGTGATTTTTAGCAATATGTATTTATTGCTGTTAACTTTATTTCACAACACAAAGGTCTTTAGTTAGGGGTACATTTTCATACATATAGATGGGGTAATGATCAAATCAGGGTACTTGGGAGCTCTATTGCCTCACACAGGTATTATTTTTGTGTGGAGAGAACATTCAAAATTATCCCTTCTTGCTCTTTAGAAAAATATAATATTGTTAACTCCAGTCACTGGGGCTGAGGAGAACATTCAGATGTATTCCTTTAATGTTAAGATAACTTTGTTTCCATAACCAATCCTTCCCCATTCCCCCTCTAGCTCCCAGACTGTGGTAATTAATATTGTGCTTTCTATTTCTTTAAGATAAACATCTTAAGATTTCACGTGAGTGGTATCATGCAGTGTTGTCTTTCTAGGCCTAGCTCATTACATTTAGCATAATGTTTTCCAGGTTCATCTGCGTTGCTCTAAATGACAATGTTTCATTGTTTTGATGGCTGAAGAATGTTCCCTAGTGTATGTGTATGAGAGTTTCTTGATCTCTGTATCTGTGGATGAACAGGTGGATTGAATATTACCCAGTAGTGGGACTGCTAGATGGTTTGGTGTTTCTTTTTTTTCCTATTTGCAGGACCCCTCAACTGTTTATTATAGTGTTAATACTAATTTACGATTCCACAAACAGTTCCCCTTTCTGGAAATTCATACCAGGATTTTTTTTTTTTTTTTTTCTCTGAGACAGAGTCTAGCTCTGTCACCCACACTGGAGTGGAGTGGCCGATTTAGCTCAGTACAAGCTCCACCTCCCGGGTTCATGCCATTTTCCTGCCTCAGCCTCCCGAGTAGCTGGGACTACAGGCAGCCGCTACCACGCCCAGCTAATTTTTTGTATTTTTAGTAAAGATGGGGTTTCACTGTATTAGCCAGGATGGTCTTGATCTCCTGTCCACGTGATCCACCTGCCTCGGCCTCCCAAAGTGCTGGGATTACAGGCATGAGCCTCTGTGCCCAGCGTAGTAATTGTCTTTTTAAATACTTTAATCTTTTTGTAATGTTCATTCTAGTTGGAGTGAGATAAATTCTGAGTGTGGTTTTGATCTACATTTTTCCCACGAGTAGTAATGTTAACCCCATTTTTGTAAACATTGGGTCAGTTTCCTGTCTTCTTTGCAGAAATATCTACTCAGATTATTTGCCCAATTTTGATCTGGTTATTTTTCTGTTGTTTTGGTTTTTTTTGCCACCTGGCAGTGTTACTAGCTTGTACATTTTCAAAAACAACCCCTTATCCACTGTATGTTTGCCCAAATTTTTCTTATAATTTTCAGTATGCTTTTTCATTTTGTTCATTGTTTTCTTTGTTGGGCACAAACTCTTCAGTTTGACATGGTCCCACACGTGTAGAATTTCTTGGTTAGCTGCGCTGTTGGTTACTAATCAGGAAAAAACAAAATTGCTACCAAAGCAGTCCATTGTCAATGATTTTTTTCCTTGTATTTTTGTTACTTTTTGCAAACCATGAGCATACATTCAAGTTACCCTGCATATACACACACCAGAGGTTGTCTTTATAGGAGCTTTATGGTTGCAAGTTTTGTGTATAATCTTTAATCCTTTTGAGTTGATTATTGTGTATCTAGTACCATAAGAGTCCTGTATTATATTGCACATGGATATCTAGTTTTGGAAACCTTCCCCATTGTGTCATTTTGGTGGTGTTTTGAAAAATGTGTTCACTCTGTAGAATTTTGTGTTGATTCTTGAGCATCCTCATTTTTCTCACTGGTCTGTGTTTCTCTGTGTATGCCAGTAACATATGGGTTGGTTAACCAGGGATTTTCTAATAATTAGAACTCAGAGAATGTGATGCATCCCATATGGTTTGTATTTCTCAGGATAGCTTTGGAAATTCAACATGTTTCACATTTTCACATACATTGTGGCATTGTTTCTTTCTATTTCTTCAAGCACTATTTGCCATATACTAAATGTATGTGATCAGAGGATACAAGGAAGATTTTGATACATGTATATGTTGAGTAATGATAAAATCGGGTTATTTAGCATCTCTTCACCTCATATAGTTTTTATTTTTTGAGTGGTAACAACGTTCAGAATCTTTCCTTCTAGCTACTTTGAAACATATGATACATTTGTGTTAAGGCTAATCACCCTGCTATGGAATAGAAGACCAGATTTGATCACTCTCATCTGAGAGTGACTTTGTACCCATCACTGATTCCTTCCCAGACCGCCTCTACCTCCCCTGCAGACTCTGGTGACCCCTATTGAACTTTTTACTTCTAGGACGTAAAGTTCTTTTCAGTCTACATCCCTGAGATAACATGGCATCAGTCTTTCTCGACCAGGCTCATTCATTGGACTTGATGTTCTCCAGGTTTCTTCATGTGGCTGCAGATGGCAGGATTTTCCAAAGCTTTGTGGCTGAAACATATTCTGTGGTGTCTCTATACAGCAGTTTCCTCATCCCTGCAGCTGCGTATGCACAGGTAGGTTGGTTCTGTACCCTTGCCACAGTTACAAGTGCTTTAGTACTCCTGGGAAGGCAGATAGCTCTCTTCAACCTAGGATTTCAACTGCTTTAAATGTGGAACCACTGGTGGGGTTGCTAGCTGACATGGTAGTTGTACTGTGAATTTGTTCAGGAATCTCTAGCTGTTTTTCATCGTGTGTATACTAATTTACATCCCCACCAATAGTGTTTAAGAGGTTACCGTTCTGTAAGTCTATACTGGATGTCACTTTCAAAAAATCTGTGTTTTGTTTGTTTTGGGTAGTATTCATTCTGAGTGGAATGAGACGGAATCATAGTGTGGTTTTCATGGACTTTTTTGTGAGGATTAGTGATGTCAATAAAGTTTTTTGAGAAATCCCCACATTGCTGTCCATGGTGTCCAAACTAGTTTTCATTTCCACCAACAGCTGACCAGCATCCCTTTCCTCCCGTGCCTCACTGGCATTCATTCTTGTGGACTGTGTCACAATCATCATTGAGACCAGTGTGAAATACTATCTCGTGCGTCTTTTGCTTTACATTTCTCTGATGATTACTGAGGTAGAGAAATGTTGTCCTGTCTGTTGGTTGCTGTAAACCTTTTTTGAGATGCTTGTTTTCATGCCCCTTGCCCTTTCTTCATTGAGTTTTTGTTTTGCTGATTGATTTGCTTAAGGTCTCTGAGGTAGATCCTGGATATTAGACTTCATCAGATGCATACGTGGAAACATTTTCTCTCACTGTGTAGGCTGTCCGTTTACTCTGTTGGTAATTTCTACTGCTGTGCAGCAGCTGTTTTGTACATTAGGCCCCACTTGTCAATAATTGTTTTAGTTGCACTTGCTTTTTACACATTTTGTAGAAGAACACCAAAAGACACGAAGAAGGGGGAATCTGCTTAATAAAGTGTTTTAAAAATTGGATATCCCTATATAAAATAATAAAATAGAACCCCTATTGTGTAAAAGGCACAAGAACCAACTCAAAATGAATTAAAGACTAATACACAAAGCAGGGACATAGGCATATCCGTGCTGTGCCAAATCCTCTGTCAAGAAGGGTATTTCCTAGGTTCTCTTGCAGGCTTTTCATAGTTTGCGGTCTTGCATTACATCTTTCATTCATCTTGAGTTAGTTTCGGTACACAGTGAGACACAGGGGCCCACTGCCTTTCTTCTGCAACTGGCTAGCCATTCATCCCAGCACCCTCTATTGAGAGGAGGGAATCCTTTCTCCGAAGCTTATTTTTGTGGATTTTGTTGAAGATCAGATGGTGTTAGGGGTGCGGGTTTACGTCTGGGTTCTCTAATCTGTTCCACTGCTCTGTGTGGAACAGGGTCCCTAACTTTTCAATGGAATGTAAAATCAGGAAGTGTGACACAACCGGTGTAGTTTGTATTTCTCAGCGTTGCTTTGGAAATTCAGGGTGTTTTGTGGTCCACATGAACTTTAGCATTGTGTGTTTACATATTTTTTAAAAGGTTGTCCATACAGTAATGGCATACAATGGGGGAAGTTAGAGCGGGGCATTTTGGTTAATGCAGATACAGAGAAATGTTAAAATCAGGATATTTAGGATCTCTGTTATCACCAACAGTTGTTAATTTCTTTGTGATGGAAACATTTGGAATCTTGCATTTACAAGAGTCTCTATTATCACAAACAGTTGTTAATTTCTTTATGGTGAAAATATGTGAAATCTTCTTTTCCAGATTTTGTGAAAAAGGTGTGATGTTGTGTTAATTTACTCTAGTCACTGTGCTGTGGAACAGAGAGGAACAATTCATGCCTCTCATCTAAGTGTAACTTTGTACGTATTTCTGATCCCTGCCCATGCCCCCTCTTCCCTCCAACCTCTGGTAACCAGTATTGTGCTCTCTAGATTTATGCAATGAAGCCTTTTATTTTGGATTCTACATGAGTGAGATGTGGCAGTGTTTTTGTTTCTCTGCCTGATTTAGGTCATTTACCATAATGTCCTCCAGATTCAACAGTATGGCTCCAAATGATGACATTTCATTCTGTTTTTCTGGCTGAAGACTATTCTATTTGTGTACATCCATCGCAGTTACTTTATCCCTTCATCTGTGGCTGGACAGGTAAGTTTATTCTTTATCTTGGCAGTTGTCAGTAGTGCTGCAGTCCACATAGGATGGCAAATATCTCTTGCATGGACTGATTTCCTTTGCCCTGAAAGTATACTTAATGGTAGAATTGTTAGATGAAGTGGTAGTTGTAGGTTTAATATTGGGAGGAACCTCCCACTAGTTTCTGTAGTTTGTATACTAATTAACATTCTTACCAAATGAGTTGCTCTCTGGAAATTTACACCCACATTTGTGTCTGTTTTAATGTATATTATAACTTTGATAACATCCATTTGAATTACAGTAAGATGATGTATGTGTTGTTTTGATTTACATCTTTCTCATGATTTGTGATGCTATCCAAGTTCTTAAAACTTGTTTTCAATGTTATGTCTTCTTTGTAGAAATGTCTATTCAGGTTCTTTTGACCCATTTTGTTTGGTTATTAGTTTCTCATTTGTGTTTTTGCTAGTAAGTAGTGTTAGTGGCTTAGACATTTTGAAGACAACCTTTTATCAGATGTATGTTTGCCGAAACCTTTCTCGTAAACTTGAGGATGATTTTTTTATTTTTTTCATGGTTTTTTTTTTAATCTGCTTGGGCACAAACTCTAGAGTGGGATGCATTCCCACGTGTGTCTGTTTTCTTGGTTCCCTGTGACATAGGTGACTGATGAAGAAAAACAAAATCATGTCCGAACTAATCCATCTCCCATGAGTTTTCCCCCTGTATTGTTTGTTTGGTTTTGGCACAGTGTGAACACAGATCCACATTGACCTAAATATACCCACACTGTATGTCTTCTCTTTGAGGGAGCTTGATGGTTTCAAGTTTTGTGTATTAGTCTCTAATTCATTTTGAGTTGATTGTTGTGCCTTTTACACAATAGGGGTTCTATTTTATTATTTTATATGGGGACATCCAATTTTTAAAACAATTTATTAAACAGATTCCCCCTTCTTCATTGTGTCTTTTGGTGTTCTTTTACAAAATGTGTACACTACCAAGGAGTTTGGGTTTGTGATTAAGCTCCCTCATTCTGTCTGTTGGCCTGGGTGTCTTGGTTAATGCCAGTCATCTGTTATTTAGAAAACTAGCTTTTCAATATAATTTCAAATGGAGGACAGTGATGCATCCCACATACTTTCTATTTCCAGAAATGCTTTTGAAGTTTAGGGCATTTCATGGTTCCATGTTAATTTTAGCATCGTTGGCATCCTTTTTTCTTTTTTTTTTTTTTTTAAATAAAAGAAATTGCCCTAAAGTATATGTACATAAGTAGAGGATGCAGGGGCCATTTTGATATAGTTACTCCTAGCATATTGATGAAATCACAATATTTTGCATCTGTGAAGTCCTCTGGGTATTATTTGTCTGTGGAGAGGATATTCAGAATCCTTTCCAGCTATTTGGAAAATTCACTACAATATTAACCCTAGTCTTTTTATTTTTTTATTTTTATATTAACCCTATAGAAGAGAAGGGTAGGATTGAGTTCAGTTTTCTAAGTGTAACTTGGTAACCATTACCAATTCCTACCCAGGCCCCTCTTCTCCCCTGCCTCTGGTAACCACTGTTGAACTTTCTACTTCTATGAGGTCAAGTGTTTTAGATTCCACATAGGTGAGATTATGCAGTATATGCCTTTCTTTGCCTGGCTCATTTCATTTAACATAATGTCCCTCAGGTTTTTCCACATGGCTGCAAATGACTAGATGTCACCCATTTCTATGGTTGAAGAATACTCCGTTCTGGATGCATATTGCAGTTTCCTCATCCCTTCATCGGTGAATGAACGGGTAGGCATATTTCCTATCTTGGCTATCGTGAGTACTACAGTACACAGGGCAAGGGAGGTATCTCTTCCACATAGGAATTTCATTGACTGTCAATGTACAGCCAGTGGTGGGAAGGCTAGATGAAATGGAGTTTTTACTTTGCTAGAGGAACTTCTAGCTATTTTTGCTAGAGTGTGTACCAATTGATATTCCCACCAAGGGTGTAGGAGAAGAATTTCCCCTTCTGCAAGTCTATACCAGTTGTTTCCTTTTCAAACTTGTATTTTTGTTTTCAGTAACATTCATTCTGTGTATGGAAGTGGTATCTCACTGTGGTTTTCCTTGACATTCTCATGAGGATTAGAGCTTTTGGGAAACTTTTTATTTTACCTGTGAGTGAATTGCTCATCTACTTTTCAGACATGTCTGTTCAGGTCCTTGGCCCAGACTTAGCTTGGGTATTTGTTTTTGTTTCTGTTTTTGTTTTCTCCCACATCGTAGTGTTAGTTTCTTGCACATATTTTATAAGAACCCCTTTCAGAGACAGGATTTTCCCTCGTTTTCTTTCAGTGTGTGAGGTGCCTTCTCTTCTGGTTCATTGTTTTCTTTTCCCTACATAAGAGCCAATGTTTTCCGTAGTCCCACATGTTTATATATTAGTGGTGGCTTTTGTGTACAATTAAAAACAGTGAAAAAGGTTGCAAGCCATGGCATTGTCTATGGGTTTTTTCCTTCTAATTTTTCTTTTCTTTTTATTTTTATATTTTACATTTTGCAAATTGTGTGCATAGATTAGTCTTCTAAAATATATGCTCACCCTGTGTTTCCTAAGGGAAGTAAGTGGTTTCAAAACTGAGTTTAAGTCTTCAGTGTAATTTACATGGATTCTGTCCTATTTCACTGTTTTTCATGTGGT
Organism: Macaca nemestrina; assembly: GCF_043159975.1. Lineage (NCBI taxonomy): Eukaryota > Metazoa > Chordata > Mammalia > Primates > Cercopithecidae > Macaca > Macaca nemestrina. Next base: position 61,304,851 of record NC_092139.1, read on the forward strand.
TATCCAGTTTCCTGAAAATCGTTTATTGAGCCGACTTTTCTTTTCCCATTGTGTCATTTTGTGTTCGTTTGAAAACTGTGTTCACTGTGTATATACATTTGGGTGGCACAGGGGACTCCGTCATTCTGTCCATTGGGTAGGCTCTTTTTCTGCCAGTAGCAGATTGTTTGGATCAATATAGGTTTTAGTTGTTTCATCTTTTTGCCCACTTAGTACCTTTAGTTTCTTGTGTGTGTTAGATAATGGTTCCTTTGAGGTACATAATTTTCTATAATTTTATCCCAATCTTTAGGATGCCTTTCCTTTTGGTTCATTGTTTTCTTCTTGTTTAGAAATTTTAAAGTTGTCCTTTATCTATCATACTTATATTTGCTTTTGTTGCCAGTGATTTCTGTGTCCCATTGAGAAATAAAAAGAGATGGTGAAGCCATTGTATTGTGTATGTGTATATTCTCCCTAATTTTTTCTTTTTGCAACTGGTGTGCACAGATTCAAGTTTCCCCAAAATAGACACTCACTCTGTGTTTTTTTCCTGGGAGCTTTTTGAGTTTCAAGATTAGACTTAAGTGTTCAGTTTATTATGTGTTGATATTTGCGTATTGTGCAACATAAGGTTCTTCAGTCCTTTGCACGTGAATATCCAGGTTTCTCAACCTGGGTGCCTTTGGTGTGTTTCTGAAAAATGTGTTTACTCTATATAATTTTGGTCTGATGATCTGCCTCCTTCATTTGGTCCATTTGGTTATCTTTCTGTGTTTATGCTACTAATGGATGGAGAGGGACAATGTAAGTTTTATTTTGTTTTCCTGTGTGTGTGTTTTTCTTTTTTTTTTTTTTTTTTTTTGATCTTTCAACTTTGATTTTCTAAAAGCATACCTACTTTTACTGTGATTAACAATATTATGAACATAGTACCAGTAAGGTGGTTCATCGGTTTAGAATCTCTATCTCAATAGGGGTAAATTTTAGTGAAATAATAGAGATAACAAAGACATTTATCAAAAGAGAACTCTCATAAACAAATAAGTTCCAGTATAAAAAAGTTTAGTATGCCAGGCGAGGTGGCTCACATGTGTAATCCCAGCACTTTGGGAGGCCAAGGCGGGCAGATCACCTGAGGTCAGGAGTTTGAGACCAGCCTGGTCAACATGGTGAAACCCCTCTCTACTAAAAAGACAAAAATTAGCCGGATGTGGTGGTGCACAGCTGTCATGCCAGCTACTCAGGAGACTGAGGCAGGAGAATAGCTTCAACCTGGGAGGCAGAGGTTGCAATGAGCCATGATCACGCCATTGCACTCCAGCCTGGGGGACAGAGTGAGATTCCATCTAAAAAACATAACAAAAGAAAAAACAAACAGAACAAAACAAAACAAGACAAAAAAACTTAGTAAACAAATGTCACTTAAACTGTGTAAGAGTTATAAAGCGGTTAAATGTCCCCCCCAAAATTTTGGAGGGCCACATAAGATCATTAACTGGACTGAGACCCACAGAATACTACAGACAAATAGGACATGTGGGTATAAAAGTAAAAGTTATAAAATATTAGGAGCCATTGTATCAACACATTAGTATGTCATGACCAGATATCCTTTATGGCAGGAGTGCAAGTGAGATTCAGCATTTGCAAATCCCGTAATACTATTAAGCACATTCACAGAGTTAATGAGAATGCCATGTGTTCATGATCGTGTATGTGAAAAGACACTGTCAGGATTCTACAGCATGGTATATTTTTAAAATTTCACAAAATTAGAATTGCTGTAAAAATGTATAAAATATGAAATGGATTTGTACAGATAAAATATAATGAAACCACAATTTTAGAAAAGTATGTATAATAGTATGAAGAGGTCAGTGATTCTTTAATCAATTGATAAATTGAGCTTGACTTCAATGTAGCTACTATCTGTGCATGGAGATAAAATTGATTGCAAAGAAGAATAAAAATATCCATAAAAGTCTGAATATCAAAAATAACTTTTCATGTATTTTAAATACTTGGAAATCAAAAGTGTGATGTTGATTCATTACTAGACTGAGAGAAAAATGAAGCACAGAATTTAGAGAATAGAATGAAACGTATATGGAAATGTTCTGTACAATAAAAGCAGCAGTGGTAACAGAGGAGATGTAGGCTCTGAGTGTCTCACTGGAGACTGAAGCCCACAGATATGCAGCAAAGCCTTTGTCTCCCTGTTGTTTTTGCCTCCTGCCGGTCATGTGGTTTCACACATGGAGAGAGGACATTTAACCTTTGAGCCAGGGCGTCATTTGTTGTTGTCTGGTGGGTGAGCCTTTTGCTGGCATACTCCATATTGTTATATGTTCTTGGGACCCACAGGATTAGTCTTGGTCATCTAAGATGTTACATCTTATCATCTTAAGATATTACTGACTTTATCACCTTCAACTGACTCCTATTTATTCTTTGAAATAACCAGGCCCACACGTTGTTTCAGTAATTCTTTCAGTTGGTGATTTGCCTGGTGCAGCACTATGTGAGACACCTCCTCTCAAATGACCCACAAGTGATAAGAGGCTGTGAACAAACAGTTCACAGGAGGGACCAACCACGTGCAGACATGGAGTGGGTCATTTCAAGGTGAGGTGGTCAACCTGTACCCTAAACTGGCACAGGCCAGAGAAGCCACAATCCTTTAGAGAGAAAAATTGCAAAGTATAAATATCCTTTGTTAAGAGAAATAGAGACCATCTTCAGAGGTTGTAATAGTATTAAAATGTGTTCTCATTGTTCAGCTCCCACTTATGAGTGAGAACATGCAGTGTTTGGTTTTCTGTTTCTGTGTTAGTTTGCTGAGAATGATGGCTTCCAGCTTCATCCATGTCCCTGCAGAGGACTTGATCTTATACATTTTATGGCTGCATAGTATTCCATAGTAGGATATCTAGCACATTTTCTTTTTCTACTCTATCATTGATGCGTATACGGGTTGGTTTCATGTCTTTTCTATTGTGAATAGTGCTGCAGTAAACATCCGTGGAGCAGATAGTGCTGAAAGCAAGAGGAACCTCTGAGCATGATGAGCCTCAAAACATGATGGGGTTCAGGCAAGATGGAGCTCTGAGCACTATGAAGCTCAGAGCAGATGTTGCTCAGAGTAAGATGGAGCTCCAAGCGTTTGGTCTCAGAGCAAGATGGAGCTCAAATCAAAATGGAGCTCCGAGCAGATGGTGCTCAGAGCAAGATGGAGCTCAGAGTGACTGGAGCTCCAGGCAAGAAGAAGGTTTGAGCAGATGGTGCTCAGAGCAAGATGGAGCTTGGGGTAATTGGAGCTCTGAGCAAGAAGGATCTTAGAGCAAATGGAACTCCGAGCACATTGGGCTTAGAGCAGATGGTGCTCAGAGCAAGATGGAGTTCAGAGTGATTAGAACTTTGAGCAAGATGAAGCTCAGAGCAGATGGAGCTCTGAGCAGATTGTGCCATAGCAAGATGGAGCTCAGAGTAAAATGGAGCTCCGAGCATTTGGTGCTCAGAGCAAGATGGATTTCAGAGTGATTAGAGCTCCAAGCAAGATGGAACTCAGAGAACATTGAGCTTGGAGCGGATAGAGCTCTGAATAAAAAGGAACTCCAAGCAAGATGTAACTTGGAGCAGATGTTGCTCGGTGGAAGGTGGAGCTCAGAGCAGATGGTGCTCGGTGCTCAGAGCAACATGGAGTTCAGAGTGATTGGAAGTTAAAAACATTGCTCTGTAGTATTGGAGCTCTGAGCAGATGATGCTCAGAAGCAAGATCGACCTCGGAATAAATGGAGCTTTGAGCACAATGGGGCTTGGAGCACATGCAGCTCCAAGCGAGATGTAGCTCAGAAGACATATTCCTCACAGTAAGATGGAGCTTGAGCAGATGGTGCTTAGAGCAGAACGAAGTTGAAAGCAATTGGAGTACTCAGCAAGATGAAGCTCAGAGCAGATGGTTCTCTGAGCAAGATGGAGCTTGGAGCAGATGAAGTTCTGAGCAAGAAGGAGCTCTAAGCGAGATGGAACTTGGAGCAAATGTTGCTTGGATTCAGATGGACTCAGAGCAGATAGTGCTCAGGGCCAGATGGAGCTGAGAGAACATGCTGCTCACAGTATGATGTAGCTTCGAGCAGATGGGGCTCAGAGCACAATGGAGCTGGAAGTGACTGGAGATCTCAGCAAGATGGAGCTAGAAGATGGAGCTCCGAGCAAATGGAGCTCTGCGCAGAGGATGCTCAGAGCAAGAAGGAGTTTGGAGTGATTGGAGCTCTGAGAAAGATGGAGCTCTGAGCAGTTGGTGCTCAGAGCAAAATGGAACTCAGAGTGATAGCGCTGAGTTAGTGTAGTAAGAATTAGGAAGTGTATATGTAAAGCAATGAGCTTTACAGTCAGTGTGCTTTTTATTATCTTTATCATCATTAGAAACAAGTAAGTTTCCCCTAAGTGCTATTCCTATATTTAATGTAGTTACCAGTACCTGAACTATGGAAGTTTTTGATTCATTTTTCTCTTCATCTTTCTAAGAAGTGTGATAATGGCAAAGCTTTTTGTTTTCTTTTGAAAACACAATTCTGAAATCAAATAATACAGTTGACAACTTTGAAACTTAAAGAAAACTACTAGAGTGTAACATATATAATGTTCCTGCTGCCTCTCACCACATTATGTTCAAGGAAGATGATTCCAATCACAGGAATAATTCCTCTTGTTAAGTGTATTTCCTAGGATCTTTTCCAATTTTACACTTTAAGATTTTTGATGTAATTAAATCGATTGCAACCTGATTGCTTTCTATTTCTCCTATTTTATAGTTAGTCAATGCTTAGCCATTTTATCTTCTTCTTTTTAAAAAAAAAAAAAACTCTTTAATCTTCCTGTAATTTACTTTGGCTTGTATCAGAAGATGAGGTTGTAAATTGCAGTCCACCCTAGTGAGTTTCCCAAATGCCATTTATTGCTTGCAATTCATTTTATAGCCAGTGATTAACAGTTGAATTAATACTGTTCCAACAGATTGTACCTCTTATCTTTTTTACCTCTGTTCTAGTGCCCAGCCAATAGAAGGTAGCCAATATTTACTGAAAGTACATGAGGATGGTTTTAATATGTTTGCTTTGTTTTTGTATCTCCCCGGCACCTAGAAGTGTAGCACACAGTGGGGTCTTTAATCTTCTGATGAATTAATGAGCTGAAAGATCTGACACTAGGGGACTGCAGTTTTGCTTTTTCTCGGCAACCAGAATGACCTTTTAAAAATTATTATCATGTCACTTTCTAGCTTACCATCCTTTAATGGCCTCCCATTTTGTTGAGACTGAACCCAAGTTCCTTACTAGACCTCTGACCTCGTCTTTGACAGTCTCTGATCTCATCACCCTGGTCCCTCTCCCTCATGGTGCTGAAGCTGTTTTTGGAAAGGGATCCTGATCCAGATCCCAAGAGAGGGTTCTCGGATCTCACACAGGAAAGAATTCAGGGCAAGTCCATAGACTAAAGTGAAAGCAAGTTTATTAGGAAAGTAAAGGAATGAAGAATGGGTACTCCATAGAGCAGCCCTGATGGGTGCTGGTTGCCCAATTTTATGGTTATTTCTTGATTATATGTTACACTAGGGTTGACATTTGTAAACTGCCATGGCACTGGTGGGAGTGTAGTAGTGAGGACAACCAGAGGTCACTCTCATCGCCGTCTTGGTTTCAGTGGATTTTGGGCAGCTTCTTTACTTCAAACTATTTTATTAGTAAGGTCTTTATAACCTGTATCATGTACCGACCTCCTGTCTCATCCTGTGACTAAACATACCGAAACCATCTGGGAATGCAGCCCAGGAGGTCTCAGCCTCATTTTACCCAGCGCCCATTCAAGATGGAGTTGCTCTGGTTCAAATGACTGACAATGCCACATGGACCTTTTTTTTTTCCTGTTCCCAGAACATTCTAAGCTCTTTGCTTGTTTTGGCCCAGGCCTTTGCACTGGCAGTTTCCACTGCCAGGAATACTGTCCTGTGACTTGTTACTATCACCTGTGTCCAAGCTGAAACATGACCTCCTTGAATTCTCTTCCTGACCACCCTGTCTAACCCTGACCCCTATCTTACCCCATCTGGCTGGTTACTCTCTGTCACATTTCCCTGTTTTATTGTCTAATCGGCACTCATTGATATTTGACTTTATAAGTCCATTTACTCATTTGTTGTCTGTCTTCTCCACTAGAACATAAGCTCCCTGAGGGCAGGGATTTTGTCTGCTCTGGATGATGTCTGTCTCCCTCTCGAAGGCCAACACATCTTCTTGTGCTGTTAGAGCAGAGATGGGCAGCCTTTACAAGATCTATGAGATCCACCTGATCTGACTCAGTCCCAATTCCCCATAATTGTATCCATTTTTATGTCCTATGCCCCATACTCTCCCCATTTGTGCTCCCACTGAAAGAATATTTAAGTGCTTTCCAGAAGCTGGAGGGGGTGGGGTGAGGGAGGATGCTGTGGGAGAAGACACTGTGAACCAGACCAAGGCCACATAGCAAGGGCCTCATATGCATATTAAGAATTTGGTTTCAAGAGCAATGAGAAGACAGATTTGCATGGTGAAAATAGAGTCCTGCTTGTAGAGAATAAAGGTGTGGGAGGATTGGGAGGAGACACAGGGAGAAAATCTGGAGGCTCTTCTGGAAATGGAGATGAGAGATGCAGGGTACCTGAACTTGGTCAGTAACAGTGCAGATGGAGGAAAGTATGTGGATTCAAGAGACATTCAGAAGGCAACAGTTGTAGAGAAAAATGTTTGTTTGTTTTTGAGACAGTCTCTCACTCTGTTGCCCAGGCTGGGGTGCAGTGGTGCGATCTTGACTCACTACAACCTCTGTCTCTTGGGTTCAAGCGATTCTCATACCTCAGCCTTTGGAGTAATTGGGACTATAAGCATCTGCCACCACACCGGGCTAATTTTTTGTATTTTAGTGGAGACAAGGTTTCACCATGTTGCTCAGGGTTGTCTTGAACTCGAGCTCAGCTAGCCCACCCAACTCAGCTTTCCAAAGTGCTAGGATTACAGGCATGAGCCACTATACCTGCACAAGAAAAATATTTTTTGATATTTTGATATCTCCAACAGTTCCTTCAAAGAGAAGCAAGAACTGATTTCACTCTTTTTGTTTTGTTTTGTTTTGTTTTTGAGACAGTCTTGCTCTGTCACCCAGGCTGGAGTGCAGTGGCCGGATGAGCTGAGTTCACTCTTATTTTTCATTTGCAAAATATTTATTGAGGATCGACTATGCACCAGGCAGTGGATTATCAATGGTGAGGAAAGAAAAGTCTCTCAGGACATTCTATCTAGTGTAGTAGAGACACATTAATGAAACAACCAGAAAAATAAATATAAATGGAAAATCTGAATAAGTTACACGGAAAAATGCTAAGTGTTATGAGAATTTATGACAGCGAGTCCTCATCTAGCCTGGTGAAGAGTCAAGGAAGTCCTTCCTTGGGTCATTCTGAAGGATGCATTTGAGTTAGCCAGATGAGGAAGAGAGGGTAGGAATCGGAGTGAGGGAGGCCTGCCAGAAAGAGGGAACAGCATGCACAAAGGCCTGAGCTGGAGGAATATTGGCCATTAGGATAAACTGAAGACCAGCATGGCTAAGGAAAGAAAAGAGAAAAATGGCAATGAGCTTAGAGAGGTTGCAGGAAACAATCAGCATGATCAAAGTTTTATAGGTCACGTAAATGAACTTGGTCTTTTTTTATTATTATTATTATACTTTATGTTCTAGGGTACGTGTGCACAACATACAGGTTTGTTACATATGTATACATGTGCCATGTTGGTGTGCTGCACCCATTAACTCGTCATTTACATTAGGTATATCTCCTAATGCTATCCCTCCCCTCTTCCCCCTCCCTACAAAAGGCCCCGGTGTGTAATGTTCCCCTTCCTGTGTCCAAGTGTTCTCATTGTTCAATTCCCACCTATGAGTGAGAACATGCGGTGTTTGGTTTTCTGTTCTTGTGATATTTTGCTGAGAATGATGGTTTCCAGCTGCATCCATGTCCCTACAAAGGACATGAGCTCATCCTTTTTATGGTTGCATAGTATTCCATGGTGTATATGTGCCACATTTTCTTAATCCAGTCTGTCATTGATGGATATTTGGGTTGGTTCCAAGTCTTTGCTATTGTGAATCATGCCGCAATAAACATACGTGTGCATGTGTCTTTATAGCAGCATGATTTATAATCCTTTGAGTATGTACACAGTAATGGAATTGCTGGGTCAAATGGTATTTCTACTTCTTCATCCTTGAGGAATTGCCACACTGTCTTCCACAATGGTTGAACTTGTTTACAGTCCCACTAACAGTGTAAAAGTGTTCCTATTTCTCCACATCCTCTCCAGCATCTGTCGTTTCCTGACTTTTTAACGACCGCCATTCTAACTGGTGTGAGATGGTACCTCATTGTGGTTTTGATTTGCATTTCTCTGATGGATAGTGATGATGAGCATTTTTTCATGTGTCTGTTGGGTGTATAAATGTCTTCTTTTGAGAAATGTCTGTTCATATCCTTTGCCCACTTTTTGATGGGATT